>NC_136806.1:46122367-46722367 GCF_951216825.1 Electrona antarctica | reverse complement strand
AACAAAGAAAGCAACAGTACTATGCAAAAAAAAAAGGTTAGAAGTCAAAATAAATAGTATGTACATCAAAGGGGGGTGGACTTTGACATTTTTACTGCGGACACCCGTAAGTGCTCTTTGAGAGCGGTTTTGAAGGAGAGTAGGGATTGACATTCACATCTAACGTGGGTACTGTCAATTTGCCTACCTCGGTGCGAGTATTTTGTTTCCCGAGCTGTCTGCTGCTGAGTTGCACTGGCTGACATTCATTATTTTATCAAGGGAATCATCGTTCATCATGAGCAACTTATTCCGACTGTGGGAAAAAAGTTACTAATTCCAAACATCTGGATATGCAAATCACGAACTACAAGTTTGACATTAACTGAAGTGTACTGTGCGTAAAAACAAACGAGGCTTAATTTCTACCCTCCCACAAATCTGTTTTTTCCCCACAGATATTGACTCGTGTTTGGCTTCTCTCTGACAGCGTTGACAACATGGGTCCACTAAGTGTCTATTAAATCATGTCTATGCTTGTTAAGGGTGCGCATCCATCTGGGTTATACAGTATAGGCGCTACAAATACACACACGTGCTGTGCTCACAATGTGATACAGTATGTGTGCATGCACGTGTACTGTACACGCACGCACACACAAACTGCGATGCAGTATGCACAATGAATTGCATACGTACACGTAAACTGAAATGCATAGGACACTTACTTATAGGTGTAAACATGCACGCACGCACGCACGCACGCACGCACGCACCACGCACGCACGCACGCACCTCTACATCTCCACATTAAACTTTAATGCACATTGCACGCACGCACGCACACACACAGAGACGTAATTCCCACTATTACAACATGTCCATGAGATTTTTTAGTATTGAAACACAATGTTGTCATCTGTCTCCAAATAAAGGCGAGCTGTGAGGAGAAAGAGAGGGAGGGAAATTGAAAATGGGATGCATTATTATATAAGTAGCATTCCTGTGCCTATTCTGTTTGCTGATATAAGATATTTTCACATAGCTCTCATCATGTAACAATGTTGTGAATCCATTCTGCACCAGTGCAGTAAAGTATAATTTATGTGCCAATAAAATTGAAACACAGCCCTTCTTATCATTTTAATTCTTTGCATAGTTACTGCACTTTGGCTTTGAGCAGCGTAGCATCAATCTGGGAACCCATTGGCTAAACAAAGGAAAAAACTAGACTTGAATTTGCCTCTGTCCGTGTGTAGAGACCGGATGTCGACCCGAGAGATTAGCATAGGCGTGGCTCCTGGCATTCTCTGTATATACTGTATAATACAGTAAAGCCATCATGGTTATGATATTGACCAGATCCAAATGGGGCTCCGGCTACGGCTGCGTCTCAGTCATAGATAGATAGATAGATACTTTATTGATCCCTGAGGGGAAATTCAGATGGTACTCTTCTCCTGACATTCAGATGGTCCCACAGCTCAAACAGGCATACAATAAGGTTAAAAATACAGCACAAAAAGGAGGGGCACAGGTTAAAAAGAAAGACAAATATATAAAAAATATATTATGAACAAGCATTAAAAATTATTTAAAAGGTGTCACTAGATATTGCACGTAGACCTAACTAAAAACTAAAAGCTAGAAAGCCAATAGTCCAGTTCATAGGCCTAGCGGCTGGCCGTGGAGTTAAAGAGCCTGATTGCTGTTGGTACAAAAGTGTTCTTGAATCGTTTGTTCTTACATGTCACAGAACGAAACAGGTTCTTGAATCGTTTGTTCTTACATGTCACAGAACGAAACAGGTTCTTGCGACCACTTTTCTGGTCTGCCAAGATTTTGTGGAGAGGATGACTCACATTGTCCATTATGGCACGCATCTTATTTTGTGTGCATCTCTCCACAACAGACTCCAGTGAGTCAGGCCTCCCCCCCAGTACTGAGCCAGCCTTCTTCACCAGTGTGTTAAGCCACTTGGCATCCTTGTCCATCACACTGCCTCCCCAGCAGACTGCAGCGTAGAACAGGACACTTGCCACTGCTGACTGGTAGAACATGTACAGCATTCTGCTGCACACCTCAAAGGATCCGAGCCTCCTCAGAAAGAAGAGCCTGCTCTGTGTCTTTTTATAGACAGCGTCCCGAGTTCAGAGCCCAGTCCAGGTTCTCGTCTAGGTGAACTCCCAGGTACTTGAATGACTGAACTTGTTCGATGACTGTCCCTTGGACATTACCAGGCTGGAGAGGAGCAGGCTTGTTCCTCCTATAGTCCACCACCATCTCCTTAGTCTCGGAGGTGTTTAGGAGGAGGCACTTCCTGTCGCTCCATTCCCCGAAGGCCTTCGTCGGGTCCCTGTATTCCTCCTCCTGCCCATCCTTGACACACGCCACAATGGCTGTGTCATCAGAGTATTTCTGAATGAAGCAGGACTCACGAGTTGTACTTGAAGTCCAACGTGTACAATGTACACACACACACACACACACACACACACACACACACACACACACACACACACACGTGGAAAAAGTACTCAAATACTGCAACATAGAAATACTCTGTAACATGTTACAAGTAAAAGTCCGGAATTCAAAATGTATTTGAGTAAAAGTACAAAAGTATTGGCATCAAAATATACCTAAATTACCAAAAGTAAAAGTACTCATTGTGAAGAATGTCCCTATTCACAAGTTTTCAAATGTATGAAAATCTTTTGAAAATAGCTGATCTACGACGCATTGTGAGCTTGTAGATCGGTTAAAATGTACGTATATAGGGCTGAAGCGTTTAATGTTTTGTAATAATCAAAGTAACTAGTAACTAAAGTTTTCAAATAAACGTAGTGGAGTAAAAGTACAATATTTGCTTCTGAGATGTAGTGAAGTATAAGTAGAAGTATTGGAGATTGGAAATACTCAAGTAAAGTACATATACCTCAAAATGCACACTCAAACCTAATTTAAATGATTTACGATACAGACCTAAATCAGTAGACATTTTATGAGCTACTTCCTGTCAAGAATTCCTTGCAAATGATTTTTTAAGTGCTGGAGTTTGGAAGTGCTCGTTGACTATCACTCAACGGCCCATGCGTACCACCTGTTTTGAATGTGCACATAATGCAGGAGGCAGCAGGAGGTTGCTTTACTGATAACGAGTGCTTCCATACTCCAGACTCACATTGTCCATTATGGCACGCATCTTATTTTGTGTGCATCTCTCCACAACAGACTCCAGTGAGTCAGGCCTCCCCCCCAGTACTGAGCCAGCCTTCTTCACCAGTGTGTTAAGCCACTTGGCATCCTTGTCCATCACACTGCCTCCCCAGCAGACTGCAGCGTAGAACAGGACACTTGCCACTGCTGACTGGTAGAACATGTACAGCATTCTGCTGCACACCTCAAAGGATCCGAGCCTCCTCAGAAAGAAGAGCCTGCTCTGTGTCTTTTTATAGACAGCGTCCCGAGTTCAGAGCCCAGTCCAGGTTCTCGTCTAGGTGAACTCCCAGGTACTTGAATGACTGAACTTGTTCGATGACTGTCCCTTGGACATTACCAGGCTGGAGAGGAGCAGGCTTGTTCCTCCTATAGTCCACCACCATCTCCTTAGTCTCGGAGGTGTTTAGGAGGAGGCACTTCCTGTCGCTCCATTCCCCGAAGGCCTTCGTCGGGTCCCTGTATTCCTCCTCCTGCCCATCCTTGACACACGCCACAATGGCTGTGTCATCAGAGTATTTCTGAATGAAGCAGGACTCACAAGTTGTACTTGAAGTCCAACGTGTACAATGTACACACACACACACACACACACACTGGCAAAACGGGCCACTCCTGAAAACTTGGAAGGCAATCTTAGCCAATCAGTGTACAATCTGAGAAATCCAACAGACTCGTCTTGATCACATGACTACAGAGATCATGTGTACCGATTGCCATTTCTTCATACGCCTTTGATGGCAATTGGATGATTTGAGGCATTTTGTTCCAAAAATGTGTTTTGCAAAAATCAACCTATTGGTGGCGCTATAACAGGCCAATGTGAAAAGGGTGGGATATATTCCTCAGCCTAGTAAGAAAATATGTGAAAGATTTCACGTAAATTGCATTCTGCGTTCATGATTTGAGGCTTTTGTTCAAAACGGGGCAATCTTGCAAACTGTGAAAGCCAATTATAGCCAATTAGGATGGAATATGAAATATGGGACAGATCCAACTTGAGCACATGACCATAGAGATACTGTGTAACGATTTGTGAGATTTTTGGACAGAATCTGGAGGAGTAATATCAAAAAATATGTTTTACAAAAGTCGGCCTCCTGGTTGCGCTATAAAAGGCAGATGCGGAAAATGCAGGTCAAAGGTTTGTCCTTGGCCTCTAGGGAGTGTGCATGCAACGTTTCACGCAGATCGGTGCAGTTTTAGGTAAAAAATGTGAAAAGCTGCCTCATGGTGGCGCTATGAGTGCAAAACATACTCTCTCCCCATGCCTTCGGCCTGGTGGAGACAATAATTCAAGCTTTCCCTACAGCTGCAATGTTGGTGATTTTGACGTTGTTTAATATAATTAGAGAGGACTTTTCTGTTTGGATGAATGGGCTCTCTATGGGAAGTGTCACCTAGGTATCACCTTGCTGGCAAGATGGCTGCGGTCTGAATATGGAGAATGACCTGCAAGCAGATACTGATCAAACATATTGCCTTTTCTGTTGTGCAACCCTGCAGCTGCTATAATCCTCTTACTATAGGGTTGAAATGGTCCTATTAGAGCTTCTCAGCCAAATGGATTCTTCCCAATTTTCAGCACTTTAGCAAACTGTACTGTATTGTGCTTCTAATGTCCTACACTTTATTATGCATCTCAAACATTTAAATGGTGGATTGGCACAGCCAAATGCATTTCATTTCACAGGTCATTTCAGATGAGTGCATAAACCAATCAGATCTTTTATAGAATACCGCTCTAGCAAATAACCAAAGACAACTGGACTGGAGAGCTGCAATAAACTGACTGATAGAGGTGAGAGAGGGGGGAGAGAGAGACAGATGGAGAGACAGAGATAGTTGGACAAAAGGGAGAAAGAGGGAGATGGGACAGACCGTGAGGCGAAAACAAATTAAACGATAAAACGACGGAAATATGGCAATCTATGAATACCATGAGAAAAGGTGTGTGTGTGTGTGTGTGTGTGTGTGTGTGTGTGTGTGTGTGTGTGTGTGTGTGTGTGTGTGTGTGTGTGTGTGTGCACGCGCGCTCGCGCACGTTGCAGTATGTGCATGTGTAAAAGAAACAACAAAGTCAAAGAAAAACGAGTGAGAGAGGGGGGAGGTATGCAGTGGCATCCAAGCACAATGGCTTCATCCCTCTTCTCTCCGAGGTTGTAGAGGTGACTCCACTGTCGAGTCCTATCACTGCTGCTATCCTATCACAGCACAGAGCCAAGCTCTTACGGGGGCTCATATGCTGCACTGACTAAGCCATTACTACCACCATTAATCACAATCTCACGTCCACTCACATCAGTGGGACGTATGTCTTGTGAAGAGGTGGATCTGGTTGTGGTGAGAGATTAGCCTTTTCCCAAGTAAAAGCCTGCCACACATTTCAACATTGATCATGGCATCATTTCCATTCTGACGCATCACAGACTAAGATATATAGATATGCCGGTATGGAGACACAGACAACTTGAGACAAGGCTCTAATACAGCAACACACAATGGTAATTGGGTATGAATGTACAGAAATACACATACTTTCTCACTCATTCACCGTTGCTCACAAACACACTGTATCATGGCAGCAGGTATAATATCAAATTTCAAAAAGACAGAGGCTCCATTTCTCTCTGCTTTCACCCTCTCTCCCTCCTGTTCTCTCTGTGTTTTCTCTGACCCCTGTGTGTGCTCCAAGGATCAGGTCTATAGCTCAGCATACACCAGAGCCTCTGGACTCACAAAGAAACACAAGGGACCTGTCATTTTAACTTGATTTTACAGTCCAGAGCACTACTCATGCCACCCGGAAACCCTACTCGGCAACCAGACAGACACTGTCTGTCTGTCTGTCTGTCTGTCTGTCTGTCTGTCTACAAATATATAATATTTGTATTATCTTTATATTATATATATTATTATTATTATTATTATTATTGAATCTTCTGCCTCACGATGATGTCACTGGTGGAGGGGTTTCTGAACTGCCCACAGCCCTCCAATGAGACACAGACCGAGTAGAATTATTTATTTTGTGGCATTTTATCATGAACATTAGTGAGGACCAATTATATGAAGATTACTTAAAAAAGTGGTGAAGTGGTCCTTTAAGACTGGATCCCAGTGGTAATTTTATCATCGTTTCAGTTTCACTGCGTGACTAACTCTGACCTCTTCTGATTTTAAAAAAATTCAAACAAACAAAAAACCCAGTTGTGTCATTTTCCCCAATCATGTTTGGTGTTTTTGGTTACTCGCTGTATGCTGCTTTTGTAACGCAGTGCATTTTTAGTCGTGTGGTACAGTTTGCGCTATAGTGTAATTTCAAGTGTCTTCATTCACTCTGTTTGAGTGGTTGTCAAATACGTCACTTTTCATCCATGATCGCATTGGAGTGCGCCTATTAATTTTGAATGTGTTCCAACATTGTACACATCGTGCAGATATGTTTGCATGCACGCCATTCAACCATTAGTTTGTGCAGCCCTGTACTGCACGACATAATGAATTCTACATGACCACACTATATCTGATTACATGTGACAAGTGTACACATTTCATTACAAACGTGTCAGTCCAGGTAGATACCTTGAGTCCCCCCCCCCCCAGCACGCACACATGCACACTATCGCTTAAACACACAGTCACACACACACACACACACACACACACACACACACACACACACACACACACACACACACACACACACACACACACACACACACACACACACACACACACACACACACACACACACACACACACACACACACACAGCACAGCACAGCACAGCACAGCACAGCACAGCACAGTACAGTACAGTACAGTACAGTACAGTACAGGGAGGGAACCCCTGGGTACCCCCACATGGTAACTGTCATTTCTCAACCGTTTCGGATGCGGGGCGGCTCGCCGTGGGTCTGGAAGTTCCGGGGACCCCCCCGGGGACCGCCACACTTACTTCACACGGGTGTGATTTTTATTTTTAACTGACTGCAATGGAAATAAGTTGTTGACTTTCTTGCATTTATCCCTTTGATGGTGGTGTATAATTATGTGTATTTTCTGTACATGTAAACATTGTCAATAAACATATCAATCAATCAATCAATCCAACCAACCAACCAGATATAGGATGCTGCCATGACTATTTGCAGCCGGAAGTGAGGGCGACGCTTGGAAAATGCATGGCTCTGCTTCTATCCTGAGCACTGTGGGGTAGTCTATAGGGACAGAGCAGTATGTCAGGACGGTGCAGGATAATGTATGAGGACAGTGTGACAGTGGTGAGGAGCACAGCAGGAGTGACGGACGGGTGTGGTATAGTAGCAGTAGGTGCAGTAGGCTAGTCTACTCACATTCTTTACTTGAGTAAAAATATCAATACTGCAAGGTATTGAAGGTAGAAAATAAATACTCTGTTTTTTTAATTCAAAATGTACTTGAGTAAAAGTACAAACGTATTGTTATCAAAATGTATTTAAAGTGCCAAGTAGAAAGTACTCACTATGCAGAATAAGACGTTTTCAACTGTATAAAATGTATGTATAAAGATCCTTTGAAAACAGCAGATCTACAAGCGACGCATTGTGAGCTTGTAGATTGTCTATTTAGTGGTTAATGTATGTTTCCAAATCTACAAAGTAACTAGCATATAAGGAACTTCATATAATTGTAGTACAGTTAAAAAGTGCTGAACATTGGAAATACTCCAGTAAAGTAAAAGTACCTCAAATTGTACTGAAGTACAGTACTTTACACCACTGGGTACTGTAGTGGGAGTGATGGACAGTGTGACAGTGGTGTGACAGTGGTGTGACAGTGGTGTGACAGTGTAGTGAGGAGTGCACTAGGAGTGACGGACGGGTTCAAGGTGCGGATGGGCTTATATGGCGGAGCGGCTCTAAGTCTCATACACACTGGTAATGGTCAGGTTGACAGATGGAATCAGGCAGGGGGCATCGTGGACTATGATGTTTGCGGACAACAACGTGACATGTGGTGAGAGCAGGGAACGGGTTGAAGAGATTCTGAAGGTGGTGGAGGTGGAGGCATTCACTATAGGGACAAGGGAAATTAAAGTCAGCAGGAGCAGGACAGGATATGTTTGCCTGAATGAGAGGGAGGACAGTTGGAACAGTGAGGATGCAAGGAGTAGAGGAGGCGAAGGTGAAGGAGTGTAAATACCTGGCGTCAACTATCCAAAGTAATGAGGAGTGTGGAAGAGAGGTGAAGAACATAGTGCAGGCAGGGTCGAACGGAAGGAGGAAAAGTGTCAGGAGTGGTTTGTTGTGACAGAACGGTAGCAGTGAGAGTGAGAGGGAAGATGTACATACAGATAGTAGTGAGACCAGTCATGCTGTATGGCTTGGAAACGGTAGCACTGACGAAAAGACAGTAGGAGGAGCTAGATGTGGTAGAACTGAGGATGCTACGATTCTCCTTAGGAGTGACAAGGCGGGACAAGATCAGAAATTACCACATTAGAGGATCAGCCCAGGTTATAAGGTTTGGGCAGGGCAAGTTGACATGGTTTGGACATGTGCATAAGAGGGATGACTTGAACATTGGGAAAGGGACGCTGAAGATGGAGCTGCCAGGCAAGAGAAGAAGAAGAAGGCAAGGAAAGACAAGGTTTATGGATGCAGTGAGAGAGGACATGCAGGTAGCTGGAGTGACCAAAACAATAGCCTTTTTTTGGCCATTCTCAAGTGATATAAATATTGTTATTATGCAGTTTTTTTGGAAATAATGCTTAGTATTCACTGTTGCAACACTTAAAATATTGAATATGCAATTTGAACAGTAATATTGAATATCATATCGATATCGAAATATTTGGCATAAATACTGATCGTGCATCAAACCGATAATATGCCCATATATGGGCATTCCAATATATGGCCATACTGATATCAGGCATCTCTGTCCACATATGGGCATAAAAGGGACAATGACAGACAGATAAAGATATCTCCATATGGGCATAAACGGGACACAGATAGACAGACAGAAACAGACATCTCCATATATATGGGCAGAAAAGGGACACAGACAGACTGGTACAGCGGGTACTCTGACAAACACTTTGACTCCGATATCATATATTATTGTTGGATCAGCAGTACTACGTACTGTAGGTTTGGCACCTATTTTTATATAAAGCCATTGCTGGGATGCTGCCTGACTATATTTATATTTGTTCCATGATGGAACTGAACAATAGCACCTATCAGACCCGCTCTAGTGATTTCTTAAGGCTCAAGGTTCCTCAGGCCCAGACAGAGTTGGGCAAGACAGCTTTTTCTGTCAATGGCCCAACTTCATGGAATGAACTCCAAAACTCCTTAAAACTGAGCTCCCTGCCATCCTCCGGTCAGTTCAAAGGAATGCTCCAGAACATTTTTCACCATGATTGCTCCTGCTTCAATTGATTTATTTGACTGATGGTTGTTCTGTATAGTTTAGTTCTGTATAGTTCCTTTGTAATTTACCCTGATTTATAATGTTGTTTGATGTATTGTTTTGTGACTGTATTTTATGTATTGTAACCTCGGCTACGTTGAAAATGAGGGCTCGCCCTCAACTGTATTCCGAGTATAAATAAAGAGAAAGTGAGAAAGAAAGAAAGAAAGGTTTGAGGGGCCATGGTGCGGCCCGCACCTCTAGTACTATAAAATCACTCACATACTGCATGTCATGACTGATGGATAAATTTGAATTGTTGTAGATCTGTTATTTTGTGGATGGAAGTTTACATGTTTCCAATGACTTAAATCTCATGCCCTGCATAATTATGCCCCATGCCCATGTATTTGCCATGTGCCTCAGGTCACACTGTCCCACTGATTTCGGTTTTCACTTCTCCCCTAGCCCGCGAGTAAGATAAAGAATTGTTGTTTCCCGATTGTCTGCCTTTCTGTGGAAAACACCCTGTTATTCGGCCTTGGTGCTTTGCCAGAGCAGACAAGTTGTCTGCTAGTCACGTTAACTGGTTGAATTTAACTTGAATTATGAACTACATTTACATGATTAACTACATATCCCATACATTATGCTTCCTGGTTTAGATAGGAAGTGACAGTGAATCATCCTTTGGTTGTTTGACACGTTGCTCTGTGTAGCGTATTCTATCTGATTAAAATGATATATATACCGTCTCCATTTTGGAGACGGCAGAGAGACATTTTGTAATTTGGCTGTATGTGGGATCTGTTCCTGTGCTCTCCGAACTGAAAATGAACTGACAAAACCATATTTGCTCTGACTGGACAATCATTCTTCCTGGTGGTCTCATCTTTTCTATTGGGTATTTAAAGGTATTTTTCTAAAGAGTATTTCCTGCTCAATTTGGATATTGATCTTTCTCTTAAAAGTATTCCTGTTAACCCTTAGAAGATGAAAGACGCCAATTGGCGTCTTCATCAGAATTCCGTAAATGATCAATGACGCCAATTGGCGTCTTCGCCGTTTTTGATTAATCTAAACATATTAATATGCTCCGAAGCGCTGTTTAAATTCCTGAGCTTATATTCCAACTACATTACCCAGAAAACCCGTGTCACGTGACACACGTGTACGTGTTGCCATTGGAAGCTGGTCCCACCCCCTGTAAACAGTGGGGGCAGAGGGAGTCTTCATAGTTTTCATTGTTTTGCCTGTTTACCCGTCTCGCCCGAGCGATTTTCTAGCAGAAAAAGTTGAAAGCAGTACTATTTATTTGAGCGAGTTTTGTGGTAGTAGTATTGATCCATACGCGTCCCAGTCGCCTTCTCCAGGCGGAGTAGCCCTGGTCCAGTGCTTACAGCGAGACTCGCTGCTCCCTCCCTCCTTTTTTCATTGTCTCCCCATCGTCGTCCGATGAGCTATACCGGGAAACCATTGAAGAAGACGATCAACCCGGAATGTTTTGAGGTAATCTTATTGTAGATCCTTCTATAGTGATCAGAAATCATAAGATGATCGCTACAAATAGATGCTTGGATAATTACTACTACTAGTCAGATCATGACGCCAGAATGACTCACCACGATGGCCCCCAGCCATTAGCCAGCACCAAAGGTGCTGGCTAATGGGGGGGTTGGTGCATTGGTGCTGGGTAATGGCTGGAGGGGGGGTTTGGTGTCGATCGGTTGGTCGGTGCAGTACAAATGTATCGTAGCAGGCATGCACGCATGGCAGTACAAGTATTTTATATTGTAGCGTGCCTTATAGGCGATCTGATCTTTAGAGTAATGTTCGCTCCTTTTATTTACTGTCTACAAAGACGGAGAACAAACATGCATCGTTTACTGAAGCAACGCGTGGTTGTTGATGACCTTGCTACAAGGATCGGAGGGGGGACGGGGAGTGAAGCTAACAGTAGCGTATTATATAAGATCTGTATGACGTTTCATTGACGTCTGAGCTTGCATGATAATCGCATTCATTGAATATTGTATACTATCATGATTGTACATTGTTTAGTGTGTCTCCGTGTGATGATGATGATGACGATGATGTCAGATAGCCTACGCCCCCCCCCCCCCAACTGGCTATTGGCCGGGCTGACTACAGCTAAATGTTTATTTTTATATATTTAGAACTGGCATCAGATGAGGAGGAGGAGGAGGATGATGATGATGATGAAGACGAAGAGTCAAGACTGGAGTTCTCCGACACTGAACCGGATGCATTCATTCATTTCAGTTGTTGTTTTTTTTAAATTTAGCCTACACACACACACACACCGTCAAGAACAACTGGAATGCAGTGGTTTGGGGACACTGGGGAGTTTGGGGACAACTGTTTTGTATGTAGGCCTATTTATTTTCTGTAATATTTATTATAATTGTATTATGTTAGTAGTCATAAAAAATAAAAGACGCTTTTACAATGAGTTAGACCTGTCATAGCTATTTTGTTCACTATTCTGAGGTTTATGGTTTGACTAAGCGAGTTTCAACTGTGATTTACTCTGTAACGGTAGATGGTAAGAACCCAATTTTTTGTTATAATACAGTATACATTCAAGTCTATATTTTGATACATATCATGGGCACAAAGTCATATCAAAACAATGTCCTTGGATGTGTTTTTTTATCAAAACTGTTTCTTCACAACAGGTTTTTGAGATACATGCATGAATAGACAAGGTACTGGTAAGACTATGTAAACATGGTATATATCAAAATGTGCGTTAGAATGTCTAATTTTACCCCAAAAAAGAATTGAGTTTATATGATGTTCCATTTCAGAGCTAGGGGGACTTTTAGCTGGATAGGTCAGATTGATCATGACTGACCATGCTATTTATAGATGGCAAAATATCTACAGTGGTACATGTGAGAAACTTTTTATTTTATTTTAATTGAACTAGACAACTCACCCTTTAAAATGAGATATTGCATGGCTATGTACGCCCAGCAGAAAAAAAGTTATTTAGAAAATAAAACTTCAACCGGGCATAACTTTTTTTGTTGTCCTAGAAACACTACCCAGTGTAAATGCAGGCTCTTTTAAATGGCTTCCAACACAAAAACTAAACATTTTATCAACTCAGTTCATTTTTTTCCTGGAAGCAGACAAGCCAAGCTTTCTCTGAAGGTCTTTCGTTGTCACACATTCACAACAGAGAATTTTCAATAAATCATTCAAAAACGCCATTCTGCCATAGAGAAGTCTAAAAACTATATAGAAATCCATGAAACTCTCAAAGAGTTAAAGCTAATTATTAACTTTATCATCTAAATGGTTTAATAACCATTTTTGCCAATTGTTAGAGGCTCTCTGCCTAGATTTGTACTCTGATTACTTTTCAAAAGTATTTTTACAGTTTTATAGTTATAGCTCTGGCTATCGAAGTAATAAGTAATACAGTCCTTTATATTAGTTTATATGCATTAATTGTCCCTTCTGCATTTTATATGCAACAATTGATCCTGGTCGCCGGATTTTTATACATAACAATTGGTCTTCGATCCTTCCCTTATCTTAAATATTTCCAACAATGACTCATAAGGCATATAGTGCTTCATCGTTTATTTTATTCTTGATGGGACCATCATTTACTAAACAAATATCCTGTTTTATTGAAGAAGACGTGAAATTAGCGTTTGAAACAAACTCATGAAGAACTCTTTTTGCAGCCGCAGTGGAGTCACACCATTAGAGAGAATTGCAGCTTTAAGATACTTCTGTATTCATATTATACAGGCCAGAAGCTTCCTGCTGGTACAGAGAGGGCAGTATTTATATCAGCCAGACATGACGGCTTACGTTGTCATTTACTGCCCTATACAAACACTAAAGTCCATAGACTTGGCTGGCAAAATAGTACTCATAACTACCTAAACAAACATTAAAGATGCGTGGTATGAGCCAAAGAATATTGCAGTTTTATGAAAATTCTTCTTCTGCCCCTAATGAATACATGCATGCAGAGTCACATGTTTATGAAAATGTATATTGAATACGTTTCACAACTCTAAAAGCTAAATTTTTTGTACTCCTGATTGTTTGTTGATATTGGTCCAAAGTTCATGTGTGAAATTGTGTGTGTTTGTGCATTTTGATCAAAGATCCCGGGAGGAGATAGATTTGAACTGTTTTTCATAGAATTTAAATGGTGTGACATCTAATATTCAGAGGTCAAAAGTCAGAACACAAAAGTTGTTCGGCATGAGGAGACGCATATGCGCATTGAAGTTTTATTGCTGACGGTCAAACGGTTCATGAACTATGGGCGTTCAAAGTTAGCATTTTCAATTGAGTGCTACACCGCCACCCTTTGGCCAATGGTGGGCTTAGCGTCTTCATGGTTTGGCATAGCCCTCTACCATTATTGCCAAGTTTCGCAAAAAACGACCGGCACGGTTATGCCAGAACTGCTATTTTTGGCGGAAAAAGAAGAAAGATCCGGGCAAATACAATAAGAGACCATAATCCCTTCGGGCTTGGTCCTTTAATGAGTTAGATATTATACAAGAATCCGGTCAATAGTCAGCTGAGTTCAACCATCCAGAAGGAAAGTAACCCAAGCATATAGCCTGTTGTCAGCTCCACCAATCAGAAGTAAGCCACTAATATTAATATGCCTGCTCGGTTGGCTAAAACCAGTGAAAGCCAATGAAATTCCTCTATAATTTCTCTTATAACAACATGAGATTTTACTATTTTACAGTGTGTGTGTGTGTGTGTGTGTGTGTGTGTGTGTGTGTGTGTGTGTGTGTGTGTGTGTGTGTGTGTGTGTGTGTGTGTGTGTGTGTTTTTGGCTAGGCTGGGCTGCTACTACTGCAACATTGTGGCACTTCATAAATTTTTCATTTTCCATTTTTATTTCACACACATTCAAAGACACAGCTGTTCCCTGGCCACCTGCTGCCAATGCAGAGTTGCATTTCATATTTCATGCATTCGTACAATATACTCTTCTTGCATAAGCATACACTTACAAGTGTCAGCGAGGAAGATGCCAGGGAACAGAGCCCAGAAAGACCATTTCTTACTTGCCCAGTGGTCCTCGAAAGTGTCAGACCATGTAAATCTTCCCTGGAGAGGAATAGAAGTCTTGTGAAAGGATATAGAATATAGAAAGAGCATTTCAGGTTCACTGCATTCTGAAACCCAAAAGGAATGACTACAAGAAAATAAATAAATTGGATCATACAGACTTTTTCCCCAGGTTCTAACTGTTTACAGTCGTTGTATTCTAACCAGAGTTACATTTATTACAAGCTTTATTCTAAGCTTGTAAATACAGTACTCGTACACAATACAAGTACAGTCTTTAATCAAAAATAGGAGTATCTAACACCTCCAAAGTAGAATGTATACCAATGTGATATTTGAGTGAGTCGGGCCTGGTTGATGACATGTATTATTGTGTATAATTTTCTTATGCTATGTATGCTATAAAATATATATACAATTGAATACATAGGACCACTGTCACAATGGAAACAAGTCACCAGGAAGTTTGTTATCCTTTTAAAAGGTCTTGTAGAGCATTCACCCAATGCTCGCTCTGTATGTGCCTCGGCAGCCACGGTAGTAGTAATGATATACCACGCATGCGCGAGCCGGTTGTTATTATCATTCACACTGGTAGTTGCTACACTGAGAGTCTACACTGAGAGCTGTACATTGTGTTTAATAAATGGAACTCGGTTTATAAAGTTACCAGTATTCTTTGGTCATTCTACATGGTGTCGGAAGTAAACACGAACACTTCGAAACGCACAGTTGGTCACGGGACGCGTGACTTCGAGCGGACAACAACAAGCTACTAAACTCCGACGCGCGCCGTGCATCATGTCGGACGGATTTCGCAGACCGGACCCTCTCGTCTTTGATGAGAACATCGCAGAGAACTGGCGAGTGTTTGAACAAGAGTATGACATTTTCATCGCGGCGGCACACTATGATAAGCCAGCCCGCACGCAAGCCTACATTCTCCTCAATCTAGCAGGATCGGAGGCCATTGAAAGGGAGAGATCTTTTGTGTATGCGCCCGCGGTGAGAGGACCCGACGTTGACAACCAACCGGGACCCGAAGTTACCCCAGCTGAGTCGAAAGAGGACCCCGAATGTTTGAAGAGGAAGTTTCGGGAGATTTGCAGTCCCCAGATAAACATCACAATGGAGAGACACAAGTTCAATACAAGGTCCCAGAACCAAGGTGAGCCAATTGAATCTTACGTGACAGACCTAAGGATTAAAGCAAAGACCTGCAATTTTGGGACACTGCGTGAGGAGCTCATCAAGGACAGATTGGTCTATGGCATAAATGATGATAATCTGAGAAAAATCTTGCTGCGTGACGGAGGGCTGACTCTAGCTAAGGCTGTCTCTGTGTGTCAAATATATGAGCAGACGGAGCACCACGCAAGGGCATTGTCATCAACACATGCTCCCACTAGTGTTGACAGTCTGCAGTACAAATGTGGAAGGAAGCAGAGATTTGAGCCACAGCAGAGATTCGAGCCACGGCAGAGACCACAGACAGGGAGAAATGCACAGCCCATCACCAGCTGTAATAATTGTGGTGGTAGCCATGATGCCAAGAGAGACAATTGCCCGGCTTTTGGTCAACAATGCCATACATGCAAAAAATGGAACCACTACAAGAAGTGCTGCAGATCAGCACAGAGGTACTCCAGGACACAGAGTTCCAGGGAATCTGTCCATCAACTTGAATTGAACCAGGCCACAGGTGGCGCTAGCGATGATGAGTCATTCTGTATTGATGGAATAACACCAGTGGTCGTGGACACAATAGACTCTGACGTACACGAGAAAAATGTAGCATTCACCACTGTACACATCAATGGCAGGCCTGTCGAGATGAAGGTCGACACAGGTGGCCAATGCAATGTTTTATCCTATGATGCCTTCAAACATGTGGAGAGCGGGGAGCTGATTGACCGTTCAATAATCACCAACCTCGTCGCATACGGAGGGACTTTGATAAACACAGTGGGCTCAGTCTTCCTACAATGTCAACTGGCAGGTCAGCAATACTCACTTCAGTTCCACGTCGTTGAGAGAAATGTCCAGCCACTACTAGGCCTACTAGCGTGCCTGCGCACGAAGCTGGTGTCACTGAGCAATGACGTTCACCAACTCAGTGTGAACACGGATGCCAACCTGCCACACAAGATCTTCACGGAGTATGCAGATCTGTTCAAGGACGAACTTGGAAAGCTGCCGGTGACATACTCTATGAAACTTGACCCTGATGTGCACCCCGCTGTCCGCCCAGCACGTCGCATCCCTGTAGCCATGCAGGACAGAGTGAAGGCAGAACTTGAGAGAATGGTGGACCTGGGTGTCATCACTCCTGTATCTGAACCAACCGACTGGGTGTCGGCCATGGTGGCAACAAACAAGAAGCGGACAGAAGAAATAAGGATCTGCATCGACCCCAGAGATCTCAACACGGCTTTAAAGCGCCCCCATCATCCGATGCGCACGGTTGAAGAGGTTGCATCACAGATGGCAAATGCAACGCTGTTTTCAGTTCTAGACGCCAAAAGTTCTTTCTGGCAAATCTCCTTGGACAGTAAGTCTTCC
The DNA here is from genome assembly GCF_951216825.1 of Electrona antarctica. Lineage (NCBI taxonomy): Eukaryota > Metazoa > Chordata > Actinopteri > Myctophiformes > Myctophidae > Electrona > Electrona antarctica. Next base: position 46,705,117 of record NC_136806.1, on the reverse strand, counting down.
CTGCTAACCACGTTCAGCACACCCTTCGGACGTTACAGATTCCTCAGAATGCCGTTCGGAATAAATTCAGCCAGCGAAGTATTCCAGCGCACAATGGAACAGATATTCGCAGGATACCCCTGTGCTATAGTCGTCGATGACATTATAGTAGGGGGCCGCACTGAAGCCGAGCATGACGCAAACCTAAAAAGAGTGCTCGATCGTGCACGCAAAGTCAATCTGAGGCTCAACCCCCTCAAATGCAAGTTCCGGCTGACAGAGGTCACTTATGTCGGTCACGTGTTCACCAGTGAGGGCCTGAAAGCGGACCCTGACAAGACCACAGCGATCTCCGAAATGCCTGTTCCCGAAGACGTCACAGCTCTACAGCGATTCTTAGGCATGATAAATTACCTGGGAAAGTTCGTGCCAAATTTGAGTGAGCTGTCTGCCCCTCTGAATCAGCTGACGCGCAAAGACACAGCATGGTGCTGGCTGAAGCAGCACCAAGACGCCTATGACGCACTAAAGGGATGCATCTCCAGTCCGCCCGTCCTGTCGTACTACAATGTCGCCCAACCAGTCACGCTCACATGTGACGCTTCACAACACGGACTGGGAGCAGCGTGTTTACAAGGGGGCAGACCGATTGCATACGCATCACGGACAATGACTCAGCCCGAGACACGCTATGCCCAAATCGAGAAAGAACTCCTCGCAGTGGTTTTTGCGTGCTCGCGCTTCAACGACTACATCTACGGAAAGCCGATCACTGTGGAAACCGACCACCAACCCCTGGTCACAATCATCAGGAAGCCGATCTACACGGCACCTGCACGGCTCCAACGTATGATGTTGCAGCTCCAGAGGTACAACATCGACCTAGTCTACAAAAAGGGGAAACAGATGTACCTGGCCGACACCCTGTCGCGCGCTCCCAGGACATCTACTCTTCAGCACGTGAACGAGCTAAACGACTTTGAGGTGATGTCAGTCACCCGAGTCTCATCCAGCCGCCTAAATGAACTACAGAGACACACGGCAGAAGACGGCCTACTACAGACCCTCTCCTCGGTTATCAGACACGGATGGCCTGTCAAGCAGCACAGTGCTCCACCGTCCGTCAGTCCCTTCTTCCCATTCAGAGACGAGCTCACCGTCGAGGAGGGAGTCGTCATGAAAGGTCACAGACTGGTCATTCCCCAGTCACTACAGAAAGTGTACACAGACATTGTGCACAGAGGACACCCAGGAGCAGAATCCACTAAACGCAGAGCCCGAGACATAGTGTTCTGGCCCACCATGAACGGAGACATTGACAGAGCAGTACTATCATGCTCTGTTTGCAACAGCCAGAGGCCACATCAACAGAAGGAACCACTGCAGTCACATCCAGTTCCTGAGCTACCGTGGTCTACAGTTGCAACCGACATCTTTGAATGGGATGGCAAGCACTTTCAGGTGCTTGTAGACTCGTACTCTGGCTGGTACGAGATTGACTTTCTGAAGGACATCACGTCGGCGACAGTCATCACAAAGCTGAAACGACACTTTTCTGTTCATGGCTCCCCACACCTTCTCCTCTCAGACAATGCCGGACAGTACACCAGCCAGAAATTCAGAGACTTTGCTGCGCAGTGGGACTTCAGGCACGTAACCAGCAGCCCTGAGTTCCCACAGTGCAACGGCTTGGCTGAAAGGGCAGTGCGAAGTGCCAAGCAACTGATGGAGAAGTCAAAGAGGGATGGCACAGACGTGTTCCTCAACCTCTTAAACCTGAGGAACATCCCTCGCGACACACAGCTTGGTTCACCTGCGCAGAGACTTATGTCAAGGCAGATCCGCACTACCCTCCCGGTCAGCAAACAGCTACTACAGCCAGCCCCTCTCAACACCCAACAAGTCGCAGCTCAGCTCAAGAAGAAGAGGCTTGCCCAGAAGCTGAGCTACGACAAGTCCAGCTGCCCTCTTCGACCACTGCTGGAGGGCGAAGTGGTCAGGATGCAGACCCCCCGGGGGTACGATCGCATGGGCACGGTGGGGAAGATTTGTGAGGAGCCGCGGTCTTACGTCATCCAGTCTGGAGGTAAAGACTACAGGAGGAACCGCAGACACCTCCTACCCGTTGCTGAGCGACCTCCAGATCGGCCTGACAGTGCCGACTTGCAGCCCTTCGACCCAGCCGTTGGTGAAGCACCTCCTCTCTACAGAGAGACACGAGAGACTATGGACACTGAACCACCCCCAGCCCAGGTACCCGTAGCTCCACTGCCCGCACCTGCTGGTAAGTGCCCATACACAACACGCTTTGGTCGCGCGGTTAGGCCAAACCCCAAATACAAGGACTGAATTAAGGACTGAATATTGGACTGTGGATAGCCTTTGTGGGCCACGCACTCGCTAGTGCATTTTTTCTCACGCTTGTACAAGGTTAAAAAAAGAAAGAAAAAAAAAAAGGCTGTTACTGTTATTGTTGCATTTATTATTTGCTATTATCTCCATGACACAGGCAGTTTGAATACTAGTATCACTGTGGACTGTTCACATTTGAATACAGTTATTTGTTGTATACACTGTAAGCTAAAGAAGAGGGATGTAGAGCATTCACCCAATGCTCGCTCTGTATGTGCCTCGGCAGCCACGGTAGTAGTAATGATATACCACGCATGCGCGAGCCGGTTGTTATTATCATTCACACTGGTAGTTGCTACACTGAGAGTCTACACTGAGAGCTGTACATTGTGTTTAATAAATGGAACTCGGTTTATAAAGTTACCAGTATTCTTTGGTCATTCTACAGTCTTACTCTTTACACCTGCTGTCTAATAAAGTTAACTCATTTACCGCCAACAGCGCCATCTGGTGGTGGCTCAGGGTGCCATCCAGTCATTTAATAGGCGAAGCATCTTATTCTGAAAGCCGTTTCACTCGGAAACAGAGAATCAGGAAGTGAATTTTCGCTATGTAACAGCTGCCGCAAATGTCATTTAATTCACCCAAAACCTACATTGTTTTGAGCCAAAAAGAAGAATCCAAGATATTACGATTCTAAAAACTGCATCGCCATAGACGGCATAAGCCAGCGAAATTTCTATTTCATTTTTTTTTCACCGCACCCGAACCGGAGTCTTATGAGCACGTATAGCCGTATCTCGGCGCAGAGGGCGTTTGGACAGGAGACGTCAAAAGGCGATCTAGGAGGCGAATGAGTAAACAATCAACCCTATCTTTCTCAAACACTGGCTCAAGACCCAAAAGTTAAGATAAATAAATTAGATTGTGGATAAATAATAATATCTGTGAAAGTGGAATATGTCCTGTGCAAAGCCGGTTGATAACCACTGCTCTAATAGTTTTGATGCTGATGACTAACTTACGTAGCTTCCATTTTGCAATCTAGTAGTGAACCAAAATAAAAAATAAAAAAAATAAGGGAAAAACGTATTCAGTTCACATTCTGCATTCTATTAGATGGTCTAAACACTCATTAAATCCACTCAACTGTAACTACAGTCTCCTTGCTATTTCAGATTAATTCTATTTTCCCCCTCCGCTGCATAAGCATGTTTGCCCTTGACTTAGTCAGTTTGCACAGGCCATGAATAAGAATGGCCAGGCCATTGGTATGTATGAGAGCAGGAGGTGAGATATTGGGCTGGCAGTGAGTGAGGGAGAGACCATTATATTCAAACACCACAGGGCTAAACTGTCAAATGTTATTGTCGCTGCTCTAATGCTCAGTCTCGCACATTCTCTCTTTCTGTTCTCTCCGAATCCTTCTCTCGTTCTCTCCATCTCTCTCTCTGCCACTCTCTTCATAAATATTATTTCGTTTGTGTATGAGTGTAACTTCCCTCACTTTTTGGGGGATCCTAAGTATCTCATATCATGTTCTTTCCCTATAGTCTCCGTTGCCGTCTTTCTTTCACACATTATCTACTGCTTAACACTATACTGTTTAACACATAGTCAGTGGTGGAAAAAAGTACTCAAATATTGTACTCACTGTAGTCCGGAGCACAACATTTACTTGAGTATAAGTACAAACGTATTGGTATCAAAATGTACTTAAAGTACCAAAAGTAGAAAGTACTCACAATGCGTCGCATCACAACACATTGTGAGCTTGTAGATCGGCTATTTTCAGGCCGAAATGAATAAGGCTTTAGTGTTAATGCATGTTTTGCAATAATAACAACAATCACAAGAAAGTAACTAGTAACTAAAGTTTTCAAATAATTGTAGTGTAGTAAAAGCACAATATTTGCCTCTGAGATGTAATGGAGTAGAAGTTAAAGTACTGAAAATACTCAAGTAAAAGAAATACCTAAAAAATGTACAGTACTTGAGTAAATGTACTACTACTTTCCACCACTGGGCACATGTTGTCATACAACACAACATGCAGTGACAGATGAGAGCACACACAGATCATTTCTAGTTTCTCACATAGAGCAGTCACAGTCATGCTCAGTCAAAGCATGAACTGTCTGTGTAGTGATGACACCAACATGTGGTCATTGGACTAGTACTGCCATCAGGCTAATGACAATAATTGCAAAGTCTGAGCCTGTCACAACAACATAAGTCTTGTCATGTGTGCATGTGTACAACAAGCTCAGTGTTGATTTAATTCATATGATATAACTACAATATATGCATAGCTGACCAGTCATATTTTAAGCCACATGTTAAACTGGGTTAATTGAGTTCTATGAACCTTGAGGTTAGTCCAAAGGCAACACTGGCTAAATATTCCCACTTCTAAAGCCGCTGGTTGGGGTGATTTGAATTAGATATGCGCTGCGTTGTGATTGTGATTCGTGAACTGTAGGAAATTGAGAAAATACATCTTCTTTATCAGAGAACTAAACTCTGTACTACTTGTGTGTCAATTCTTAAAGATTAGAACTCATTTTAAGGGCTTATAGCACTACCATCTGGCCATTGGCCAATCAGTATTAACATATTAATTTTGTCTGAGTAGTGGATGACATTTCCAACCTGTTTGGGAACTGCAGTGGTTCCCTTTTACTTTTAGCACAAAAGAAGAAAGGCCATGGGTTCATGAATGAGTGTGCACAGCACGTTTCATGGCATTCTGCCATGATTGTAAGATTGGCAATTTTGGTCTTATGCTGGCACCATTGAAAAGGCCACAAGGCCACCGAAATCAGTCCAATTTCCTACTCCAGGAAGCATGGTAATCCAGCCTGCTGGTTTTCGACAAATAGAGACCGACCACAAATAGGGGTGAAAACTAAAGAAAAGTAAAACAGCATTTTTCTTGAGGACAAGAACTAAGTTCTGTATAGTACCCAGTAAGACCTGTGTGCACAGACACTGCACAGACACTGCACACACACACAACGAGCCCTTCTGGCCAACTGGCTTCAAATAATTTTTTGCAACATTATGTTCCTCCAAAAAGTCTTCAAGCTGAGTAAATACCCCCAAATCTCCACAGATTTTCCTGGAGTACCACAAATATATGCCAGCCTCTATGCACGGTGCTTAAAATGTTTGCTGCTTTTGTTAATGAATGTTGTTAATGAATTACAGAAGACAGACAGCCTACATTAATGCATAATGTGTACAGTAAGTAAGTAAGAAAGGACTGTACATGCATACAGTCCATACAGTAGGCCAAACACACACACACACACACACACACACGCACACGCACACGCACACGCACACGCACACGCACACGCACACGCACACACAGTACAGAGTTAGTTCTTAGCGATAGCGTATCTGCTAATATTAGTTGGTGGGCTGCCTAGCTGACAGATGGCAGCAGAGGCTGTCTCGCTCAGCACCGTATGCTTGTCGTGCTCCTAAGCTCAGGTACAGTACTATAGCTAGCTAGGGGTGATAGTATCACACTTTCCTGACACTTCCTCTGTCAGTTCAGGTTCACGACACCCTATAGGCCTATAGTTGCTGTCGGGTGGAAAGCTTGTATGTCCAAAACGTAACTTTTCAGGAAAAGGAAAAAATAGAATAACCAGTGCTCCAATGGATCCAATTCAATGAAGCTATCATTTAGTCTCCAGCTCTTGTTAATACTGTTAATACTTTTCATTAGTTAAATGTCTATAAAACCCACAGAAACACGGCGTTAGGCTTTTACTTTCAGCATTTCTCAAAGATAACAAAAATGGCAGATAGGCAAATAACAGGCTCACTACGCATCACACTGGGAGCCTTACGTCAGTCATTTGAGCGTCTTTTGCACAACACTGTTGTACGATGAAGTAATTTATGACAAAACATAAGGTTGAAATAATGGAGATACAAGGTTTCTGCCGGATAGCAAGGATATAATGTACTAGCAGTGTCACGGCCTGACCTAGTTATTATGTGTGGGTGTCTTTCTGAAGCCGCTCCCTGCCAGAGTGACCAAGTGCCAGCAATCACCTGCACAATCCAATCAAGGTAGTCCCCATTTAACCTTGAAGCCTGATTTATGCTTTGTCGATAGAAGATAGAGAAGCTAACAAACACATCATATCCGTGACACCCGATGAGCTTGTGGATCTGCCATTTTCAATGTGCAACACCAAAGTACAACAAAGTAGAGCGCTCCAAAATGGACAGACCGGCACCATAATGGAACCATAAAATGTGTTTTGAGGCCTGATTGGTCACTTTTTTTTATCACTGACCCAAAAACTAATGTACCCGGAAATGTATTTTGCGAGCTCCTTACTTTTATAGGATCTGAAAACTAATTGGACCCGTGCAATACATTCCTATTTTCCATTTGTTTCGAGAAACTACAGAACTGACCAAGACACAAATGCGCAGCTAAACTTTCTTCCCTCTAATTTTACACAGCAGTAATCTGATCCTAGGTCAGCCTAATGATTATTCAGCACTAAATGCACTGCTTCCTAATCAGCACTGCACTGTGGCCTTAATAGAACTGTTAATTGTCATCCTCATTGGCTTGCCGCATGTCATGGCAGCATGCTTGCCCCCCAGCCCCCCCCCCCCCCCCCCCCCGGGGTCTGTGGCCCCCACTTTGAAAACATGTGGCCTACAATAATTTGTCAGATAGGCTTGTGGACCCAAGCTAATTGTTATTCATGTTATTCATTTTGCTTTAGTTGCTGTATTCAGGCCCTAATGAACACTCATCTATGGACTGAATGGTGTGCCTGTCATTACAGAAGATTCTAACTAAGCAAAGCCATCATACAAAGGGCTGAGGAGTCTTGATGAGGAGTCTAGACGGCTGCATTTAGCCTGGTTTCCATGTCACTGAACATCACCAATTGGGATGACTCACAGAAAGACCAATGGATGAACACAGTCATGCAGGCGTAGCGTGACTACAGTATGTGTGGATGGCTGGAGGACGGTGGCATGTATAGTTAGTTTGATGGGAAAAATGACTAGGGGGGATAAATAATGAATGGGTAGATGGAGGGATGGACGTATAGGGAGGTAGATGGATGATTGATGGACTGGAAACGAATGGAGTGGGCAGCACGTTCACCTTCTGCAGAATGGCCAGTGACCCGAGCCAAACACTCTTAAACTTAGCGTGGTCATACAGATGTATGGTAATATGTTAGTGGCACTTCGGTAATTTGTGTTGAGTTAGAATGTGTGCATGATAGTGTGTGAGTGCGTGTGTGCGAGTGCGAGTGCGCGAGAGAGAGAGAGAGAGAGAGAGAGAGAGAGAGAGAGAGAGAGAGAGAGAGAGAGCATGTGTCAGAGAGAGAGTCTCATCTGTGTGTTTGTGTGTGGCTATGCCAACTATTTCCTGGAGCATTGAGTGTTCTCCTGGGGGGAGGCAGGGAGTCATGTCTGTGATTTACGGTTGAAGGGGCCGATGCGTTGGGCGGTTTCTTGGTAATGGTACAAAGGCAAAAATAAACACAGATAAGTAAATCGTATAATGATGGCATCGGCTGGGGGGAATGATCTATAACCCACACTGCATCTTTTCAGACAGGCAACCGCCATGTACAGCACACATCTACTTGAGTGTTTTGTATTTCACTGAACCACAGTTTCCCACAATTCCTCTGATGCGTGCATGCGTGCGTGCGTGCGTGCGTGCGTGCGTGCGTGCGTGCGTGCGTGCGTGCGTGCGTGCGTGCGTGCGTCAGCGTGCAGACATTATTATTTTTATTCTTATTTTGTTTTCTTTAAATCCTAACAATACTTACCATACCGTTTGCCATACCGTTTGTTATATTATTTTGGTATGATTTACTTTGATTTATTATTGTTTTGCTGTGAAATCTATTTTGTTGACCTTATTTATACTTACCTGAACTCAAGTTATTTCTGTTTGATTTGTGTTGTGTTTACTAATGCTTTTCCACCAGCTACACAGAAAAACACCACATAATAGTAATTAGAAATGCCTACAGCTGAGCATGAGAGACTGTGACGCAAGAGAGACGTTCACCAACCAGCATGCACGCACCCAAGGGACAGAGCCAATCAACACGCAAGGGTGTGTACGAGCAAACAGAGGGAACATTCAAAAACTGACAGCAGACAGCAGACGAGGAGAAGGACCAGAGAGAGAACGACGCTCGGAGCAGCGGAGACCGATAGAGTAGTCATATACAGCGAAGGGTGGGAACCGGCAGCAACCCTACAAAGACGGAAAAAGAGACGACCTGATCTATCATCGAACCAGAGTGACAGTGTGACACGCAAGTGACGCAACGCAGCGGTAGAGTCAGCACTTGGTTCGGCTCTGCCTGCCTGCCTGCCGTGTGAGTATTGAACCACACTGTTTCACTGGCTAAGCCAGTGAAATAGTTAATGTGAGTTATTACGTACCTCGATTTGAGTGATCTGCCATGCCCTCTCCAACCTTTACAGAAGCGTTCTGCGCTTGTGAAGGGAGTCGTGACTGAGTGGCGTGACGTAAGGAGACCAGACGAGTACCAGCCCCCGTGACATTGTAGTTGACAGCGGTGGGGTCTGTACTTGGTTCGGCTCCACCTGGCGTGTGAGTATAGACCCGCACTGTTGAAGAACCCCTTGGTGGCTTTGCCACACTACTAGATTGAGATATCATATGTCTCGATTGGAGTGATCTGCCGGTCCCTCTCTTCCGCCCTAGGCGCTGCTGGCCAGCCTGCCGAAGCCTCCCTCCTTCCGACTGCCCATCCAGCCACCTTAAACCCATCCATTCTATCTTTGACTTGTGTTTTATGATTCAGTGAAGTATTGACATGATATGACAGGATAAGGCTTGCCTTGCTTCACATCATTTCCTTGCCACGGTCCTTGTGTATTGTTATAACAAACCTGTGTTGCCTGTATATTAATTTAGCTGTTTTACCTAGTCATATAGAGGACCATACACCTCTTCAAAAAGATGATGGCGTAGTCAGACTTATGGTGTTTTTACGACCGCAGATCACATTTACTATGAAATTGTGCATTTCCTGTCAGTTGTTTGGTTGGTCACGCCCCCATATATGGTTAAGCCTTGTGACATCACGTGATGTCATCAATATTAAGCCCATATATGGAGACCCCTGATGTCATCAATATTGGCCAGCAACTCTACATCTCACCTCAAACCCTTAGATCTCCATATATGGAGCTGACCTGTTCTGACATTCCAAATGTTGATCCTTCCCCATCATCCTTCCTCTTCGATGTTTCCCTTTTGACTGATACCTGTCCATTTAAACTCTAGACGGGCCTGCCCCAAAGTTATTAGTGCAGCCGCAGCCAGCAAAAACTAGAGTTCTCAACAGGCCCAAAAATGAAGGCCCAGCCCTTACCTGGGCCCTCATCAAACCCTGTACACTCAAGACACTGCCCCCGCTGCCACCCTTAAGAGATCTCCATATATGGAGCTGACCTGTTCTGACATTCCATATGTTGATCTCACCTCATCAAACCCTGTACACTCAAGACATGCTCCATATATGGCCAGTATAGAATTCATTCCATATGTTGATCTGACCCCCCATGCCAAAGCGCCAGCACTCACCCAGCAGTCTGCTGTCAAACAAGCGCATATGTTGATCTGACCCCCCATGCCAAAGCGCCAGTGCTCGCCCAGCAGTCTGCTGTCACCCAGGCGGATGCGTGCACCTACGTATTAGGGCGAGGCCGCTTCTCGCCCTCAGGCGTCTTACTGGTAATATCTTGTGTGGTGTGTGGTGTGTGTGTGTGTGTGTGTAAGAGAGAGAAGACAGAAAGTGAAAGACATGTCACAGTACGATTGGAAAACCAGTCAGATTGAAAATGGTGCACTTTGTTTCACCGATGGAGGCGCGCCGCCTGACGAGAGGCACCGCTGAGCGACCTAAGGCGAGCGAATCATCCGCGCCGAGCGTTGCAAAGTCACCTCAAACGCGAATCTGCCTGTTATAGCACCACCCTGAGGCCGGTGACATTTCTTCCTTGGCTTAGTGGGAATGTGCGTACAAGCAAAGTTTCACGGCAATTGGATGCTGGGTTCCTGATTCGAGGCAATTTGTTCAAAACAGGCCACTCCTGCAAACTTTAGGAGCCAAACGTAGCCGATCTGGATGGAATATTAAAAAAACTGACAAATCTGCTTTGATCACCGGACTATAGGTAATGTGAAACGATTTGTGTAATGTTTGGACAAAATCTATAGGAGTAACATAATAGGCCAATATGAGACATTTGGGACAGAGGCTTTTACTTGGCGCCCAAGTACAAACCAGTAAAAGTTTAGCTGTGCACAGACATACACAAACGCACCGACTGACACACAGGTCTGCGGTCCTTCGGCCTGACATAGACACTAATAGCGATGTTTAGCAGACATGCATTTAAAGGGGAATAACATTAATTTTCAACATTTTACTATGTCATTAATATACCTTAGAGCGGTTGTGTGGAAATAATAAAAAAGTCCCCCCATTCTGTGTTTCCTAGAACTGGAGGACTGAAAAAAATCATTAACATGGTGAAACAAATCTTGATGACATCATCAATATGTGTTTCACCATGTTAATGATTTTTTTCAGTGGGGGGACTTTTTTTAACAACTCTAAGCTATATTAATGACATAGTAAAATGTTGAAAATGAGTGGTATTCCCCTTAAACCAAACGTGATTAAACTCCATGTATCAGCTGCATTTCAGATGTCTTCAGCTTCTGTGCCTTTAGAATTTAGAATGAACACATCATCTCCTTTTTGGAAGAAAAGAATAAATAAGAAAATATAATTCACTGTTGCTGTCATCAGTGTACCCTTGAACCAAAGACAGACTGCACGTCCTGCATGAAAGAGCACTGATTTATAAAACTATCCGTCTCTCTCACACACACACACACACACACACACACACACACACACACACAAATAAAAGGACACGTCAAGCCAAGGGTCCGTGGTATCATTGTAGCCCTGAGCACTGTTGTGCTGCAGCATGTATCATTCATTCCACTCTCTTCATGTCTTCCTCTCTGATGACAGGAGGCCGCACGCACACGCACACGCACACACACACACACACACGTGCATGCGCACACGCGCACACACACACACACACACACACACACACACACACACACACACACACACACACACACACACACACACACACACACACACACACACACACACACACACACACACACACACACACGCGCGCGGTGGTATAGGTCAGTCTCCCAGGCTCTTTTTAAGCCTCACAAATAAAGCCATTATGTCCCCACTACCCAGTCCCTCTATTTTCCACATGTCATGTCAGTCGTGGACAAGAGTTAGGCCCTGTGGCTGCACGTCATTATAGAGCAGCAAGCAGGCCTGTCACATTTATTACGTAATCAATGTATTTTCTGAATAATGTATTATATTCCCAAAATAGTGGAAATAGCAGCTCCAAGCTACACGATCACAACGTTGATCCAGGATGCAATATGCCCATATATTAGTCTTGCATAGCCAAACAACTATTACACAATCTCCGAATGCTACAGTATATAGAGTCTGGAACTACACCTCCCGAAATCTGAGTAAGGAAGCTGGCATTTCCGTTCACGAAAATAGATTTAAAAACATCTTTACACAACACACACACACACACACACACACACACACACACACACACACACACACACACACACACACACACACACACACACACACACACACACACACACACACACACACACACATACTTCATGCATTTCTTTGTACCTGTAGGATTTGACATGTCTGCCAAACAGAAATGCCAAATTGTGGGAACAAAAACACCTTAATTGCAATTATTTGTGTGACAATGAACCGTCAAGTAAAATGTCATGATCGTGACAGCCCTAGCAGCAGGCAGGGTGGAGGAGAGAAGTCGTGATGAGAGGGAATGAATAATACTTTAATCACACAATAAGGGGGTGGGGGTAATATTTCTATATTAAAAACTGCAGAACGTGGGATGCAATTCAACATACGATCAGCAGTGAAAGAGAGAGACAGTGAGAGAGAGAGTCAAGGGAGGGAGATAAACAGAGAGCACTAAGAGAAAGGGTGTGTGTGTGTGCGTGTGTGTGTGTGTGTGTGTGTGTGTGTGTGTGTGTGTGTGTGTGTGTGTGTGTGTGTGTGTGTGTGTGTGTGTGTGTGTGTGTGTGTGTGTGTGTGTGTGTGTGTGAGAGAGAGAGAGAGAGAGAGAATCTTTTTACTTTCAACGAGTAACATGGACATGTGACAAAGTATAAGGCTTTAGGATGGGCAGACACACAGTAGGATATCACAGCTGATTTACTGTGGCAAATATCATCTAGGCTTCCCAGACACATTTTCAAGATTCGCATATTTTTAATATGTCTTTTCTTTGTACGGTTTGGTAGTTGTATTGTTGCTTGTATAGATATTGAATTGAATGCTTGCATGGACCACAGTGGAAACAAACCTGTTGCTTTTTTTGTGATTATGCATTTGACTCCTTGTAACGTTGTAGTGATCAAGTGTCAATAAGAAAGCACAATTATAGTTTATCCAGTTATCACACTTACAGGATGCTAAATTAAGACATCCTATAAGTCTCCCATTGTATATCTCCCTGTCCATACTGATGTCTCCCTGTCTACTGATGTCTCCCTGTCTACTGATGTCTCCCTGTCTACTGATGTCTCCCTGTCTACTGATGTCTCCCTGTCTACTGATGTCTCCCTGTCTACTGATGTCTCCCCGTCTACTGATGTCTCCCTGTCCATACTGATGTCTCCCCGTCTACTGATGTCTCCCTGTTGTCTCCCTGTCCATAATGATGTCTCCCTGTCCATACTGATGTCTCCCTGTCTACTGATGTCTCCCTGTCCATAATGATGTCTCCCTGTCCATACTGATGTCTCCCTGTCTACTGATGTCTCCCTGTTGTCTCCCTGTCCATACTGATGTCTCCCCGTCTACTGATGTCTCCCCGTCTACTGATGTCTCCCCGTCTACTGATGTCTCCCTGTCCATACTGATGTCTCCCTGTCTACTGATGTCTCCCTGTTGTCTCCCTGTCCATAATCAATGATGTCTCCCTGTCCATACTGATGTCTCCCCGTCTACTGATGTCTCCCCGTCTACTGATGTCTCCCCGTCTACTGATGTCTCCCTGTCTACTGATGTCTCCCTGTCCATACTGATGTCTCCCCGTCTACTGATGTCTCCCCGTCTACTGATGTCTCCCCGTCTACTGATGTCTCCCCGTCTACTGATGTCTCCCTGTCTACTGATGTCTCCCTGTCCATACTGATGTCTCCCTGTCTACTGATGTCTCCCCGTCTACTGATGTCTCCCCGTCTACTGATGTCTCCCCGTCTACTGATGTCTCCCTGTCTACTGATGTCTCCCCGTCTACTGATGTCTCCCTGTCCATACTGATGTCTCCCCGTCTACTGATGTCTCCCTGTCCATACTGATGTATCCCTGTCTACTGATGTCTCCCCGTCTACTGATGTCTCCCTGTTGTCTCCCTGTCTACTGATGTCTCCCTGTCCATACTGATGTCTCCCTGTCTACTGATGTCTCCCTGTTGTCTCCCTGTCCATAATGATGTCTCCCTGTCCATACTGATGTCTCCCCGTCTACTGATGTCTCCCCGTCTACTGATGTCTCCCCGTCTACTGATGTCTCCCTGTCCATACTGATGTCTCCCTGTCTACTGATGTCTCCCTGTTGTCTCCCTGTCCATAATCAATGATGTCTCCCTGTCCATACTGATGTCTCCCCGTCTACTGATGTCTCCCCGTCTACTGATGTCTCCCCGTCTACTGATGTCTCCCTGTCTACTGATGTCTCCCTGTCCATACTGATGTCTCCCCGTCTACTGATGTCTCCCCGTCTACTGATGTCTCCCCGTCTACTGATGTCTCCCCGTCTACTGATGTCTCCCCGTCTACTGATGTCTCCCTGTCTACTGATGTCTCCCTGTCCATACTGATGTCTCCCTGTCTACTGATGTCTCCCCGTCTACTGATGTCTCCCCGTCTACTGATGTCTCCCCGTCTACTGATGTCTCCCTGTCTACTGATGTCTCCCCGTCTACTGATGTCTCCCTGTCCATACTGATGTCTCCCCGTCTACTGATGTCTCCCTGTCCATACTGATGTATCCCTGTCTACTGATGTCTCCCCGTCTACTGATGTCTCCCTGTTGTCTCCCTGTCTACTGATGTCTCCCTGTCCATACTGATGTCTCCCTGTCTACTGATGTCTCCCTGTCCATACTGATGTCTCCCTGTCCATACTGATGTCTCCCTGTCTACTGATGTCTCCCTGTCCATACTGATGTCTCCCTGTCTACTGATGTCTCCCTGTCCATACTGATGTCTCCCCGTCTACTGATGTCTCCCTGTCTACTGATGTCTCCCTGTCTACTGACGTCTCCCTGTCCATACTGATGTCTCCCTGTCTGCTGATGTCTCCCTGTCCATACTGATGTCTCCCCGTCTACTGATGTCTCCCTGTCTACTGATGTCTCCCTGTCTACTGACGTCTCCCTGTCTACTGACGTCTCCCTGTCCATACTGATGTCTCCCTGTCTACTGATGTCTCCCTGTCCATACTGATGTCTCCCTGTCTACTGATGTCTCCCTGTCCATACTGATGTCTCCCTGTCTACTGATGTCTCCCTGTCTACTGATGTCTCCCTGTCTACTGATGTCTCCCCGTCTACTAATGTCTCCTTGTCTACTGATGTCTGTGGAATATCTATATAATGAAACTAACTATACATATAAAACTATACATATATACTATACTATACATATGTACTACGATGTGCTATGACTACATACAATGCAATTATAGTGCTGTCTACATAACATGCTATAAGACTGTATCAAATGATATCTAAGTATACAGAGATGCTATCTAAGGGCTATCTCCCTGTCTACTGATGTCTCCCCGTCTACTGATGTCTCCCCGTCTACTAATGTCTCCCTGTCTACTGATGTCTCCCCGTCTACTGATGTCTCCCCGTCTACTGATGTCTCCCCGTCTACTGATGTCTTCCTGTCCATACTGATGTCTCCCTGTCTACTGATGTCTTCCTGTCCATACTGATGTCTCCCTGTCTACTGATGTCTCCCCGTCTACTGATGTCTCCCTGTCTACTGATGTCTCCCCGTCTACTGATGTCTCCCCGTCTACTGATGTCTCCCCGTCTACTGATGTCTCCCCGTCTACTGATGTCTTCCTGTCCATACTGATGTCTCCCTGTCTACTGATGTCTTCCTGTCCATACTGATGTCTCCCTGTCTACTGATGTCTTCCTGTCCATACTGATGTCTCCCTGTCTACTGATGTCTCCCCGTCTACTGATGTCTCCCTGTCTACTGATGTCTTCCTGTCCATACTGATGTATCCCTGTCTACTAATGTCTCCCCGTCTACTAATGTCTCCCCGTCTACTGATGTCTTAGCCTCGGAAACCCAGACGTTTTATTTCCAGGAATGTCTTAACTCTAGAGTGGGGCCAGAGGATGCTTTTGGCCCTACACTGGCCTACTGGCCACTCTCCTGACCTGACCTGACCTGTTGACCCTAAGCAATGCTCCTCAAAAAATGGGACTTCTGTTCCAAACGCAAAGGTTTGACATTAACCAAAATACTCACTCTCTTTTCAAGTGACTTACAGACACAAAGCCGCGAATTGAAGGATTGTTTTATTAACCAATCCTTTATATATTTTCAAACAACATAAGTGTATTTCCTGTTTCAGTGTTTGCTAAACTTGGGCACAGGCTGTTTCCTAGCAACGCATTCTGTTGAAAATGTCTATAGCGTAAACAGTAGAAATAAGTCACACTGCACAGTAAAACAAAAGGTATAAATGTATCCCTTTGTAACTGTGAGATTGTATGGACCATGTATTTACTTACACTTGTAAACTCTCTGAGATAAATTAACATGCAGGATGTTACGATGTGACCAATGAGATGTCAGCAGTAAATGTCAGCCCTTGTTGCACAAACTGAAACCATGGCTTCAAGAAAGAAGGTCATTACACCGCCAGGCTGCTTGGACTCAAATGACAGAAAAAAAGCTAGTTAAGAACACGATTGCTGTTTGGCAACTTCCTCTAGCAACTAACCTAATTAATAATACAAAACTATGACCTATTTCATCCAGCAGGGATGACACCTCCTAAGCTGGAGTCTTGTGTGACCCCCCCCCCCCCCCCCAAGTCGTTGCCTTGTCTTTAAAAGTGTGCCCTGTTACAACTGCAAGACGTGAATCATGGTTGGCAAATGGGAGATGTCATGCGACGTTAAGACTTGGAACGTAGTGCGCTCCTGGCTTTACCCTGCACATTAACAGCAAAGTATTTTCAGCACTAATCCAACCTTGACATAATGTGGTGACATGTCATGTGAAACGGGGGGAAAGGTCTGCCACAAATCAGGGCTTGAAGCAGGGTTTGCACTCTCCTTAGTGCATGCAACCTGAAAACATGTCTGTTTTACGCCAGACTAGTGCTAGCAACTGTAAACCTATCCTAGCCTGACCTCCTGGCATTTCCCTCTAGATGTCGTCCATGTCCTTAAACCCCTGTCTGTCCATTCTCTCTCTGTCTCTCACACACCATCACTGACATGCACCTGTTGTATTTCTTTCCATGCAGCTTTCTATTCAAAATCTGACATGCAAGCAAACTCAAGCCATATATGCATTCACAGCATAGACGCAAACTCACGCAGTCATACAGCATACACAAACATACACATATCTACGTCTCATCCCGCTATCTAGATCTCCTTTTTACCCTCCACAATGTAGAGGGAAAAAAGAGATCTCTACAGACCCCTGGAGGATCGCGGTCAACAAAGTGGTTAAATATGTATCATACTGTTTTTCCACACCCCTACTCTTCCACATATCCATATTCAGTTGTAATGTATTTCCAGACGGTCTCAGAGACTTTGTACAGATAAGTCAACATGCAGCCTATCTACCGCCTGCACTGGAACAGAGGCCTGTTAACAAAACAAAGCAATTTCCAGGCACAAAAGCAGAGAGAAAGCAATCTATCACAGACCCATGAGAGACCGGCAGACAGACCGCTATGCAAGCTGGGAGACAGGCAGGCAGAGGTTCTGGCAGACAGGCAGAGGTTCTGGCAGGCAGGCAGGCAGGCAGGCAGGCAGAGGTTCTGACAGACAGACAGACAGACAGACAGACAGACAGACAGACAGACAGACAGACAGACAGACAGACAGACAGACAGACAGACAGACAGACAGACAGACAGACAGACAGACAGTATCTTACAGAGGGGACTTCTCCTATCTGCTGAGGGGTAAAATAGGAGGGAGATTAAAATTTGTGGCACTGACTGCACACACTGGCACCATGTCATTCTTTATTAAAACCGTCTGACAGGGGAGGAGGTGCCCGGAGGCCCAGCCCGCTCACACACCACATGCTCCCTACGAGTTGCGAGGACCTGAGTTTGAATCTGACTCTCGTCACGTCTCTCACCTAGCCGCAATTTGCAACGCTAGATTTTTTATAATGGGATGAATCTAGAGTTGCAATACCCTCCATTGATCTAAATCGAATTTGCCTTGTATTAAACAACATTAAACTCATCAACATTGCAGCTGTAGGGCAAGCTTGAATGATCTATTCTATCCTCTTTCTATCTGCAAAGCGTTTGCTTCATAAAAATCCACCGTAGACATGTTATGAGCTACTTTCTGGTAAGAAATTCCGTGCCGTGATATTTTTGTGTTGTGTTAGTGTTGGAGTTCGGAAGCACTCGTTTTTTATTAAGGGGTCGTGCTGCTGCTTCCTGCAGCATGTGCAAATTCGAAACGGGTGGTACGCAGGGCCGTTCAGTGACTTCGACGAGCACTACCAAACTCCAACACTTATAAGAATAATCACCTGTGGTCAGGAGGTGCACGCACATCCTGGGTCAATTTAACGGGTGCTCGAACAAAAAAGAACAGACTGCAAAAGGAGGAATAAGTCTGCACACTGTTTTTGAAACCCTGCCTTGGTTATTTACCAAGGCGGGGTAAAAAACACAACCCCCGCCTTGGTAAATAATGTTTTTGGGGAGCTTTCAAAACGGTGTGAAGAATAATCACCTGCACAGAATTTCTTGGCAGAAAGTATCTCATACCATGTCTACGGTTGATTTTTATGAAACAAACGCTTTGCAGATTGAAAGAGGATAATTCAAGCTTGCCCTACAGCTGCAATGTTGGTGAGATTAACGTCGTTTAATACAAGCAGATCGGAAATTCAATTTGGATGAATGGGCTGTCAATGGAGGGTATTGAAACTCTAGATTCATCCCACTATTAAAAAAAATCTAGTTTTGCAAATTGCGGCTAGTCTCTCACCATGTCTCCCTACTCTATGACCTCGGTTTTCCTTTCTCTGTTACACTAATAGGCCTAAAGGGGGAAAAAATCAAAAGAACCCAAGAAAGTGTGCTCTTCCGAAGCCTACGCAGGGCCTGCAGGCTCTGGGTAATCCATGTGTACATTGCCTTTATCAATTAAATGTCCCATAACCCCTTTGAACTATTTCCAATTGTGTTTGGAAAAGCCCTGTGCATTTTTCAGTCTAATCTCTGCTGCACCACCAGTGTCCTAATACCACAACCAACTGATGTAGATTCATCACACCTGGTGATAAAGACATCTTGCACACATTATCTACTATCTCGTTCTCTCAATCTCTCTCCACCTCTCCGTGGCCACATCGTCTCCCCTGTCTTTGCTTTCAGCCATTATCATCAGGGTTTCTCATCAACACACAGCGGAAGAAGGGTGACATATAAGTGTAGTTTACAGCCGTGTTGTATTGGACTAGAGTGCTTGAAGGCTTCATTATTTTTCATACCTATTTTTTGTTGTTGCACGCGAGAGTAGTATAGATGTGCTCTCCTCGCCCGGTGCTAACGGGAGAGTGCCTCTTGTTTCCAGAACAGGACATCCGTCTTTCCATTCCCTACCTCCCTCTCTTGTTCTCCTCTGTGGGGGTTTACATCTCTCTTTAGTTTCATTTATCTGTGTTGCATCTCTGCGCCTCGCTCCTTGTCCTTCTCTCGCTCCTCGTCCTCCCCCACCTATGCAGTACAGACTGAGACTACATACAGTAGCCTACTGTACACATGCAGTAGGGCAGCATATGACATCCACTATGCACTGGAAAATCATCAGCATTAATGTAACTCAGAGGATTACAAAATGGACCCACTTTCACTCTCCCATTTCACACATCACTGCATCAACAGTGATGTGTGATGGTTGCAGTGCACAAACACCAACACTCCCCTGCATTCACAAGACATAGGTTAGATATCAAGACCAGACAAGAGAAGGTACTGTAGGAGGCGAGGGAGGGAAGGAAGGTGGGAGGCAGGGAGGAGCAGGAGAGAGGTTGGGGGGGAGGGGGGCATCAGCCAACTGTGACAGCGGTGCTCGTATTTCTTTTGGCTGTCCACGCTGGTCCCCAGTGCTGGAACTGAGCTGAATACTGAACAGTCGCCACTGCAGCACACCAAGACCCCGGTCCCACTGCAGCAATGCCCAAGTGCTGTTCCCTAACCTCTGGATCACGCGTAGAGCGCCGGTTTCCACGGTCCCCAATGGAAGTACTTTGCTTTTTGCATTACAAATGTGTTACGTAGCAGGTGGTGCACGGTTTGGATTTGCTCTGCTCTATGGGCATGCATTTCCATAATATTCATTTCCCTCTTTAAGGTCTGGATTCCTCATGCACAAACACACTCCCCGGTCACATCTTTGGTAGCCATGTTTTTGTGCGAACGTATTGTACAGTATGTCAATTTATTTCTGGCACAATCCATACCTGCAGTGTTTTCCATGAATTGAGATTGCGTATTGCACTTACTTACACTTATTTAGATCACATTTTGCCTATTATACTCAATTTAAATACTTTGCTTCTTATTTACTTTGAATTGTTATTGAATATTGTTAAAGGTATTTGGAAGAAAGCATAGAGAAAAGGAATTAAAACTCTATACTAAACATATTCGCTTAAAATAGCCAATCTCACAATGTGTATCTGTTTTTAGTTTTAGAATGTTGGCCAACTGTTTGTCTCACATAGTGAAATACATTGCCTGGTTACTAGCTGGCTGTTCACACCTGAAAATATAACATATAATTTTCTAAATCAAAGTATGAGAGATCAAAGAGTAATTCAGAGAGTGTGCGTGCGTGCGTGCGTGCGTGCGTGCGTGCGTGCGTGCGTGCGTGCGTGCGTGCGTGCGTGCGGTAATATGGCTTTGAGATGCTATCTGAAAGCTGCAGCAGTGAATATGGTCAGTAGGCTACATACAGTATAGAATGATGAGACTTTGAGATAAGCGAACTTACACTTTTGCATGAGATGCCCATCTGTCCTTTTTTTATATCTCTACATTTATTTACTCAGACATACATAGATTTAAAATGTTTGTACTGTAGGTGTGTGTGTGTGTGTGTGTGCGCACGCACGCACGCACGCACGCACGCACGCACGCACGCACGCACGCACCTGAAATATGTCATTCAAACTGCAAGCATTCATTTTTCAGTAGGCTAGAGAGAGAGAGAGAGAGAGAGAGAGAGAGAGAGAGAGAGAGAGAGAGAGAGAGAGAGAGAGAGAGAGAGAGAGAGAGAGAGAGAGAGATTTTCTTCCCCATCCATGCGTATGTGACCAAGAAGGCTTACACTAGTATGTGTTCTGTAATGTAGATCTCCCAGGTCCCATCTCATGGCAAACTCATTAGGTGAGGAAATTATTTTGGAGAATAGTGATGTCTTTACTGCAGAGAGTCCATTTTCTCCTGATTACCACGCCTTTCCACCTCCAAATAATTACTACAGTTGGCAACAAGAGGCCCACAAAAAAACAGTCCAGGGCCCCAACTCACAGATGCACCATAATGGAGTTGGCGAAAATCACAAGTGGACATCTCTGTTACAACGAGTACCGCAGTCTGAGTGATATCCAGTTATCAGGAACCTGCATGCTGCTCGATAATGTAGTGCAATGTGGTAATGCTACAATAGAACATCTCATGGTAAAGCTCGATTTATACTTGGTGGCGCATTGTGTCTCGCAAAACAAAAATAGCCCCTCGACAAGCTCACTTCAAACTTGTAGATCTGCATTTTTTTTGGTGCAAGACATGATGCGCAAGTGCAAATCGGGCTTTACCATATAGGATAGATGGACAGATAAGGAAGAAAGCAGAATATCTGCTCATCTGCAAAGATAATAGGTTTTTTATTGTTAGTGCAGTTTTATCGACACCCAACCTGTCTCAAATGTACTTATTATATTTATTTATGTCGCAGAAAAATGAAATTCTGCAGCGTAAAACAGACCTAATCCAATTCCGAATAGATTTCCCTAACTCCTCAAATGCCAGCTCTCTTTCAGTGCTGTTAAGCTGTGAATACCATTACTTTGTTGAACTGTTTAGGGAAGAACATAGAAAAACTCACTTGCACAAATCAGAGGCCAGTTCTTTCATCAACCGCGTTGTTTTAAACCCTCCCCTTATTAGAGAGAGATCAAGCCTTGCAGGCAGTTTAATTGGAGTGGGAGGAGTGGTGGTAGGTGGGTGAGAAAGAAAAACGCTCCCATGATTATACAGTATACAAAGTTAATTAAAAACAATTCCCCCATCTTCGGCTGGCTGTGGAAATCTTAATCTCTTCATAAGCAAAAAACGTGAACCTTTTCCATTTTCTTGACATGCTCTGTAAAGGCACTGTAAATATCTTCCTTCCTTCACGCACGCACGCACGCACGCACGCACGCACGCACGCACGCACGCACGCACGCACGCACGCACGCACAATAATGATGAAGGGGTCCAATGGCGACGATTTCTAATTGTAGAGCCAGCTATCCCGCCCATCCTTTGTGATGCGTAACATTCTGCATAATTAATTGGGAAGCTTTAACAGTAATAGGATAGCCTGAGGGCTCGGGCAGCAGCCCTGACACACACCATTAAAATGCAAATCAAGCACACACAGTGATAGCATAAAGCTAGGATCTAGTATATCGGTGCGGGATTGGGAGAGATGAACATTAACCCGTTTTGGGCGGGAACCCCTTTTGGTGTTTCAAGCATTATGTTATAGCTATTGAAAAATAGCAGATCTACAAGCTCATAGCGCGGCACCGAGTGCCGCGCTATGAACTTGTAGGTCTGCTATTTTTGAAAGATCGTAAAAATGTGGCGCAAGTCTTTGAATATATATTCTTTCAAAGTGAATGTTTTTTAACTCAGGTCTAAATTGATTAAATCATGACAAGCACCACCACCCCTACCCTACCCTATGCCACCCTACAGGATCTGCATGGTACTACACTAGCCCTGTCGCTGTTGAGATTCAGGGTATAGAAAGGTTTTCCCAAATTCAAGTGCATTTTAGGTGCAGTATATTGTTTATTACGGACCACTGCAGTAGTCCTCACTGCAGTGAAGGCTATTCTTCCTGGAGTCCTATAACATGGCTGCACACTGTGTGAGCATTTACACACAGTGTTTCAGTAAACGTACCATCCGATTCAGAAGCCAGCACTTTAATGGAGAATTCCGCAGTAGACGTTTTTTAATGAATTCTGTTGATAATGTCTATGTGAACCACTGTTAGTGGCGAAATAAATAAATAAATACATATATATGTATATGGCGCTGTGGCTTTAACCCTTGAACTAACGTTGACGGAATGGATTAATAAATCCAAACCTTCCGTTGACGGAATTGACGGGCTGGTTTAATTCCCTATAATCGGGAGCTTAATATAACAAAATGTAGCATATTTTGGCTAATTTGGCTAACGGCCGATGTAATCTTCCTAAAACCGGCCGAAATCCACGCGTGCGCGGTCGATCACGCACGCGCGTGATCGCGCATGCATCGCTGCGTAAAATGCGATATTTTAGGCTTAATTAGAGCTTAATTTGACTTAGATATGAATATAGTCTTGCCCCGTCAAAATGAGATATAGTGTGTATATCGCGGATTTTTCTTTTGGCATTAAAATTTTGAATTAAAAATATGAATATATGTCACAGAAAAGCTGCTATTGGGAGTGGCAGTCCAAGGGTTTAAGAAGGTAGGCCGGGTCAAACGCTGTTCGAGGCGGAAGCCACAGCCACAGGGCGACAACATTCTATGGACTTATTTTCCGCATCATCTACAAAAAATCAAATAA
Source organism: Electrona antarctica (assembly GCF_951216825.1). NCBI lineage: Eukaryota > Metazoa > Chordata > Actinopteri > Myctophiformes > Myctophidae > Electrona > Electrona antarctica. The sequence continues at coordinate 46,681,466 of NC_136806.1, read as the reverse complement.
AAAAAATTGCGATTGAAGAAGAGATTTTCCGTTCGACCCGCACGGCGGGTAAATCCGTTAAATCGGTACGGAAGGCTCGGCATGGATTATTTTTTTATTTTTTTTGCTTCTTCCAGTGATCAATGGATACACGGCTGGTCCGGAATTCTCCTTTAATTCATTGTCAAACTCAAGCATATAAGGGCATGCTGTTGCCAGCATCTACTCATGTTGCCCCTGCTGTTCTAGTGCATTTGCACAACTCTTCTCCAACAACGTCTCCTCTTAGAGGAGTCATGCTGCAGATATGAAGAATTTGGTATTACCTTGCCTACAACTATAACACTAGCCAAATTTGAACAATAATGTGCTTAGCAGCGTAATCTAGATTCAGGGAGTCAAAATAGAATCATGGGAGGCTAGAAAAAGTAACTAGGCCCCAACTCAATGTCACAGCTGTTTTTAGATGGAAAGCTTTGGGTCAGGAGACATGCATTGACCTCTGTAGAGATGTAAAACATGCAGAGACATGGGGCTTAGTCGGGACAAATATGTTTAACAAAATCACTATGCTTATCACTGGGTAGTCTTTTTATATTTAGAACTGACGGCAATTTGATGGTATGGATCAATGAGAATCACATTGTTAATATGTTTAATATAAAAGGTTAATAAGAAAGATGAACTCATCTGGCACTTTATACATTAAGACTAACATTTTTAGGGCGCTCGGGTCGCGGGGTAAAAAAATGATTGGCTACTCTAAATAAATAAATACACAAGACAGTTTGGAATTTCATTCTCTGTATAATTCAGTAGGCACCCAAATGGCAAATGCTGTGATTAAATTACAGATTTAACATTCAACTTCTAGTTTGACCACTTCAAAAAACTCTTAAAATAACGAATAACAAAAAGTTAGCATGGAGACATGATGACTTCTATGGAATCCAAATGCAAAAAAAAATCCAAAATCAGTCGGTGGTGACTGAGAACTTTAATCTATGTGTAATCTATATTCTGCATTGTAGACATTTTCCTAACATACCATCATGCTATAACTCTGGCTATATAGAAATATATCTCTAAATCAATCTCTTTGATGGTGATGCTCAATATTAAAAGGAGCAAATCACACCACTGAGACCACTGAAGCCCCCATTAAAGGCGATAGACCCAACAGGGCTGTTCTTCCCAGGGAAATAAGCCAATATGTATTCGCCACTGCAGATCCAGAATAATATAGGTTTATGGCTGCTCTTACCAGTATATAAATGTCTACCAGTAAAGATGTGTTTCCATTACAACCAGTGGTGAGAGAGTACATTGGATGGAAAGTAAGTAAGCAAGGGAGCAGCATGTCTTGCATACTGAAGCTGCTCCTTGGATGATGATAGATTTAGAGCTAAGCACAAAGCTCATGAAAGCCTCTTTGATATGGCCGTTTAGGAGAGGTGGGGGGACGCAGTCACTTTCCCCACATCAAGGAGATCTCTCGCGAGCACCCCAAAGAAAGACACGGTGAGGCAAGAAGACACTGATTAATGACACAGGAATCAATTAGCTGAACAACATCGACAGTTGTCCCATCCAGTTACCAAGCGGTCAGCTGATCAGAGCGTGGCCGGTGCTGAGCCTGTCACTTTGAAGTGCAAACGAAGCACGGCAGGGGGAAAAAAGGATAAAGACGAGTGTCAAAATAAAGCTGCCACCCCTGCTAATACAACAGCACTTCACCGTATGACATGAGCCATGGCAGCATGAGCTGCAGCACACCACACATTACGGTTAGCTGCCTAATAATGGAGCGCGCTACACGAGTGTACAGGCAGCATATGGCCAAGCCTCAAAAGATGTATGCATAATGCATCATCGTCATCGTCATTTGCATAAGCAGCGGATGAGTATCTACATTTGGCAAAGTGGAGTGAGTGAGGAATGAGTCAGGGAGTGAAGCAAAGAAAAGAAAAGATGAACATTTTTTAATTGTGTGTGTGTGTGTGTTCATATATATATATATAGGGCCCTCCTCTTGGCTGCTTCGAGGGCACTCACAACATGATGTCACTACTGATTTCGTCAGGAGAACACAGCTTAATCCACAGCCCCTGGGCTGGAATCATGCAGATTGGCCATGGCAGGAGCTGTGGATTGCATGGACCTATAAATAGGACGGCACAGACGCGAGCCCCCTGGTGCCTGTGGCTGTCAGCGGGACTGGGTAGCAGACTACTCTCTTTCGATGGGTGTGGGGATAGAGTGGGGAAGCGGGGATGGGGGGGGGGGGGGGTCAAAAAGCGGAGTAAATGGGAGACAAGAGGATTTCCCCCATGACTCAAAGACAAAACACTCTCCCCAATGTCACACTCACCGTGGCGCTCTTGGGGAGTGGAAGGGTGCTGTGAGACCCAGTAGTAAACAAAATGTTGGCACGCTTTGGTCCGTAACTTTGCTAGCTGCCAGGCTGAAAAACCGTTAACAAAGAAGCAACATGATAATTGTGCTTCTCGTTTGAGGGCATTAAGCATTAATGTTTGTCGGCAGCAAGATTAATGGAGTTGGAACAACGTATGTTCAGGAGGAAAGACTGTGCCTTCCAACAATGAAATCGATTAACATCTCCATGCTATCACTGCATTTTATTCCTCTATTAACTGATCTATATCACTTGATATTCATTCTCATCTGATAACAACTCTTCCCTCGTTCACCTGTCACCAATCCATTTGATAACTCCTCCCTCCCTCACCTGATTCCAATCACCTTGATAGCTGTAAACTTTTCTACCCTCAATAGAGTGTATGCGCGTGACATCGTCATCATACCCGGAAGATATGCGGGAACGCCGAGTGGCAAAACACTACGTTCTGGCCTTGACAGCACATACATCCAAACAGAAAAGTCCTGTCTGATTGTATTAAACAATATTAAACAACATTAAACTCACTTTTCCACTCACTTTGCCACTCGATTTGCCATTGACTTTATGCATGCGCATACCCTCTATTGTGTGTATATCAGTGAGGTATTTAGAACTCATCCACCACATCTACCACTACCTGTCATTCGTGCTTTGTGTCTTGCAACGCTTCACCACCCCGTTCTCCTCATTTCTATCTAGTTCCCTTCTGTCTTTGGAGGTTCCTGATTGGGGGGGGGGGTCTTCTGAGTAATCCAAAGAAACTCAAGGTTTGTTGTGGTTGGTTGTCCCTTTCCACTACATAGGCCTTCTGTTAGCGCTGGTTTTACTGGTTTCGCTGCTATGTGTTTAACACCCATTTCACTAGTAAAGACCAAGCCTTCAAACAATACATCGATTTTAAAGAGAGCGGCCGAGGCAACTGTGATTCAGAAGTAGATGGTTCCAAGGGGCGGAGAAGAACCCTGAGTATTTGGCTTGGGGTTCGCTGAGTGCTACATCCAACGACATATAGTTGCATAGTTGCACGTAATAGAGCGCCAAAGTCCTGATGTCACTCGCTCATCCCCTCGATTCCCCTGGTTCACGGAAGTAATTGGGGTCATCTTAAAATCGTTTCATATAAGCATTGTGGTCCAAAAATAAACAAGCTATCTCTGCGTTACTGACGCAGGGGGGTTACGTTGACTGGGGGGGCACTCCAAAAAAAAAGTTTTGGGGTTTTTTTTGTAAAGTATTGCAATCCAATTCAAGTGACATTTATGTTGAGTTATTGTATATTTAGTATTATGGTTAAAACATTGAGAGCTTCTGCTCTGCTGTCTGCACTGCAGACAGTGACGCTGTGTTGTGGGGTAGCTGTGGAAACCCCTGCCAATGTCGCTGTGCATGGCAGCCTGCCATGCCCAGCGACTATAGTGTCTGTCTGCCTGCCTGCCTTTCTCTTTTGGGGGGGCTGGGTACCCCAAAATTACAGCGAAATTAAAACAAAATACGCACATTTTTTGGCATATTTTTTTTTTTAAATGCACCGCGCAGCCCAGGGGGAACCTGAAATTGTGTCTAGCCCGGGGGCCCCTGGGAGGGTAAATCCGGCCCGGTCTGTTGGTTCAGGAGAACGTTTTACAAAAAAAAATTAATACAAATGAAATCAAATAAAAACTACCTCTGCAGTACAAGTACAGGAATTGCCATAGACTATGTGCACATTATGGAATGTCCTTAATAATGTATTTAAACTATATGGTGCATGATGCTCAACATTAACAATTAAATCAATGAAACTGTAAATTGAATATGGGATTTGCCTGCCGGGCTGACTTGCTTGCTATTCTGCAATGTGATTTTATGACCCCAAAATAAAAATCTGTATGAGTGAATTATTCAGTCTAAACAATGAGCTAGGCCCAGGGTATGAGTTTGCTCCCTGTCATAAAATTATGTTTGCTGTCTGAGTGAATGTTTTGAACACAAAAATTCTGTTCAATGTGGTTTTTCTAACCTGTAGGAACAGTTTGCTGAGCCAGTTTGAGTGTCCCGGTTCACAGTCATCCAATTCGGCTATTTTCATTTTTCTAAATTAAGGATCATATGGAATGGTAGCCCCTCTTACACACTACTAATTTGTGTGACATTGCCTTGCAGCTTGTGATTGAGTGAGAGAAGGCTATTCCCCAGCACTTGGTGTAAGTGTAACATTGTAATTACACTTCATCAAATTCATTTATAATTGTCCCTAGTCACTGAAATATGTGGTGTGGTGAGGAAAATGCGGGCTATGCACATGGATGCATGCACAAAAACTAGAAAATAAAAATGCTGTGTTTTATCTGCAGGGTGTTCAAGACAAGAATCACAACCATGATTATTGAGGCTTATGACTAAGACACTGAGAAGGTTAGGCACATGTGCATGCATGTGTTTTAATACCTGCGTGAAGCCAATCTAGAGCTGCACTGTACGAATTGAAAAGGGGAAAGGAATTATCTACAAAGCTGCACACTGCACTGAAGAAGAAATGATTCCCGAGAAGAAATGATTACAGTGCAATAATAGATTGGGGTCGCAGGGAGTAACACATGTTGAAAATGTTCAGATTTGACAGGCCACTGGTTGACTAATAACTTTCTTTTTCACTCTGTCTCCTATTCTCTATTCTCTCGTTATGCAGAGACGTTCTCTCAGCTGAGTCTTACACACATCCACAGTCGCCCACATTGACGCACACACACAAACAACTCACATATTCTCTCTCTCTCTCTCGATCTGCTCCCTTTCCCCTTTCCTTTTCCCACTAGGTCACCACACACTGATCCCCCAGAGATGTCTGTCATTGCTTGACATTGTATGATATTGTTATTCACTGCCATGCTCTATTCGCCTGACAGACGTTCTGAAATGTGGTAATGTATCTTCTAAGGCACAGATATTATGATCAATTGCAGTACAAAGGAAACTGAAGTTTGCAGGAGGGAAAGAGGGAATCTGAATTTATTGCGACCTGGCAAGCGAAATGGTGAGAGATTTCTTGATGCACTGTAGGGACTATGTTATTGTCATGAGAGTCCGCATATTAGGATCGGATAGGTCTCTTCTTTTCCCTCAGGCCATTTTCCACTTTTATATTGGTACCTTTCCACAATAAAAAGAAGAAAAATGTTTTTTTTCCCCCACAGAGATTTCTGAAAATATTTATATAAATTAATTAAATTATATTATAGGCCTACTATATTTAATAACCACCCATTTTTGCAGTTTTGGACACAGATTTTCACGCTGCTATGTCCTATAGTGGCTCACTATAGAGATCAGTCATGATAAGATCAGTTAACATACAGTGGAAAAGTGTCATAATGTGACACTTTTCACATATTATGAAACTCCATTTACAGTTGGTATTATAATGTGATCTGGCATCCTCAGACCACTTCACAAATTGTGTCTTTCATTTATTTTTTTCATTTCTAAGGGGCATTATCTAGTCCCCACAGGAATCCGCGATCGCGGAATTTACCACTGATTTCAAAGCCGTCCGTGGAATTCTCGACCATCCGCGGAATAGTAGAATGTCCGTGGAATAGTGAGATGTCACCAAGTCATTCAGTTCACTGCATATCAACTAGTGGAAAGACTTTTTGTTTTTAAATCAACAAATCCTACATTACGAAATGAATGGTCAGGGACCACATGCAATACTTCCACGGACCATCAGTGGTCCACGGACCACGTGTTGAAAACCCCTGATATAGATAATGGCTGTGATTGGCCAGATCTAAGCCAGGTCGGCTGTAATGTATCTAAGGTAGAACTTTATTTGTCCCTTGCCAGTCTAATCTGTTATGCATAATGCTGAGCTTTGCCGCTTTATGCCTGACAATTCAATGGACTTTTGTATTAGTACTGTAGCACTGCTACTAATAGCAGTCTGCTACTAATACAATTAAATGAGGACAACAACCCCATCACCAAGTCCCACCCAATATTAAAGCCTACTCTGCAAATTTCGGAAACCGTATTGAACTTCAGTCTCCCAGCAAACAAATTAACTTCTAAAGCATCGAGCAAAAACAAATTGTCAGCGAAATCATAAAAAAATGCTTTTCCAATGTGCCTTAAAAGAGGACACGTGTGGTGTGGTGTGGTGTGGTGTGCCAAGGCAAGGGTATTTCCTCAGGCAAATGTATTAGGCCGGAGAACCGTTTGTATTGTGCATCGCTGAGATGTATTTTGAAGGACTGGTGTAGAGCCCTGCATTGGGATTGGGATCCTGCGGGATTTGAAGTCGGGCGGTCGGAGGGATCTCGAGATATGTGAACTATAGACTGACTGTGTGAGTGTGAGTGTGAGTGTGAGTGTGAGTGTGTGTGTGTGTGTGTGTGTGTGTGTGTGTGTGTGTGTGTGTGTGTGTGTGTGTGTGTGCGTGTGTGTGTGCATGCGTGACCATTGATAAAAGACCTGTCTGTCTCACTCTCTGTCTTTCCACTGAACTGTTAAGCAACTGTCAGTGTGAGATTCAGGCTATCTCCCTAAACTGTCAACACTCTAGCTAAACAATAGATGCAGCTTGTGGCCGAACCATTGCCATCCCAGAGTCCTGCCATGCCTGTGCGCTGAGGGATGGATTGCATTATATTGTGTGAACAGATTAATTTCAGCCTTCATATCTTGCATTAAAGTAATCTCAGTGAATTAATGAATAGTTTATTTGTCTCGCAGAGGCGAAGCATGCAAAGACCATTAGCTGCAAAGTCACATCTATTTCTCATTTGTAATTAATTCCACATTTGCAATCAATTTAGTCTTGCATTCATAACAATTGCATGATTGCATAGTCAAACCACCATTACTGCATTTTACATTTACTAAAAGTCAAAGAAAAGTTACGACCCAGTGCCCCTCTCAAACTACAATATAACAAGCCTTGGCAATAATTCATCTGTCATGGCTTACCACATATAGATATACTTGGGTTCAAGAGGAAGGAAAAGAATAAAGATAGAAAGATGTAATGCACTTTGAAGGCTCTCAACAAGTCAATTATGACTGTAAAGGCAGCGAGCCACTGGGACTGGATTTGGGGGCATGCTCCCAAATAATGCATGCCCCCTGCTGTGACAACTTAGACAGGCTGGGGATAAGTCACAACCAATTGCATACCCTGTGACTGACCCTTCTGCTTGCAACACATGTCAACTTAACTTTTGTAATGTTAAGCATGTCACCATATTCTGAGATAAATAAACCATCATTCTGCTCTGTAGAGCTTTGAACATCGGAGCAAGAAATGTCATTGGCAGACAAAATGTCATTGCCAAACTAAATCTATACTTTCACTACACTTGCTTAAAGTCATTGCAAGTGCATCATGGTTGAATTACTCAATCACCATCATCATATCAGTGTCCACTTCATCTTATTCCCTTCTTTCTTCAAAGGGCCGCATGTTTCCCAAGTCAAGATACCCTGCTGATTCCCACGAGAGATTGAACCCCTGCTCCTGCCGCAGTGATACATTGGATTGATCAGTAGAGAGCAATACAATTAGCAGGGAGTCAAAGGGTTTGAACTAATAGCTTTCGTATCTTCATGACTTGCTGACTCAGTGAAGTACCAGTGAGCACTCTCACCCTTGCTTCATGCGTACTTTGGAAGTGTGCCTCAAAATGCCATAATGGCAGCCTTTGTGACTGAGTATGTTGGGGGGAGAGGGTCTACAGACATTTGGGGATATCTTTTAGTGTGAACTGAGCGGTGCAACTATACATTTATTGTTATAGTTACTGTACTCTACTGTGCTCTGTACTGTAGTGTACTGTGCGGGGGTCCCCGGAACGTCCAGACCCCCAGGAACACGCCCATGGTGCCAGGCCGGTTCTGGCAAGCCACCCAGTGTCCAAAACGGTCGAGAAATGACGGAGTTAACGTGGGGGGTCCCCGGGGGATCCCCGGAACATCCAGACCCCCAGGAACGCGCCCAGGGGGCCAGTCCAGTTCCGGCGAGCTTCCGCGCGTCCAAAACTGACAGAGTTACCATGTGGGAGTCCCTGGGGGGGTCCGTGTGGGGGTCCCCGGAGCCCCAGGAACGGCACAGGGCTCATAATGTAGTGTACTCTGTGCCACTTTACTCTGTGCTGTACTGTACTGGCCACTTTAGGTGTTCGTGCTCGGACATACAGACATACAGACAGACACAGAAACAGACATACGGACAGACACTCATAGCTCCGTAATGGAGCGGAGGCACCGCTCAAAAAGGAGTGGAAGAAGAAACAAAAATCACACCCGTGTGAAGTGAGTGGTGCAACTCTGTGTGGGGGTCCCCGGGGGGGGGGGTCCCCGGAACATCCAGACCCCCAGGAACGCGCCCAGGGGGCCGGGGCGAGCCGCCCTACGTCCGAAACGGTTGAGAAATGACAGAGTTACCGTGTTGGGGTCCCTCTACTGCACACTGTACTGTACTGTACTGTACTGTACTGTACTGTACTGTACTGTACTGTACTGTACTGTACTGTACTGTACTGTACTGTACACCTGAAATAAATCGTCATATATACAGTTAATATGTGCGTGTGCGTTTGTGTGTGTGTTAGGTTGCGCACAGGTGGTGAAAAACAACCATGCTATTTTCGTGCTCAGACCCAGGCACCCAGCCACCCTCACACATAGCTCCGTAAGGGAGTGGTTGCACCACTCAAAAATACAACAGTGCCTCTAAGCACTGGAGCTAGGGGTCAAGCCCATGGATAGATTAGGTCAATCTAGAATGATGGAAAGAGAGAGTGCCGACAACTTAATGTCCGGACCATAGCACAATAAATAGACTGTTTGTGATGCACTTTTAAAAGGTAAGACATTTTGAAAATCTGACAGTTATCGTTATCATATAATTTAGAAGAAGGCAGATGCACAGCTCAAAGGTTGTTGACAGGTGCGTAGTACAAAAAGTGCATAATTATGCTCAGAAGGGGATCTCTGATAGTGAAATCAAAGAGAGAGGTCCTGCACACTGTCTGGAACTTCCTTATTATCTTTATTAGGTCAACGTTTCGGTCGTTAGACCTTCATCAGGACAGACATGGTTATCATATCTGAATCAATTTTGTAACTAACTATATGAGGTCTATACAATACAGCTGCTTTTTTTTAGGCCTACTGGCTGTTCAAATAGAGCAGAAAAATAGCTGGTACACCAGATCAGGGCAATTAACTACCTACTAGATTATAAAACTAGTAATCGTCTGGTAATAGTAATATATCCTGTGTCAATTAAATGCTGACAAGGTCAAATGTTTTAGACTGTCAGAGATCAATTATGTCTGTTATTGCACAAAAGCAGCACTCTGTTTCTTTATGATATGTTGCAAATGGAAATTATCCCTCATCTCTTGTTGTCTGAGTTCAGCCTTTAAAATTAAGTACAAAGCTTTTAGTTTATGGTGCCGCAATAAAAGCTCTCTCTCTCTCCTTTAATCATCACTAAGATGTAATTCTTGTATGCATCACATTCAGCAAAGTCATATCTTTCATATCTTTGCCTCGCTTTGGGATGAGTTACAGATGTTTATTTGCGGTCCTGTTTGTCTTTGACCTTTGACCTTTAAGTACAGTAGAAATTGCTACTGACGTTTGTTTGTTTGTAAGCAGATTTGCTTTATGTAAGCAAAATGGGGATTCATTGCAAATTCACTAGGGTAACATGAAGCCACAGGCTGGTTCACAGTATCAAAGACTATAAGCATTAAGGATGCACTGATATAGAGCACCGAAGTCCTGACATCACTCGCTCATCCCCTGGTTTCCCCTGGTTCACAGAAGTCATTTCTCTGTGGTGAATAACATGGGGTCATCTTAAAATCGTTTCATATAAGCATTGTGGTCCAAAAATAAACAAACTGTCTCTGCGTTATTGTCGTTTGCGACAGTCAGTCACTCATATGTCTGTTTCTAGCGAAAATGTAACTAATTCAGTAGCAGTAACAATAGCGTTTTCTCTCAGTCAGTTGATTCTTCATATCCATATGAGTGAAACGGCCTGGATGACATGTTTATTTTTCAAACACAGTTCTTATATGCGGCGATCTAAAATCCCCCTATGGGCATTACAATGCAAATAAAAAGTACATGAACCTGTGGATTGACGTCAGACTTCGGTGCTCTATAGAAACAGAAATACCTATACCGATGTGTAAAATAACTATTTGTCCGATAACAATACCGATATCTGCCCTTTGCCCCTGTTAAGTGTTGACCTGATGCCATATGTAGTCCTGAAGAAAGCAAGGATGTTACAGAGACACTGGAGATGGAGTCACTTGGAGGGGGGAGGGAGGGAAGAGGGGTGAAAAAAAAAATCCTGGGAACTGCACTTGTGTCCTATGTATGCATAGAAATGCTGTTATTGTACTGCTTTTTCCAAATAAAATAAATATTGTAAAAAAACAAAAACAATACCGATATCTGTTTATTTTTTGTTATTCATTCCCCCTTTTGTGCAGAAAAAATAATCGTCATTATAAAACTGTTCACAATCTTCAGCTTGGTAGGCTGCTGCAGAAAACCAACATAGCCAGTGCAAAATGAATGCGTCACAACAACAGATAAACACCTGCTACCACGGTGACCGTATTTGGCAGTCAATGAGACCAATATCGATATACGGCCGACATGTCGGTGCAACCCTAATACGCATCTAGCTAAACGCGGTGATCCAATCAGTCTAAAGCCCAAACCACACCAAAGGGTCAAGACGGTTTTAGTGTTGTCCCTGCGGTGTGATATGTCTTGTTGCACGTTGACCCACGTTGACCCACGTTGACCCACGTTGACCCACGTTGACCCACGTTGACCCTAGTGATTCAACGCATGGAATTCAATGGCCCAAACCACACCAAAGGGTTGAGACGGTTTTAGCGTTAACTCCTTGCAACCGTTTGGACCCAAGGAGTTGCATGGTGACCCTTTGGTGTGGTTAGGGCTTTAGAAAGTAAAAAGAAAAACCCACTTAGCATTCATTATGGAGGCCACTTAGTCATCAGCGGACTACACTGAAGAGATAATACTGAGCGTGTGTGACCACTGATAAAAAACCTGTCCTTCCCACCCCCTGAGCTTCACTTATCTTTAAAAAGACATTGTAAGTGCAAAGCAATCGTGCTGCCATCAGGAAGAGTAAATTACTTTTGAAAGCCAGGTCATTTTTCAGTTATAGTATAAAATTTGGCAACCGACACTTACCGCCTCTCTCCCCGCATTCTTGGCCTAGGTCTGCAATGCAGCTGTGTATGCTACTTCAGCAGTGCTCTCAGGTCCAGCTCTCAGATACTGCAGGTGATAGCCAACTATATACAGTAAGTTTCACTGCAGGTGGAAAAAGAAAAAGATAAAATAATGTAATGAGAATTGAGAAGTGTTACTTCCTTGTGTCGTTAAAATGATTAATTTGCTTTTCAGCTCTCCCTTGGTGGGACAGGACTATATTGGCCCTGTAACAAGCCAATGATAAACCTCGGGTGTGTTGAATTGAATTTCACTTTGGGATGGGCATTCATCAAAGTCCTAACAATGAGTTGAGGCTGTCTTGTACTACTGCAGAGTTGAGTGTCATTGTAAGCCATTGTGTTAGACGTCTTCTAATAGATGGTCTGCAGAGTCACTGCCCTCATCAATGTGGCCAAAACTATCATTTCTAATCGGTCTCTGAGAAAGTTAAAAGAAAAGCGTTATCTGAGGAGTACATCACACCCTCAATCTCTTCCAGGTTGATATGGGAAATTAATTTGCGGAAGCCGTAATAGATAGTTCACCCCCCAAATCGATTACTCACCCCATGGAGACTTGAATTCATGGATATTTTTGTTTGTTTTTGTCGCATTCTCCTAAGCCAATAATTTGATGACCAGCAGTGGATCCCTATGGACACACAAAGAGTCTCCATGAGTAATCGATAGGGGGAAACAAGTCATTTTGGGGGTGAACAAACAAAAGCACCCCATCAACTAAGGGGAAATCCTTGTGTGTGTGTATAGTATTCCACACACTAGACTACATCAAGGTCGACCTACTAAAACAGAGTTTTGAGACAAAATAACAAAGACCAGCCTCTCCAATTAAATTCATGATGTACTCCACATCTTAAAGGACTTTGTCAACACATGTCATTGTATGTTCACAGCTTCAGACATATATTGTACATATTTCTACCATACAGTAAATGTGTCAAATGGGAAATACATAATTTCCCACTAGTAAATGTTAACATTTTCCAAGTGATGCTGCTATCATATTGTATTTGTATGTCTCACGATAAATGCTCACTGTTTGCCGGACAAGTGAAGGTTTATTATACAACAGGTATCTCTCGTTCTGAATCACGTATAAATCGATTTTGTATAAATCGCTCTGGATTTAGTGTCTGCTAAATACCCAAGTTGTAAATTGTAAATTGAGGTGGTCTAACCACTGTCGTTGGAATTGATGACATAAGACAGTGGTCATGATCAAGTGAGAGTCGAGACAAGGAGGGAACAAAATAATTGTACAGAAATGAATGAATCCAGTGACTCCCTTAAAAATCCCCAACAAACGACAATATGCTTTGAAAAATGGTCAGCAGTGGGCTAAACATGACAGACCACCAGTATGGTCCTGAAAGCCCCCTCGCCCTCCCCTCCTTAAAAAAAGCAGATTTTTACCAAACCCCTGCAGCAAGGATGCAGGGGAATTTCTCCTCTCCGCTTAACCTGCGCTTCTTCCGACAGAAATATCAGGGGAACTCAATCAGCGCGCTGATAGCGAAACGCCACTGAGAGCGAGGTTGGGGGAATGCACCTGAGAGCTCTGCGTGATTTATTGCCAGGCTCCGACGAAGCCAAGTCACCAACTCTAATTAGAAAATACTGTGCCGGCATCCGAGTGCACCAGCAACCCTTAAATCTCCCATCATTGACTGTGCACTGCAGCAGCATCCTGGCTACATTTAGAGGAAATATCTGTCCTTCATTCATACAAGCTGCCGCTATCATGAGCTCCACAGTAAAAGATCCTACCTGAGGCTGTTTATGTGTGCATGGATCTCTGTATGTTCACGTGTGTGTTGAAGTGTGTGTGCGTGCGTGCGTGTTTTCTGGGGGGTATTTTTCAGCAATGGCCTTGGGGTGGCTATATGCTTCTTGGATGATGAAAAAGAAAGCAAAACAAAGTGATAAAATGTGTGTATTTCATTGTCAGTGCACGCACATTGTCAGTGCACGCACGCACGCACGCACGCACACACGCACACACGCACACACGCACACACACACACACACACACACACACACACACACACACACACACACACACACACACACACTCTCTGTCGGGAGCCACAGGTGAGTTTTAATCCCGCCACACGGGTTAGTTTTAACCGGCCACACATGTCGGGAGTGCCGGTGTTGTCAGACTAATGCCTGTCGGACTGTTAGTATGTCTAACCAACCCCCCACTCCATGTCCTTCCCCCTGTGCTGGAGTTAAATTTATACTGTACTCACAAACACACGAGTGCTGTTATGAACCAAATGGAGCCATTTGGTTCTATTGGTACACTCTTTCATGTTAAATGAACCCTGAGGATTTGACTGTATACTGTAGGCTATGTATACAGAGGCCTTACTCATTTAAATAAATACTAGCACTGCGCTGCCTGTGCACTATACCAATCTAACCATTAGCTAGCAAAGCAGTTGCAGCAGCATCATATATTAACTTCACTCTGCATAGAATTGCTCCAAGCTCCTGTTTTCAGAAAACGCAATTAAGAGCATTACTTAAACAGCATTCATTAAATATGCATTCCAGCAGAATACCGGAATGCTCCTCGTCAGAATTATGCAATATTCATCTAAATAATTTAGGAATTAAAAACACAAGACATCCTAGTGTTATCCCGGTGGGACCATGCAGTATGAGTCTATCTGAACAGAGTAGCTTTTCCCCAAGCAAAACCAGGAGAGACAAGCGTAGGTATCCATCGGACAAATTGTGTCCATTGGATGTCTGCGCTTACCTCATTTAATCCTCATCATTAAATTATGTAAAAGCTGCTGAGTTTTACTACCCTCAAAACATATCAATAGGCTTAGACAGCCACGTCTACTCTTGTAAAATAACATCCTGTGGGTGTGTCTCAGCAAATATCCACATGCTCTATCAAGATATATACACCTAAAGCTATGTCCTAATAAGAGATATATATACACCTAAGGCTATGTCCTAATAAGAGAGATATATACACCTAAAGCTATGTCCTAATAAGAGATATATACACCTAAAGCTATGTCCTAATAAGAGAGATATATACACTAAGGCTATGTCCTAATAAGAGAGATATATACACCTAAAGCTATGTCCTAATAAGAGAGATATATACACCTAAAGCTATGTCCTAATAAGAGAGATATATACACCTAAAGTGATGTCCTAATAAGAGAGATATATACACCTAAAGCTATGTCCTAATAAGAGAGATATATACACCTAAAGCTATGTCCTAATAAGAGAGATATATACACCTAAAGTGATGTCCTAATAAGAGAGAGAGGCACACAATAAAGACAGTGAATGGAAGAAAGACGTGACGATATGGAGGTTTGAAAAGTAGTGTAGTGATTCACGCATTAACACCTGAGGCTCATTTTACAAATGCCTTCTAAGTAAGTAAGAAATGCCTTCTGAAACAGTGCTTCTCAGTAAGAAATGCCTTCTGAAACAGTGCTTCTCAAACCTTTTTCGTGCCAAGATTGTATTTGGCTGCAGATGTATTAATTAACACATTTTGCTGGGGACACCCTTAAGGTCCCCGGACCCCACTTTTGCAAAGATGTATAAGTCGGGCTTATACAACAGTGTTGCGCAATGACAATTAAAGACCTACAAGCTCACAACGTGTATACGAGTATAAATTATCAAAATTTAGAGTGAATCTCTCTCTTGTGACTCTGTTTTACTAAGATTTACCTGAATAAAGAATGAACAAAAATGTTTCTATTGTTTATAATGTATTGTTTGTTTGTGCTTGTGCTGTTATGCTTGCTTTTGTACATTGTTGTTTTATGTATGGATTTCTTCTTGTGCATTTGTGTGTATGCGCATGTGAGGAGAGTGCATGCGTGCGTATGTGTGTGTGTGCGCATGCATGTGTGTGATTTATTGCCGTTTAAAAGGAAAGATGAGATTGTCAGAGGATGATGTCCCCACGGTCACGTCACACACAATCACTTACACAAACGGTGTGTGTGTGTGTGTGTGTGAGAGAGAGAGAGAGAGAGAGAGAGAAAGAGAGAGAGAGAGAGAGAGAGAATAAGTATGTGTGCATGCATTGAAAAACAAACAAAAAGCTATTTAACACAAGTCTAATATTTTCCACAATAGCTGCAAGGCAAAGAGAAACTCTAATTTGTTTTTGTGCTCATTGTCCACAGGCCCCCTACCACATGCACAAACAAAACACACAAAAACACACGCACACACGGGTAAACACAAGTGCTCACACAAACCGCCAACCTCCTCCCCTTGGACATACAAAGTGTTTCCCTCTATAATAGACGGAAACAAAGTGTACTGTGGATAGAGCCTGGATAGCTCGGGGTGCATACGTTGGTTAGACATTCTAACAGTCCGACAACCAGGCATTAGTTCGCCAACATCGTCGCTCCCGACATGCGTGGCCGGTTACAACTAACCCGTGGTCGGGGTAAAACTAACCCGTGGCTCCCGACATGCGTGGCCGGTTACAACTAACCCGTGGTCAGGGTAAAACTAACCCGTGGCTCCCGACATGCGTGGCCGGTTACAACTAACCCGTGGTCAGGGTAAAACTAACCCGTGGCTCCCGACATGCGTGGCCGGTTACAACTAAACCGTGGTCGGGTTAAAACTAACCCGTGGCTCCCGACATGCGTGGCCGGTTACAACTAACCCGTGGTCAGGGTAAAACTAACCCGTGGCTCCCGACATGCGTGGCCGGTTACAACTAACCCGTGGTCAGGGTAAAACTAACCCGTGGCTCCCGACATGCGTGGCTGGTTACACCTAACCATTGGTCGGGGTAAAACTAACCCGTGGCTCCCGAAACTAGCGGGTTTGGGTAGGGTGTCGGACTAATGCCTGTTTGTTGGACTGTTACGTGGAACCAAACACATGCAGCCGGGTAGCTCAGGTCCAATAGTGTTAGAAGCCTCTGCACACGCTTCGCAGGCAGCACAGCCTCTCGTCTTCAGTAAAAATAAAAAGTACACTTTCGTTACTCACTAAAACAAGGACGGTTTTGTGGAGTTGAAAGCATACTTGCCTTAATGGGAACATGGAGCGCCCCACGTCATGTCTAATATACACTTATAATACACCGGGAGAGACATCACTTGTGTATTTTGTATGAATCTTCGGCGGCACCATTCACAGCAGCACCAACTCACTACTGCCCCACAGGTTAGAGGACGGCATTACACCTTCAGTTATCGGTGTTATTGGGTGTTATTCGGCTCTGCAACGTGGGGAAGAGTGTCTCCGCCCAGTGGATTATTTTACATTTTGGGCAAAAAGTGTATTTTAGACGTGAGGTGGAGGCTGAGTGTTCCCACTAAGGAAAGTAGGCTTTCAACTCCACACTTTGTTTTGGTGAGTAGCGAAAGTGTTTATTTTTACTGAAGACGAGAGGCTATGCAGCCTGTGATGCGAAAATTCCATAGTGTTAAGGAGAAGTCCTTCTAATGCTATGGACCAGAGCTAGAGCCTGGATAGAGGCTCTATCCATACTTTGATCAACGCTGTGTCACGATATCAGTCTGTTGCACACTTTTATTATGTAGTGATGTCCTAGTGTTTCCTGTTTTCTCTTGTTACTGTTTCCTGTCTTGTCTCACCTCCCTGTGATTACTAGTTTTCTCCACCTGTGTCCTGTTAGTCTCCCAGCCAATCCCTGTGTTGATTGTTAGGTCTGTTCACCTGTGTATTGTTATCCTGTGTCTACTTAAACCCTCAGTTTACTTGTGTCCCCTGCCAGATCTTAGATGTTGTTATGGTGTTCTGTAAGTAGTGTTTCCAGTCTTATGTGTATTCTATGTTATCCTGAGTTTTGGGTGAATAAATCCCTCTGCATTTGACCTCCTGCCTTTGACCAGTCTGTTCTGCATTTGGGTCCTACATCTCCTGAGTCGCACCGTGACACGCTGTATTTGACAAGCCTCCACACAACAGAACAGTATGAAGTGTGTATGAAAGAACAAAGATAGTCCCTCCCACACAGTGTGTATACAATCTGTTCTCTCCTTCTCACTTGATCTTGTGCTTCCGTCTCCTTCCTGACTCGCTTGTTATGTCTCCTCTCACTTGAACCCCCATCGCCCCTTACTCTCTCAGTAAATAGTTGTATCCATTGACCCAGATCCACGCACACTTACTAAAATATGGCTCCAAAAGCACAGAGATTTAATTCAATTTATCTTCCTTGCATTATTCATCATTCATAGGGGAAATCTCACTGCAACCGGCGCGAGCAAGCGAGCGTGCGTGCGTGAGGCCATGAAGTATATGTGAGTGCATGTGTCAGCGTGTTTGAATTGAGTTACTGCTCTTTGGTTGTAGAACAATGCAGGCAATCATATATATGACCAATGTTCTGATTCAGCTTCCAATCGACAGAAACGCAGACTTCAATATAACTAACTCTATGGCAAGTACCGAATAACAATAACACACTTTTAAACTAGGTGTAGATGTGGAATTAATCAATTTTGAGCAAATGCATGGCCTAGTTACAGTAGTTAAGTTAGTATAGTTCAAGATTTGTATTGTTTGAAATAAGAAAACAGGAATAAAAAAAGAATAAAATAAGTTTTTATAATTGGGTCCTCTCTACAGCACAAATAATATAGCAAATATGATGTAATCATATACAAGGTTTAATACTAATAGTTTTTTCTTTGTTTTCAGAACAATTACAGTGAAAATTTAAATTAAATAGATGAACTTTCAACTAAGCATTTCCAAGCATGCCTCGAGGGACGCCTCTCCTGTGTGATCAGATGATAAAAAGCAGTACATATCATATGCGCATTTCTGAAAAAGTTAAGATAGTCAACATTTGTAAGCGCACCATGCGGCCAAAACAAAAAAAAGAGTGCAATACAGTATAAAGTTGCAATATGAACTCGCCTTTTGGTCAGTCAGTGCATAATAAAGACACTATAAACTCTCTTTTTGGTAATTTTCATATTATGTAAAAAGCGGTTGCTGTATTCTTTTTAAGGCGAACAGTGAACATACTCTTTTATACCCTGTTTTTGGGGGGGAATAAATCAACCATATTATCTGATAAAACTCCCCTTTAAGAAGGACACTAGCTCTTTTCAATCTTCCTTTTTTTCAGTGTCCCAGCGACATTGACCTCCGCTGTTCTTGTTCTCTTTTTATCGACAGCTGGTGGGATTTTAATGTGGCCGTTACCGTGGGTTGCCAAATGGCCAGGCTCAGGCAGCGAGCATTCTTTATGGAGATTGATACCGGGTGTTTTGCAGCAGCTGCAGAACGTGTGTCCTCGGCTGCAGCGGCATAAGGATCTGCCCGGGTTCAGACACACTGGGTCACCCTGCTTAATGAACACATTAAGACCTGAGGCCCATTCTACAAATGGCTTCTAAATCAGTAGTAGTCAAGATTTTTCAAAAATAATCTATATTTTTCAATAGCCAACACAAATATATAAAATGACACTGATCCTTTTTTAATGTGTCACATTTTGACAGTAGACTGGCCCTGGAGATGGCAAAAGTGGGATGGTGAGTTATGTCTGACTGCAGCTGTTCTCAACTATTCATTCAATATCTCAAATATCTTGTTTATAGAACCGGGTGAAATAAATAAAAACATTAAAAAAAAAGAATGCAAGAATAAAATAAACGCACGCACGCACGCACGCACACGCACATATTTTTTTAAACTGCGCATGCTAAAGAGACCATGAGGTCATCAAACAAGATGGTCCAAACCGAAGGCGGGTGTCCCTAGCGATGTTATTATATAGGTATATGGTTGCACCTTGAACCAAGGTAATTAACTTCCATTCCTTCCAGTGTAGCATGGCCGGCAGGTGTTAATTACTGTGAGGCTGTTTGTGAGAAGAGAAAAAAAAATGTCCAATCTTTCCTGGGTAGATTAAATTGTACTGTATAAAGAGGAGATGGCTGCTGAACACCGTTTTGTGAATATAGTTAATTACACCTATCAATATGAGGCCCAAATTCATTCCCAGTGTTTACAATAATGCGTATTGTAATACAAACTCCAGCAATAATTATCTCTTGGCAGATGCCAGCCCATCTAGCAACATTCTCTATCTGACTGAGGATGAAGTAGCAGATGAAATGAAGCCAGGGAATGATTTTTTTTTTAGAGCAGCATTGGGATTGGCAAGGCTTGAAATGAACTGGCAGTAATACAAGACAGTTGTGAGGTTTCCAAAGCTGTCCTCTTTGTTTGACTTCACAGCGTTACTGAAACGCTAATGATAACTTTATAACAAAAAATTATAATAATAATGTCAGTAACTCGCTGATGTGATTGCATCTTATAAACATCACTGTGACAAAGAAAAGCTACGCATTTAGGGGAAAGAATAGAAATGGTTATATAAATGTGTGGCATTGAGAATAAGTTATGCACCCGCATGACACTGAACAGGATATGAAGCGAGAGAACCAAAACAGCATTTCGAGAGGGGAGAACCACCGTAGCCCAGATCATATATAGGAGGATCACTGAGGAGGTGAAGAGGTGACCCATAAAACATGGTCCATGACCCAGACCCACAAATAGGTCCTAACCCACTGTTTAGGAAACAGTGTCCTAGAGAGACAGAGATGTTCAGGGACACTTCCACATAAATACTGCAGGCTGTTGCATAGAGGCACGTTAACTTTCACAGGGATTGCTATGATCTTTCAGTTACAGTGCAGTCTCAACTGTGCAAGTTATGGTTCAGTGAGGGCTCCGCTGAATCACAAAAATGAACAAATATATTTTCCGCTGAATTTAATCGTATGTAAAGACCTTAAGCAATCCCTGTGGTGCAGTCAGAGTTACAGACTTCACTTCAGAGAAGCTTCAGAGAAATGCATGCCAGTCAGTGCCAACTTGAGCTCATCCCTGCCTGATGGATGAGTTTGATTGATTGAATACTTTATTAACAGTTTGCATGGAAAGGCACAGGGAAGTAGAGTACAACACAATGTCTGCTAAAAGGATAAGACCAAGTAAGCCTTTCGGCTTGTTTCCATAAAGAGAAAACAAGTTCAGAATAATGTCATAAGAGGCAAACAGGGCTGACCAGGGGCCATGTTATGCAAAGAGCAAATACCCAGAGTGAGAGCATGATTACCGCCTGTATTATGCAGCAGGACCACTTAGGTCATGTACCGTGTGTGTGTGTGTGTGTGTGTGTGTGTGTGTGTGTGTGTGTGTGTGTGTGTGTGTGTGTGTGTGTGTGTGTGTGTGTGTGTGTGTGTGTGTGTGTGTGTGTGTGTGCGTGCTTGCTTGCTCGCTAAAATATCATCAGCTAGAGCAGACCATCTCACAGCTAGGCTACAGATGTAAACTTTTGGTTGTTATCTGTGGTAGCCTAGGGCATGTGGACAAAGTTGGTTGTGAGGCGCCTTCAAATGGCCGGCCTCTCCAAAAGGAGGGCCAAACAGTTAGCTCAATTTGGAGGATGCGTTGTTTCCTTTACCCATGATTGTTGTCTGCTGTGTTTATGTCCTTTGTACAAGGTTCTTGTATAAATAAATATTTCAAATAGATATGTGACAAAGAGCAGGGAGTGAGTGAGTGAGTCAGACAGAGTGGGGGGGGGGGGGGTGAGAAGCCTAAAGGTGGAGCGTGGAGACTGGAGAGTAAGAACGTTTAGCGGTATAGATTAAAATAGAGAAGGGAAAATAAATTATATTGTGTCATGTTCTCACAAGTCTTGGACAAGTTATCAGTGGACCAGGCTGATAACAATGGTAATGCAATAGAGCGCACGCACGCACGCACACGCACACACACACACACACACACACACACACACACACACACACACAGGCAATGGGGAAAGAATAAACAAATGAATGTAGGCAAAAGGTGAGGTTTTCCCTAAGCACAAATTAGAGTCAGCTGCCCTGACAGGTGACACATCACCCACACATTACTGTTAATTAGTGCTACAATTAAGTGTGGGGCGCAATTCTTAAGTCAGCGTCTTCCTCCACCCACCCACATCCTTCCTCTCCCATTTGAACCTTTTCTCTTGGTCGCATCCCTTCCCTATGTATTAGTCTCATGGTAATTCTCTTTATATTTGCTTTTCCCCCTGTTCCAATTATTTTATCATTCTTCTTAACATGCCTCTCCATCGTGCTCCTTCTCCTATTGGTTCTCATCATGTTACTCTCCCCATCTCTCTCTCATTTATCATTCTTCTGTTTATTTACCTTCCTCATTGCCCGTTGGTCTTTATACTCTCTTCTCCTTTTTTCACCTCAATCCATATCAATCCCCTCAGATTAAACGTGAAATCATTCTTTCTACTCCGTCTCTTATACACCCTTCCTTCTTTTCTCCCCAAACTCCCTTACTCCCCTCTCCTCCATTTTTGTCCTCTTTCACCTTCCATTACTCTTTCATCCATCCCCCCCTGTCTCCCTCTTCCCTCACTCCTCCTCCTCTCTTCCTAGTTCTCTTCATCCCTCTTCTTTTGCTATACACTAATCCTTTATCCACCTCTTGCCTCTTTCCACTTCCCTCCATCTTTCTCCTTTCCATTCAAAACCCATCTCCTTCCTTCTTTGTCTCTCTCCTATCTACATTCACCTGTGCTACTCTCTCTCCTCTTCCCTTTCTCTCTGCATTTGGCAATTTGCTTCCCTGATTCCTACTTTCTGTTTGCCACTTTGCTCTCCTCTCCCCTTCTTTTATCTATCTCTATTCATTAATCTATCTATACCCCCCCAACCCTCCCTCCCTCTCGCTCCCCCCCCCCCCCCCCCCCCCCTCTCTCTCTCTCTCTCTCTCTCGTAGTGTGGTCGGCTGGATCAAAAGTGGTACTGTATGCATGGTATGGGTTTTTATAATTGGCTGTTGATGGTGACGTAATTCGTGTGGTTGCAGACTATTGTAATTGTAACACTTTATTATTGTCTCCATCAGGCCGATGGCATGGGGAGAGAGTATGTTTTGCTCCCCACCCGTCCGTCCGTCCATACATACATGGCCACTGTACATGGCATTGTGTGCAATGCGCAAGTTGGCACCTCGACAGAGTGCATTTCTAGTGGTCCGTGCTCACCTTTATATATATAAATCACACCCGTGTGAAGTGATTCTCCATTACTTGTCAATGAGAATTTGTGTAGGATGAAAATAGCCGATTAGCTCGTCTACATTTAATGTTTGTGTTAGGACAGAATAGCCGTTTTGCTCAGACACATATGACGTAAATTCTCCAATATAAATACAGTGGGCCCCTCACTTCACACGAGTGTGATTTTATTTACCACACAAGACACTTTTCCATTACACACCTGCACCACAAATGCTCTTGCACCGATATTAAGATCTAAGCCAGAGCAAAACCCCTTAATATCCGTTGTGTGTGTGTCTCTGTGTGTGTGTGTGTGTGTGTGTGTGTGTGTGTGTGTGTGTGTGTGTGTGTGTGTGTGTGTGTGTGTGTGTGTGTGTGTGTGTGTGTGTGTGTGTGTGTGTGTGTGTGTGTGTGTGTGTGTGTGTGAGAGAGAGAGATTTGGACTGAAGAGGTTGAATCCCTCTGACGGTGCATTTTCTGTTTATACTCTGACTGTTTTTAGACTCAACATCTCCCCCCCAGTAGTCTTTGTTGCTTTGTTGACAAAAGGTCAAACTGCAATGTTGTTCTTTGTCAAATACATTAATGAAATGCAGAACACATACAGACACAGCAAATGTGTTGTGTTTTCAATGGAGATAAAGAAATGCCATTTGTGGGGTATTATCTATGAGAGCACCATGCATGAGGGCTGCATATGCATATCAGACCCCTACAGGTTACTTCACGGCTCATGCACCTTAATATCCAAAAGCTCAGCAAATAAAATAAATTCTAGCACTTGAGTGGAGCTGTATCAACGAATCTGATTGATTGATTGAAGAATTTATTAACAGATTGGAGAATTACAGTGCATTTCAAGCACAACTCAATACAAAACTGTTAACTGTGGACAACACCATACAGCATTACACTTGTTTACAATAGGGTCCACCATGTTCAATTCATCATAACATCTATCATCAGAAACATACCAAAAGTGAAAATGATGTGATTCAGCCAATACTCCTGGTAACGTTATTTATGTTGTTGGCTACATGTGCATGATTTCGTGACCGACTCTCAATGTGCCAGTTTCTGAAAAGGAGCAATTATGCAATGTTTATGGACTGCATCCGGTTATGACCCAAGATGAACTCTGGTAATGTTCTAGCATCATGCTCTAGTCGTTGAGATGCACAGAGGAAGGGAACCCCTAATTCTAGCAGTGTTATTGTCATTCACTCACACCCTCCTCAGCAGTTAGACAGGGAATGGAATCCCCAACCTTGGCAGTGTTAATGCCATGTTCCACCCACAGAGCTACCGAGGGAATAAAACACCCAGGCAGCACCAGGCTCTGCTTAGTGAGCCACACAGGATGATGAATGGAACACAGCCGAAGAGAGGAGAGGAGATGAGAGGCAGTGCAGAGAAGAGAAGGAAAAGTCTAGGATGTGCAACAGCCTAGACATAATGTAGTAAGTAAGAGAATACATAATAATTGAATATAAAAATATATATACACAGTGAGAAACAAATATAAGATCTTGTCTTAGACAAGTACATGACGGTAACCTATCAGTTCCAGAAGTGTGCTGGTGTTATATAACTGTGCAGGTAAAAGGCATATCTAATCTATAGCAGCAATATACAGTGAATGTGCAAGGAATTCTACATAAATGAGTCATTTAACCCAATTGAATGTGCAAAGGAGTCGGCATATGAAAGAGAGACATTTCTCGGTGCCATTTCTTATATATTGCTGCTACACATGTCGGGGAACAAAAAGCTAATAGTTGTACTCTTATGTACTCCTATAATATAAGGTTTAACAAAAAAATGATGACACATCTTGAAAAACAAAAATACACCCGCCCTCCATTGGATAACCTTGCACAAGGATGAATGCCCAGGTGATAGTCTCAATTCATCACATGTCTTTATTTGATGTTGGGGTGATATAAGGAGAGGGTAATCAGCTGCTGCCATGATATAACCCTACAACATTGCAGCTGACCAGTCAACACCAGCTAAAGCCATATCCTCCTGTGGGACTACACTGCAGTATTACCAGTCAGTGCAGCTATAGCGAGGCAGTCACAACTCACACCATGAGTGACCTTTGCCTAGCCTAGAGCCGTGAGCTCAGCAACATTAGATTAAAGAACTGACCATATGAAACATGGACGAGACTAGCCCAACACTGTTGCTGTGGATGGTTTGGTAGAAATCAGGATACATGGGAGTTAATTTAAACACAAAGGAGCCAAAATGTACAGTAGTGGAAAACGATGACCTCTGAGGGTCAAACTCATATTTCTATATACTGTAGATAAAGTCTAAAATGACACAGATACATTCACAGTTTTAATGGGCTATATATTATTATAAACGTAATGATCACCTAACATTCGTCGTTGCCCTTGTATTATCAAACTGAGAGCAAAAAAGCCCAGCCCTCAGTTGGATAAGCTTAGATAATTATGTTGGGTGATAAATAATCTATTATTATTTTTCCTGTGTGAAGGGGTGATAAAAAGACAGAGAATGACAGCCCACAGGTTGAGAATAACTGCTGTAATGTTAATCTTGCATGCCATAGAACGTTTACATACATAGACAGACTGATTGATTAACCTCAATATAGTACTATATATACTGTCAGCTGACAGTGTGCGAGTACTTTCGAGTATATAATAATTTTATGTGAGCACTATCTATGGAAATGACTTAAAATGCCCATCCATCCATCCGTCCGTCCATCCGTCCGTCCGTCCGTGCGTGCGTGCGTGCGTGCGTGCGTGCGTGCGTGCGTGCGTGCGTGCATGCGTACGTGCGTGCGTGCGTGTGTGTGCATGCACGCATCAACTAGACTAGAGTACAGGATCCCCCTGGATTCAACATAAGAGGCTATACTGAAACAGACCATATGGGAATTATGTTCATGCAAGAAAAAAAGATGTACTCCCTCCCGTTCGTATGAGGGATTCTCTGTACAGAATCCATCACTCTATTTATTATTACCAAACATAGGCTAGATTAACCACTTTCGGCCATTTGAAAAAATCTACAAAATTCACATTATATTGTAGCTTAGCTATTCTCAAAAGATTTCAATACATTTGAAAACTAGCTTGAAATGGGACATTCTGCATAAAGAGTACTTATTATACAATGACATTGATGCCAATACTTTTGTACTTTTACGTAAGTACATTTTGATTACAGGACTTTTCTGCATTGATACTTTTACTTTAGTATGCGAGTACTTTTCCCACCACTAAATGCCAACACCACCTCCTCCAACCTCCCTGTCCCTCTGCTTCATGCCTACTGCCTACTCGCTCCCTCCAACGGAGCGCTCAGGAGATAGAAAGTGGAGCAAAAACAGAGAGATGGAGCGATAAATCATTCTCCACCTTTCTGAGTTAGTGCTCTGTTGTTCCTCTGCCATGATGAATCTCCCCTCCTCAGAGAAAAAGAGCATATAAAAACAAGAAAATTAAAGTAATAAAATAAAAAGATTTCTGCCGTCACTGGTCTCAAACAAGGGGCCATCAGTCTCTCTCTCTCTCTCTCTCTCTGTCTCTCTCTCTCTCTCTCTCTCTCTCATACACCCTATAGCCGCAACAACACCATTGGCAGGAACTCACATGTATCTTTGGGAGGACAAGAGAAAAAGAAGGGAGGTGAGGGGAGAGAATGAGAAAAATATATTTTCTTTAGAGTTTATGGGCCATGACTTGAGGAAGCTGAAAACATGTCCAGCATGTTGACAAGACCTCCCTTCTCCCACTCATTACAGACTCAAAGATGTTCTACTGTCCTCTGCCTCTCAATCAGGGTGGGATCTCGCTTACACCCTAGGCGAACCACCCTAATGAATTGTGGTTTATAATGTTGAGATTCAATGTATCTGGGTGTGCAGAGACACTTTGATTGATTTGAACGATGCATTGTGTTACAACGATGCATTGTGTGCATCGATGCATGTTCTGAGCTTGGCCATTTTCGGCATAATTTGTACCTACTTTACGATATGTTAGTTTATTATGAATATATAGGGATAGGGATGCTAGGGTTCATGGGGTTAATGGAAAACTTAGGGGGTGATAAATACTGGACCATGTGATCCCATTCGCGAGACAGACTGAAGTCAGACACTGAGCGATTAGGTTAAGCAATGATCATCTGGTTGGCCTAACAGCAAACTAGTCACTTGCAGAGAAATGTCCCCCCAGGCGGGTAGTGGAGTACTAGTCTATAATTGTCTGTCCAGTGTATAAATGTGTTTACATTAGACAGGGTTAGAGTTTGCTCAGCGTGGATCCCAACAGAAGCAAGAAATTAGCTGCTGAAATCATTAAGTAGTAAGAAGTATTTTATATTACAACTCAACTGGTTCATTGAATATCTGCAAGGGAGCTTGCTAAGATGTAATTTTCTTTCTCTCTCTCTCTCTCTCTCTCTCTCTCTCTCTCTCTCTCTCTCTCTCTCTCTCTCTCTCTCTCTCTCTCTCTCTCTCTCTCTCTCTCTCTCTCTCTCTCTCTCTCTCTCTCTCTCTCTCTCTCTCTCTCTCTCTCTCTCTCCACTTCAAGACCCTGAGTCCACTCAATTAGACAAAGGACTGAGACATCACATCTATAGTGGGCCGTTTTTCCAGGCCAAACATCTCTTGTACAATCTTCGAATGCTACAGAGAGTTTAACTCTGCCTCACAAAAGGTTGTGGCAGGAAGCTCTCATCTGTTTGTCAATTCCGTTCTGTCAAAAACATATCATTTTGGGGGTCCTTGACATGAAAAGGTTTCAACACCACTGACAACATAACAATTTCAGAAATCTGTTAGGATTTTAGAAGACTTTCTGTGTTAACACCTGGAAAAGACGATTAAGAATTGGTTCGATTTTGTTGTCAATATATTGTATCAGGTAGTCCCACTGAGATAAAGTGAGGCATGAAAATAGACACTCGAGTGCAAAAACTAAGCTAGCCAGTCACAGAATGACCTTTGAGATAATGACGTGCCAGCGACTAAGTCTATTATGAGCGAAGAGGGCAGGCCAAGCGACCGTCCTGAGCAAATGAGCGACAATGATGAAGAGAGTTTTACAGTCTGCAGTAAACCTCAATGTTCCATGATATACACCGTGTCTGGAGCAGAACGACATCAGCAGGAGGCATAAAAATAGAAAACGGTGGCAAAAGTACTCAAATGTTTTACTTGAGTAAAAGTAGCAATAGCCTACTGCAATACAGTTACAAAGTACAAAAGTATTGGCATCAAAATGTACTTAAAAGTACCAAAAGTAGAAAGTACTCATTATGCAGAATTCTTCGCGGAATAGTTGAGCTAGGCAGCAACTGGAGAATGGATTTATCTTCTGAGAAGCACTCAAGCGAGAAGAATATCGGTGCTCATGGGGCACCATGGTAGGAGTTGTAGAGGAAGAAGAGCATTTATTATTCACTTCCCACACACAGAGATTTCCCCAAAGCATATGATGTGGGGAGGGGATATGAATGTCAATCTTTCAGTCAACTCTGCATCCTTTAGGTCTGGGGTTCACAAGTCAAACAGCACTGGGGGCCGACAGTAGCCTCCTGCTGGTTTTCATTGTAACCATCTATTCTGAGACTAATGCAGACCTGGTCAAGTCTACATTAGTCCCAGAATGAATCCCAGGAAGAGTCTGTTACTACATTTCACCCCTGCTTAATAAAGAAAATGCTTTGGGATGGTGAGTGGGAAAAAGATTAGTCTACAATCAAACAAATACGTTGCCTCTATTTTCCCTAGTATCTATTCTAAACTGTACCGTAAATCAGGGGTTCTCAACGTTTTTGGCCGGGGACCCCCGGAAATGCTTTGGCAATGTCTCGGGACCCCCGCCCCCCAATATAAATTGACTGCTACAATAACCTTAACCCATTTTGGGCGGGAACCCCTTTGTGTTTTAAGCATTATGTTATAATTTAGCTATTGAAAAATAGCAGATCTACAAGCTCATAGCGCGCCACCGAGTGGCACGCTACGAGCTTGTAGATCTGCTATTTTTGAAAAACTGTGAAAATCCTTTTTTTTTTTTTTTTTTTTGGAAAATAATTTGGGGACCCCCTAAAATAATTTGGCGACCCCCCCGAGGGGTCGCGACCCACGGGTTGAGAACCCCTGCCGTAAATGGTCTGCATTTCTATAGTGCCTTCATCCACATTCACACACTGACGGCAGAGGCTACCATTCAAGGCACCAACGGACCAACCTGCTCATCGGGAGAAGCGGTTCAGCCCAACGGACCAACCTGCTCATCGTACCATTCAAGGCACCAACGGACCAACCTGCTCATCGTACCATTCAAGGCACCAACGGACCAACCTGCTCATCGGGAGAAGCGGTTCAGCCCTCTCGAGCCAGACTGTTGGCTCACACAAATTTCGAATTCTTCCGCCTAAACACAACGGAAGCTCTGAAAGTGAGAAGGGAGTAAATTGGGTGCCCCGCACCACTCACTTCCGTTTAGGCCTGACACATTAATTACACAATCGCCTAATCGCAATTATTTGAGATAACAGTTATTCTGAACCATCATAATCGTTTCCATGTTCATGTATTATTTTTCAACCCTTCTGTTCCACTGCCGCAGGAGGTAGAGTTAGAATTATTTTGTGCCCTTCCTTTAGTTTGTTTGAGAGTTGGAGTTGTTAACAAATTTGTTTTGTTTTTAAAGGTAGGCCATTCAACCAAACCTCATACTTCCTTTTTATCCTTACCTAAAGGTACCTAGGGAGATATTGGTAGAAATTCAAGGCTACACTTGTACTGCATTTCTGCCTACTAATAGAAAGAATTGCCTTCTGTCACTGACATTTTTCTGTTCTTTAGAATTCTGCAAGACTTATGAGTCAGTGCACAGAAGCTAGCTTGACTGAAAATGAAAAGTCCCAGCAGAGAGATGCAATCAAGGCTGCTATGTGAAAGAGACAGAGGAGGAGAAGGGTAAGTTATAGAATTCTTTAAAGAGATTAAAAGGTAGGGTAAGTGATTTTCTTTGGTTAAAATAAGTGTTAACACGCTCAATATTGTGATAGTACTGATAGTACTGTGATAGTATTGCTATAGACGAATTAGAAACGGGTCTCATGGTCGCAGCCAACGTATTTCCTGTAGGCGGAGACGATATGTCTGCGGTGTAAACAGCCAGGTCTTCTACTACATTGAATGGTAGAGTGACTGATGTTAGTCTGCTCAAACGTTACTCTTTTTACTTTTTTACTTTACAAAGATGCCCAGAACATCGGGATGAACTTGTGTAGTTTATGGCTGCTCCAACAGTAGAGGCAACATTCAACTTTTGAGAGAAACGGAATGTCAAAAAATACACTACGGAGGCTGAGACCAGAGCCATAGAGTAATGGTTGAGATGAAGCAGAGAAAGGTCCTGAAAGATACATAACGTGAGTCTTACCCAATACCCAATATTTCTGTTGTATGAACACAAGGCTGCTGTACTTTATACCTCATACTAAGCATTTAAAGTATGAGCAAGGGGGCATACAACAGGTGCGCCAGTGAGCATGCGTCATCAAAATGTTTCCTGCGCGGTAGATCAAAGGCATGCCAGGCGCATTTGCGCACCAACAGCTGAGACAGTTATGTAAAGAAATCTGACAGGCAGCAGTAGGTGAGTAATTACTTTTATCTGTGTTTGTTTTGGTTGCAGTGGTTGGTTGAGCTGCTAACAAACGTCCTCCTGCTGCTTAACAACTAGCCTACAAATACACTGTCTGTGAGCAATAGCATCTTTATCCTTTGCATCTGCCTGTGTGGGCAGCATAACATTGTGGCAGAGTAGAAACGCCCGACAAAGCCAGGATGCACCACAGTAGATACTGTATATGACCCTTTCAATGGCCTTTTATACTGAACACAGAATGGGTTTGTGTAGTGGAGTGGAGTAACTCTGACCAAATTGAATTCATGAGGAAAATCTCCTTGTTTGATGGAAAATATTGTTAGGAAAGCAGCATATATTTAAAATCAGATTTTAGTATTTAGGAGCACATTGTTGCTGCTGTTTTCTGTGTGTGGGCGCGCGTGTGCGCAATTTCAGAAATTGACATAAACCAGAAACAGGGCTAATCATATAAAAGCAAGAATGTGAAGCTGCCAGAATTTACGTTGCACCTTTTCTAACTGTTTGTTTTTTCTTAGCAAAACATGACCAAG
This sequence comes from Electrona antarctica, assembly GCF_951216825.1. Lineage (NCBI taxonomy): Eukaryota > Metazoa > Chordata > Actinopteri > Myctophiformes > Myctophidae > Electrona > Electrona antarctica. The sequence continues at coordinate 46,650,489 of NC_136806.1, read as the reverse complement.
TGAACATGGTAAAACAACACAGTAAGAGGCGCAACACATTTCAGGACCATGGACAGCACCTCTTAGAGAAAATTGTACACCATGCTGTTATCTGCGTGCATGCACACGTGTGTGTGCGTGCGTGCGTGCGTGCGTGCGTGCGTGCGTGCGTGCTCTCACCACATCCAAAAACCTCCTCTTTGGTCTTCCTCTTCTCTCTTGCCTGGCAGCTCCATCTTCAGCATCGTTCTCCCAGTGTTCGTTGCACTGTGGATTGACAATTAAGATAAATGTCATGGAATTTAATATTTCATATTTGCAAGCAATCAATCAAAAGCATTTGACAGTTATCTACCGCAGTGGTTCTCTCAAACGGTGTACCATGAGACACGCCCAGTTGTGTCTTGGAATTTTTAACCACACAACCACACATTATTTAGCAATACAAAAAAGTAATCATTATTTTTCTATGTGCTTCTTTGTGCACTCATTTACCAATACAATGACGAATTCCATATTCTAAAAAGTAATCAAATCACCTTTTGTGGGCATGTCAATATTTTATTTATTTATTTTTTACAAGCAGACAACGCATCTCAAATGTGTGTCTGTGTGTGTGGTTGATTTTCTTTCTCTGTGTGTGAAAGGAGAGAGTCACCTCTGCCTCCCACACATGTAGCTTTGTTTAAATCTTGGACACATCGCGCCTGCACTGGATCTTCAAAAAAAATTAGTAAAAATGCTGAAAACACTGGCCCTGGTGTGGTGATTGAATTAAATCATTAATACCTGGCACTCAAATAGTTAATTACATATGTGGAAATGTTCAGGGTTTGGGGGATGGGCTGAGTTGGGCTGAGTTGCAACAAATCAAATTTAGTCTAGTGTGCATGCTCAATATTGTTACTTTATTGAAACCTCATGGTTTGAAATAAGGTTTCCATGTAGAATATCAGGTCTCCATGCATGTGGATGGCTTATAACTATACTGCTGTACAGCACTGGACATCTGTGTTGACAGGAACTTTGCCGAAAGTTGTGTTTGACAGAACATGTATTTATCTATGAATAATAACATTATGATACAGAACACACTATCTGTGCCCAAGATTAGTTGTTCACGGACGGACGGACGGACGGACGGACACAGACAGACAGACAGACAGACAGACAGACAGACAGACAGACAGACAGACAGACAGACAGACAGACAGACAGACAGACAGACAGACAGACAGACAGACAGACCATAATCCCCACCCTTGGACATTCCGGCTTTGTGGAGATACTTAACAATATTGTTGAATTGTCTTTTTTTATACGCGACGCACAGGGAAAAGGGAGTTGAACAGTGCAGCGGTTGAACAGACTATTAACTTGAAACAAAAATAGACTGTGTCACAGCCTGGATGTATTGATAGTGAATTTGCTGCATCCTTTTGGATGTTGTAGTGTGTCAGCGACGCAGAACGTGTAGGTAACGACATCAATGTCTGCCACTAGTGAGGCTAAAACAAAATAGTCTTTGGGCTGCTGCTACCACATAATTACTATTATATACAGACAGCATCATAGAAATTGTATGAAATGCTCACATAGTGACATAGTGCCTGTTACTGGAATGGGTATGCCCTTTCTGTGCACATGTCCTCTCTAACAGTAAGCTCCACCTGGCTTGGGTTTCTGGGCAGCCACACAAGCTGGCCAATCAGGGCCCATGCTAGAGAGGCAGTATCCCACGGCCCGTAATGAAGCTATTAAAGATGCCTGGCTGCTGCCAGATGGTCTGTCACTGAGAGAGAGAGAGAGAGAGAGAGAGAGAGAGACGGGGGAAGGGAGGGAGAGTGGGAGATGGAGAAAGGGTCATTCAGAAAAAAAAGACTAAAGAGCAAGAAAAAAAAGACCGAAGAGATGTGAGAGGGAGAAGGATAAAAAGAGGGCAAAAAGAACTGACACCAGAGGAGAGAGAAATATAAAAAGAGAGAATGGCAGCAAGGAAGCAAAATACTAATTCCGTTTGCAATGCTGCAATTGTGTTCGGAGTCTGACCACCTGGTGAATTATCCTAGATGTCTGTAACCATTTTCTAAAGCAAGGGTTTCACAAATAATCCATTCGCTTGAGTTAATGGTTCACCTGTCATCAGAACATTTTCGGCCATATGTTCTTCATCAGTGTCGACAAATGAAGGCATATAGTTTTTACATTCCTTAAAGGGATAGTTCACCCCCAAATCGACTAAGCCAATAGTTTGATGATCAGCAGTGGTTCCCTATGGAACTATGGAACATAGGAATCCCTATGGAACACTGAATGGTTCACAGACTGAGCCAAAATTCATTTCTGATCTTGTTCTACATCATGAAACATTCAGACCTCTCGGGTGGTACTTATGACCCCAGAATCAGAACAAAAAAAAAAAAGAATTTAAACTAAAGCAGCGTTCCATTTTTATGCACCACATATATGGAACAAACTTCCAGAACACTGCAGGTTCACTACAACTCTACATACATTTAAATCAAACATTTTGATTTGTTTTGTTTTGTTGCAGTTCTATTCATATTTTTTAGATTTAATTCTAGTTAGTAGAACATAATCTCTGCCTTCTGGCCTCCCGGCCTGGCGGAGAAAATTACTTCTATTCAAGTCTGGAATGTGATCATTCTAAAGGCAAGGCCAATTGGCCTTTGGTGTTGTCAATGTTTTGAGGGCAGCAAGGCCAAATGCCAGAACAGCAAGGCCATCAAATAAAACAAATTATTTTAAGAGAGGATATAAAGGATGAGGTAATACGAAAGGCTGGGAAGAAAAAGAAAAGGATTCAATAGTCACGTGAAAGAAGAGAAGTGAAGAGAGCTCCACAGCTGTGGCCCTCGTATTATGTGATTTTGGTGGAGTATACTTTGAAGTATGCAAGTCGTTTTTCAGCTACTTCAACATCCATCGAACGTCTTAGTTCTCTAAACTTCACTATGTTGTTCAGTCTGTCAGTCCCCCACTTTGATCACAAAATAACAATCCAAAACTATAGGCTGAATTGCCATCTCCATGCAGGACTTCTACTCATTCCGTTGACCCATTGGCATTTCCTCTACTTCTAGTGCCACCATTAGGTACAAATGTCCACTTCCACATACCGGTAATATCTTAACATCGATTATAGATAATATTGGTAATATTGGTCGGTCGGCAGTGCGCAGTAGAAGTGCGTCCCAAACTCTAGATGTAGGGCTGCATAGCGGCCCAAAACCAATACAAATGACGCACAGCATGAGCCTTAAAAACGTGCACATATAGGACCACAATGGTCCTATATGTGGACAACAAGTCTCCAGGACTTTGTGTTATCCTTTTAGCTCAAATGTCTGACTGTACTGTACTGTACCTCGTGCTGATTACATGTCTGTCTAATAAAGTAATCAATCAATCAATCAATCAATCAATCGCAACTGTGCTGTGGCTCTGAACTGAGCAGGGTGGTTCAACCTCCCATCTCCTCCCATTCTCATTGCTCATGCTTGATCACTCCTTCACTCATGCTAATAGTTCACTCATTCTGCTCATTCACGCATGCTGCTTAATTCTCAATCATTCAACTTAAGTGGGAGGGTGGCAGCTACTACCTGGCTGTTTCCCCTCCTTTAAGGCTTTGGTGAAGCCTTAAACAAACACTTGGTGTTTAGTAAATCAGGGGGGAAGTTCTAGGTTCAATCAGTTTTGTTGCTATTTTTGTGCTGTAACTCTAAAGGCCACAGCATACTACAAACAACGTTGAACCTGAACGGCTTCGGCTGGGCTTGCCGAACCAAAATCCGTTCTTAGAACACAACTATTATATACTTGCTCTGAACAATAGACCCCACCAAGTCAATATAGTCTGCCAAGCAACACATCTATTGTTTGGTTGTTGTTCATTTTAAATTGTAATTTCATTGGTACAATGGCACACAAACAATTACCCTTCTGGGAACTAACACTACAGTCAAATTCTACCTGACTCTCATTGGGCCTCCATTTTCTTATCCCTGCCAAACTGTCCTCTACTGTATGTGCAATTGTGCATGGCCCCGATTGACACCTGCTTCTTGCTCCACTGCATTTCTGTTTGTGAGTGTTGTGTTCACACTTTTCACCTGGTGGATGGAATTGACAGTCTGTGTTCTCCGTTATTGTTCAATTGTGTGAAGGGAAGTTGCTCACCCCAATCACCTATCATGCTTTCCTTATGTTCAGCACAAACAGAATGCTCAGTGTAGGCCTATACATAGTATTTACATTGCAATGCAGTGAACAACTGTGTGGATGTGAATGTTAAATCCAATTGAGACAAATCTGTATTGACTTTTTTTGCATTCTGTATGAACACAATGAGAAGTGAAATACTGTATTTTCCTTGCCTTAACACTTTAATTGCCCGGAACTATTTAATCCATTACATTCATGCGCCCAGTCGATTTATAAACACGGACGCCTTTTCCGGACGGACCGGCCGGAAGTTCATGATGTTGTGTAGCAGCTAACAATAGCCACAGCACTTTAGAATCGATCGACAACAACGGGAGACAAGAATAAATCTATCGAGACTAGCGACTGGACCGCGGAGCGCCGTCTAACACAGGATCTTTTTTCAGAAAAAGACGGGATGATTTAGATCGCGATTTATGAACGTTTTAAGATTTTCGTTTTCATCAGCTAAACAGAGGAGGGAGTTTTTTGATGACGTCTCAGTCTTGCGCGTCACCGAGGAGAGCCCAGCAGGCGCGCCTGGGCTATACAGCCAGGCGATCTGTTCTCGTATCAATAAACTTCGTCTTTAGGACAATACTTCGTCCTGAGCGTCGGGCGTTACTAATAGAAAGGACAAAGAACTTCGTCCTGGGCGATTAATCTGTTAATAGTGTGGTGTTTGAGGTGGGGTCTCACACATAGTTGTGGGTGGTCTAAATGGAAAACAAAAAATATAGCAAAAGAAAATGTGTTGCATGCTTAGGATACAATACCTAAACAGAACATATACTCTGTTCACTATATCCAGTGTCACTGATTTCACCAAACCATATTACTATTGGTAAATGGATAGATGCATATATGCCTTATTGTGCACAATACACCTTTAATAATCCAATGTAACATAATTCAAACACTGGTTTACTGGAGTTATTGGTTACTAAATATATAACATTAACATAAACACATGGATTTCCCCTATAACGGGACCAGCCATTTTGTGGAACACAATGTTAACGATATACATAGCAACACACACTGCTGAAACCAACTGAATTATATAGCACACCACACAGGTGGATAGAACACCCACTTTTACTTTTACTTTACTTTTAAACCAATTGGATTTTACAGATAGCATATTTGTCTAGAAAACATTTTAGTAGCATATTGGATTAAACTGTTAATTTCAACAATATGTTTATTTCAGTCTATTGGTTTTAACTAGTGTAATTTCACAGTTGAATTATGTCCATACATACTGACCGCTTCTCATGACTGCTCAAATTGTCCCTCATTGAAACAAACAATTACTGACATGAAGGGTAGAATAAGCTTGTTCTATCAAATAAAAGAAGAGCAACTACTTGACACCCGCACTACTGCTGTTGCTGCTGATGTTGCCCAGAGCAATGGCCCAGACTAGGCCAAGTCAAGTCAAGTCAATTATATTTATATAGCGCTAAATAACAAGTTGTCACATGACATATTGTAAAACATCAGTCCCTTGGCTAGGGAATGTCATTGCTGACACTGAGGGGGACCCCTGTCTTAATTTCTAGACGTCCTTTATCCAAACCACTTTGTAATGTGTGTTACATTCATCCATTCACAATTCCACACACACACTCAGACAATGAATGCAACCATTGAAAGGAAACCACCTTGCTCATCGGGAGGAGTTAGGCGTTCAAGTGTCTTGTTCAAGGACGCGTCGATAAGGGGACAGGAAATGCCGGGATCAACCCAGGACATTTCTGGTTCCCAGACTGACAATCTACTTCCTGCGGCCACTGCCACCCCAGTGACACACAGAGGCCCGAACACTGTTCGCCTTGTAGGACTGTCCATAATGAGAAGGTTGGCTGCACTCCCTGCCTTCATGTTCTGACGGTTGTGCAACATGGCTGTTCAACATTATAAGACAAATGTTATGCACCAGTCCATACAGGTGCTAGATGGGGTTACTACATTAAGTAGTTGGGGATCTTCCTGCCTGACAATGTTTGCCTTAATGTAGCATGAACACTACATATTTTGGTGAAATCATGGCCTTTCCTCTAATTCCACCATACTGTTTCTATACCCCCCCCCCCCTTCTCTCAGCACTTTCCTCATAAGTAAGAAGCTCATCTCCATTCGCTCTATTTTCTTCATTAGCTCAATCATGGGCGAGAGACAAGGCAAGCTGTTTGCGCACGCACGCACACACGCACACACAGATAGAAGCACACCCGACTGAGATACATGCATATTGCATACATACAGGCAAGCATATTATACTATATTGATTAACACACACAGCACGTGGCTCTGCTACATGCAGCATGGCATGCATTTGAAATATTAACTAGAAAAAGTGCCCTTCTGGGAACAGGTCTCCACCAGGAGGATAGGAGTGTGTGTGTGATGTTTGGCAAAATGTTTAGGAGCAATATAAACGTGTGTGTGTGTGTGTGTGTGACGCGGCTTGGCCTGTTGTAGCGCCACCATGAGGCTGATTTGAAAACTGTCAAGTGACATTTCTTCCAAGGCCTAGTGGGAATATGCATGCAGTGTCACCACAATCGGACACTGCGTTGAGTAGTTGTGGCGATTTGTACAAAACGGGTACAAAGCAGGCTACTCCTGAAAAGTTTAGAAGCCAATCGTAGCCAATGAGGGTGGATTATGAGAAATCAAACAAACCCGTCTTGATCACATGACTATGAAGAGCATTTGTACCGATTTGCGTGAAATTTGGATAAAATCTGAAGGAGTAATATTAGAAAATGTGTTTTACATATGTCGGCCTCCTGGTGGCGCTATAAAGAGCAGATGTGAAAAATTCCAGGCAAAGGTTTTTCCTTGGCCTCTAGGGAGTTGGCATACAAAGTTATCCACAGATCCGTGCAGTTAGAGGTAAAAACTATTTTCGCCAGTTATAGCGAGGCCATGAGGCTGAGTTGAAAATGTTCATGTGGCATTTCTTCCTCGGCCTAGTGGGAATGTGCGTGCACAATTTCACTGAAATCACACGATGTGTTCATGATTTGCAGCAATTTTTTTAAACTGAGCACTTCTGCGAACTTTGGAAGACAATCTTAGCCAATCAGGATGGAGTCTGAGAAATCTGAAAGACCCATTTCGTTGAATGGCTCTAGAGAGACTGTGTACCAATTTGCGTGATGTTTGGACAAAATCTGTAGGTGTACTGTGCAAAAACTTGTTTTGCACAAAGCGGCCTCCTGGTGGCGCTATAACAGGCCGTTCTGGAGGTTTTGGGGCAGAGGTTCATCGTTTGTGTGTGTGCAAAATTTGGCATTGACCGGGTTAACGGTGCCGGAGATTAGCTGTTCACAGACGGAAGGACGGACACACGGACGGACGGACGGAGTGCAAAACATACTCTCTCCCCATGCCTTCGGCCTGGTGGAGACAATTAAACCCAAAACATGCACTGTTCTATTCCCAGGTACTGTATGTCTGACAATATACCAGAAACCTTCGCAAGTCTGCCTTTATTAAATAATCATCTAATATTTTACAACATACTGTATACAGATTTGAATAAGCAAGCCCGGTACACTACATACTTTATTACACAATGCTCAAATATATATTTATTGTCATATCTGATCCATTATTAACCCTGTTATTGTTATTAACTCATTGGCTTAATCAAGAATTAACTCCTCTATGCCTTTGTAACGTGAAGTATTCGCTATAGTACTCTTTAGGCCAAGAAACACAGAGTCAAATTGTAAAACTAAATGTGACTACAGCACATTTACTACAGCAACTGAACTCGTGTCAGTCACATCTCTATAATACATGTTTCACTAGACTAGAACACACCACACAGAGTGATGGCCACCTGATGGCGCTGTTCTGCGCCATCGTGAGGGGAAATATCTTTCCAGGAGCAGTCTGAATCATGGCACACCAAAAACGTCATAGACTGGCCTGGACTTCATATTTGGGCATGCCTCACATGGAACTATCTAACAATAAATGCACCAAGTCTCTGTGTGTGTGTGTACGTACGTACGTACGTACGTACGTACGTACGTCTGTAATCCACGTAACTCGAGAACCGTTCGCCCCACCGACTTCAAATTCGTTCCACCCCACCACAGGGGGTGCACTGCCGGGTGTCGATTCGGTCGGGCCCACGGTTGTCCAGAACCACCCCAAAAAGGCCTCTTCCCGGGCTCTGGACAGGGCCCCTACCCAGTGTCCATATACCTTATGGAGCTGGCCTGTTCTGACCATGATCATTCTGATGTCTGCATATACTCCATATTTGGGCATTCCTGACAAAGAACTCCATATATGGGCATAAAAGGGACACAGACATGATATCTGGGTGGGGCATGATTTCCAACTTGCATCGTTCCAACTAGGTCAGTGCCCAACGAGCACCGCTGTAGAGGCTCCAACAGGCACCGCTCTAGTATGGGCTTAAATAGAGATTCAGAAATATCCATATATGGACATAAGGGACAGACAAACAGACGGGTACAACAGGTACTTTTTAATCTGCTCTGAGCAAGTCTGATTACCGAAATGCGTTAGTGTTCTCAATAAAATGAGAAATTGCATACTGAGCCAGTCTTGCATCTTTTATTTTGGAGTGCCGCTTTTTCCACTTTGGTGGTTAATGACTTAAGTTGTATTTATAGCTCAGCACCCACTGCAGCATCCAGAGGAAGCGCACCTGCCTTTCTTTTCTTTACGGGTGCAACAGGTACCATGCCAATGGGTAGAACGGGTATTGTTGCATAACCGTGTGGGGCATTCTTTCCCTACCCGGTGTCGGTCTAATATTCTCTAAATGGATGGGGTTATCGCAAGAATTGGGCTAAGCCTAACCCTAAACAGCATTAAATTTTCTGAGGCCATGCACAACCAAACAGAGAGCACTCCCTCCATATTCTGGGGCTCTAATTCTGGGGCAAATGTTAGCCCCAGAATATAGGGACTCTCGGGTTCATGTGATTAAATGAAGAGGGTAATGGAGTTGGCCAGGGAGTTGTTGCAACATGTAAAGTGGGGCAGGGCTGTGTCCGTTGCCGCAACAGCCATACGGCATGCTGGAGTGTGAGAAGGCCCAGCTCTTTGGGGACACACTCCAACTATTTCCTGTTTAACCTCTCGTTAACTGGGCACAGTACACCTGACAGCCCTGTGTGCCTGTGTGTGCCTGTGTGTGCGTGCGTGCGTGTGTAGGGAGACCTGAGGCACCATCTGTGACAAACCTGGGGGCTTCTTTAACACTCTGTGTTGCTCTCTCTTTCTCCATCTCAGTCTGCCCGTATCTCTCTCTTTTTCTATCCCTCTATTTCACTGTACAGTCGTTCTTTATCTGAGTGTCTGTCAGTCCCGCTTTTTCCTCTGCCTTTCTCCGGCTTCTCTCCCTCCCTATGTCCCCTTAAGGACCTAACCTGGATTCACACCTCCTCTGTCACAGGCCCTGGGGTTAAGCCATGTAAATGAGGCTATAATAATATTCAAGAACGGAGGAAACATGGCCACAATGTTGGAGGATAAGGTTAGAAGAAATGTGGATGTAGAGCTTTGAGGACTTTTATTTTATTGTTCAAGGTTGAATTTGGGGTTGTAAAATTCAAGGTTAAAGTAGTGAAATATACTGTAGCAGTGTGGCTGTAATGTGCAGGTCTAAAGGAGTAAAATTGTCCTTCAGTACTGGATGTTAAAGTGCAGAGATTTATGATAATAGCATGGGTTATAAATTAAAAGGGAGTTTTTGACTGTTCAATACTATGGCCAAGACACTTTGTCCTTGTAAAGTCTGGGATGCGATTAAGGTGTGGGGGGAGTGTATATTCATACGGGTCCTCTTCTGGCTCTGTGGTTAACACAATCAGTGCCGGGATTTTACCCTTCCGTTCCGGACAAAAACTGGGATACATATTTTTGCTTGCTTACCTCGCTAAGATTACGATAAAGTCGCTGATGATCGCTCGCTTCATATTTTGAACGAGAGGCATGTTGAAGTCAGAAATGAAGAGCTTAGTATATCCATCTGGTCAAAATCACGGAGAGCTCCTTAGATTACGTTTGCTGAGCCTTTCTTTGTGAACGGTAAACAGGGAAGTGAACTCCAAAAAAAAAAGAAAAGAAAATTCAGAATATTTTTCTCTCGTTTGATATCAATGAAAATGCGCTAGCAACCCGTCGGTTGGATTAGTTATGACGTTCCCACACGTCGTACGGTCTAAATATGGGTTAATATAAGCACTGGTAATGGTGAAATCAACCAATCAAATGAATCTACTTTAGCAACACACTCTCACTCCCAAAACGGCCTATAGGGACCTCTTGGGATAAATATGACCAAACATCAAATGTTTGACAGTATAGGGGTCATCTGACAACGTCCCAGTCACTTCCGCGCTCCAGGAATGTGGAATAGAAGTGCTGTTATCAAACCCAAGACGCAAAAGGGTGAAAAAAAACTGTTAAAACGATGGAGGCCCACTGGCAATACCTGTCATCATACCTCACATCCCCCACGAGGCCACATGTTGATGTTTGGTCAAATCCAAAACAGTTTAGAAAATGGTTTAACAAAGACATAAAAGGTAAGTTATTACTATTATAATAATTTTAAGAAACTCTTAAAGCTTTTATTTTTGTTCTTAAGCAGTCTATGAACTATCAATAAGTTTCTTATGTGTGCTTATAAATGTCTCATAATCTAACCATAAACATGTTTAAAATGCGATTATATTAACACATAATATGCATCTTATAAGGGACTTATCAGCTGTTTATTAGTGCTTGTTACAAGCACCTATACGTTGTGAAAGGACCACTAACACTGGAGACGTTTAGGGGAAACAGGTCCAAGTCTTTTGAAGAAAGGAGAAGAGCGCTTGTTTTAACGCCATTACAGCTTCCGTCACAGCTACATATCCACTGTGACACTGATCCCTTCCAAACCATAAACGTGAAGGAAACAGACACGGTTTATGCATACTGGGCGTCTTGAAGAACAATCTAAACAATAAACATGAAGACAACAGTCATGGTTTATAAATTGCGGAACAAGGCAAACAATAAATGTGAAGAAGAACAGTTTATGCATGCTGCATCACACAGAACAATCCATTGCATAAGATCACTTTAAAAAAGCCTTAGAAAAACTATGCTTAGTCTGAATTATAGTGACACACACACACACACACACACACACACACACACACACACACACACACACACACACACACACACACACACACACACACACACACACACACACACACACACACACACACACACTTTAAAAAAATCCACAAGTTTGCACTGCAATTTCTTGTTGGTGGGGATTTACTATAGACTGTGGTGAATAGATTTGTATCTGTGAAAGTGCTTGTGGTGCATGTGTTGTACTGTACATACACATTGATATCTGTGTGGTCAGTGGTGTACATGTGTGTGTGTGTGTGTGTGTGTGTGTGTGTGTGTGTGTGTGTGTGTGTGTGTGTGTGTGTGTGTGTGTGTGCCTGTGCACACGTTCATGCGTGCATGCTTACTTATTTGTAATTCAGCAGGCAAATATTTACCCAAATAGTAATTTGACCGGAGAAGAAAACAGTATTTTCCAAGAGAATTATTATTATCAATATAAATATCATAAAGACAGAGAGAGAGAACATCCCCAGTGTCATCAGATGACCTGCCTGCATTCAGCATAATGCTTATGAGGCTTAGAACAGAGCATCTGATCATAGACTAACAGAGGACAAATCAATCCGTATGGATTGGAAAATGGAGGCGGTCTCCAAGGGGCCCTGGAAACAGATGGAGATGAATGACAAACCAGGGCTGACCAGCCTCAACATTCAACAACTGTCACCGTGGCAGCTGCAGCAACGAGACCTTCAAAGACAAGAGAGAGAAAGAGAGAGAGAGAGGTGTAAGAGGTGGAGGTACAGGGGGACAGAAAAGAGCTTGAGGGACTGTGTGTGTGTGTGTGTGTGTGTGTGTGTGTGTGTGTGTGTGTGTGTGTGTGTGTGTGTGTGTGTGTGTGTGTGTGTGTGTGTGTGTGTGTGTGTGTGTACTGTGCGTGTGCGTGTTGGGGGAGCTGAAACAATGTAAGAAAGACAGAGCCAGCGTGAGAGAGAAATAAAGAGAGGGAAGAGATAAGGGGCAAGAAAGATAAAGTAGGAGGAAGGGGAGTAGAGAGAGAGAAGCATATTAGCCTGTTGCCCCAGGCTTATACTGTCAGACACGCTGGAATAGGGCATGACCTCTACCTCCATCCCCCCACCGCTTCTCTCTCTCTCTCTCTCTCTCTCTCTCTTCCCCCCCCCCCCCCCCCCCCGTAGTACCCTTGGATCTCACTCGTTCATTCTATTTGTTGGGTTCTTCTGCTGTGGTCTCTCTATCATAACACAGCCCCTTGCCCCCTGGCTCACTTCCATCAAAAGCTCTCTGAGAAACTAGGAGAGGCAAGAGCTATTTCACACTACAGTAGTCAAGTGGATGGCTGACTGACTAGCTGACTGACTAACTGAATGGCTAGCTAGCTTGATGGGTGATTGACAGACTGGCTGGCTGGCTGGCTGACTGTCTTCCATAGAATGGCCTGTCTGTCTGTCTGTATGTATTAATGAAAATGACTGACTAATAAAATAGACATGGTTACCACGTAAAAAATAAGTATGAAATTAATGGGAGGCTTTCAAACTGAATCCTTGCACAAACCGATAGCATTGTTCATTCCACTGGCTCTCTAGTGACTGCTCTCCTACTGTAGCTGACACTCTGCTACTGCCAGCCCAAGCTCTGGGGAAAGTTCCATGTCATTGTTACTGAAATTTGTGACCACAGAGGTGCCATTGCAACGGGATGTTAAAATAAGTAACCGCAGATTGTGAACTAGAAGCAGCACATTACAAACGGCTCTACATACAACTATCAAACACAACACTGAGAATAGTTTTTGGTTCATCTGAACATCGCCTCCTGGCTCTGCAAACGCAGACTGATGGACGAGGTACAGTAGGTATTGTGTTTAGGAAAAGGATGACACCATGCAACAGTCGTTTGCCTGGGGAAGTTGGAACCCATGTTTTGTCTCTGCTTGCTTCACGCATACAGTACATATACAGACAGATACATCGATCCCAGAACCTTCAGGCATAAGGTATAAAATGCAACACTAATAACACTAGTCATGATGGCACAAAACAGCGAAATAATTCTTAATACATCACTGATGACCAAGTGTGCAGACATAACAGAGGGCACCGGTCTAGTATTACATACAGTTGGGTGCCACCGATATTGTCCCTTATCATTTGACCCATTTAGGCCTGACCTCAAAATTTTAAAAAATCCTTCTAAATCCTCCAGTTTTCTGAAATAAATATTTTCACGATTTTTCAAAAATAGCAGACCTACAAGCTCGTAGCGCGCCACTGCAGATCTGCTATTTTTGAATAGCTAAATTATAACAATGTTTAAAACACCAAAAGGGGTTCCCGCCCAAAATGGGTTAACTGTCCTTTTGTGCAGATCACGCAAACCTCAGCAAAAAGAAAAGGACAATATCGATGGCCTCCAACTGTATCATTCCATGGCAAGTACATACAGTAAAAAAATATATAACTACATTTTTATCCCACGATTTTGTAAACCATTTTTTCACCCAGTGCCAATTATCTAATGTAAATGTAATCCTGGGCTCTACACTCCGCCAACCTGGGGAGAGCAACGGACTGACCTCTGTGCTTCCTTCAACGCATGAGCATCCCAGCCACGATTTTTCACCTGACAGTGGGGAGTTTCCCGGTTGGACGTAGCACGTGGAAGGAACACGTTAATCCAACCTGTTCCTTTTCCCCTAAATCAGGTGCCCCGGCTGGCCAGGCGGAGGAAGTTTAGAGAGCAGGATTACTGCATGTTTTTTGTGAGGCGTCCCCATTGGGAATCGAACCCAGGACCTTCTAGCTGTGAGGCGACAGCGCTACCGACTGCGCCGCCGTGCCCCAATACATAGTTAATTAACGAGGCAATCAATCTACAAATTTGCAAACAGCGTGATAGAACTGGTGGAAACATACAGTACATACATAGTACTGTAACCAAACTTCAAACAAAGAAACAGAATGGCTTCATTACAAGTTTTGCATTACCTTTCATGCCATTTTAAACTCCGCACAGAGTAGAGGCTTTTGGATTGATCAGAGTGTAGAGTAGGAGAGTAGCGACACGCTTTGATCTCGCCGCAAATCAGGTGCCTATGGGCTATAGTTCCCAACTTTGCTCCTATGGCTGGAACTATCCCATTGAGATAGAATGAGCACTTCCGCATTCCATTGTTACAATGGGAGTCAACGCTAGTGTCGCCACTAAATTACTCTGGGATTGACAAAGCACAGACGAAGATAGATTGAAGAATAAGAGCTTCCATGGGTTCTAGCCTAACACCTATCATGCAGTGCAATAGCAGACAGTTCTTCAATGGTGGTTACAATTCTGGAATCAGGAAATGGAAAATTCTGGGTTTTCAGTCTAGCTGTATAATCAGGAAATTTGTGCTAATAACTACCCATTAATCTAGCAGTAGTCTGGGTCTCCAGGACCAAGTTGAAGAGTGGAACACTACTACAACAGTCAAGAAAGGAAAGCGTTTCTAACTAGACCGGGCGTACTCGCAAACAATGCAAGGCGGGAAAGATACAAGTCAATTTGTCCCATACATGGGCATATTGGTCAGATGTTTAGCTTATAGACAACCTCATCTCCATAACGCCTATATACAATAAGGGCATATCAGTCGGATCGATAACCGCCTATCCGACAGACTCGATAACAGGCACTGCACTCCATCGAATCCTCTGCGATCCGTGCTCTGAGTTTGATTGGTCACAGTCCTCAAGATAGAAGATTTAACTATACAAGACGAGCAAATTCACACAGAGATTTCATGCATTTATAGTAGGATTCCTCTGCTTCTAGTCTGCTCTTTGATATGGATTCCATTCCAGGGAGAAATTGCTTGGGAAAATTCAGGCTTTTGCATTCCTTCTTTTGCATTCCTTCTCGACCATCGCGAAGTACAAGGAATGAGCCTGTCGAAGGTCATTAAGAAATGAAATGTATAACAGGGTGTCAGGGTAACAAAGTCGGTAGAATACCCATGTGATGAGAGAAGAGACCCACGAACATCTCATCGCAAAAAGAAAAAAACCAAAGGGAAAATAATGACAAACTGATGCATAGCACACCAATAAAATGTTTAAAGGACCATACCGATGCTCTGGCATATTTATCCCTTTGACAACGACTCGTCAGATAACACAGGAATGCTGTATAGGGGCCGATTCATACTCCTATTTTACCGCTGTTTCGGCGCTGTAGTGCCGAAATGATTTCGGCTCGTCAGAAATTTTCAGTAGCACCGAAGAGCCGACTTTAGGACGGTACCCGCCCCCCCCCGAACCTCAAATGACGTCACATTGTAGGCTCTACAGAGCCGAACCGACTTTTATTCGGCTCTAAAATAGGAGTATGAATCGCGCCTAGGAATGCCTTCCCTAAATCACCCTGGACAACGCTCCACTCATCATAGACTGTTCTCCCTCCTGGCTTTGAAACTGTAGAATTAACTCCTACAGTCAGAATTGCTCACTGCCAAATGCCCCAATTGTCCTCTATAGTCTGAAGAAACTTCACCAAAATACCCCTATTTTTTCACATTTTGTTCCCGCACGGTGAGGCCAGGGGGGGGCACTGAAATGTTGTATAGCCCAGGGGCTCCTATACTATATTGTACATCCGGCACTGCTGAAGACCTACCTCTTTTTTTTATTGACTAGTGTTCATGCTTACTCTGCTTATTCCGATTTCTCCCTCGGGATAACACCGTCTGACATGCCTAAATTATAATTATAATCTCCCTCGGGATAACACTGTCTGACATGCCTAAATTATAATTTTACACAAATGATCCAATGAAACCTCTCTCCCCGCCTTCCATCTCCATCTCATCTAATTAGCCCCTCTCTCTTGCTGATTGAGAGCTTGTCTGATGTCACACACACACACAATAGAACAGACCATTGCTTAACAACGTTAATTATTATTGCCTAACAAGTTGTTAGGAAAAAAATCACACGTGTGTGAACTGAGTGGTGCAAGGTCTTACATAGCCTGATCAGCTGTGGTCTGACGTAATGTCAGTGACCATAGTAACCATGCTCATTTTTGAGTGGTGTAAACCACTCCTACAACTGGCTTTGTTATAGTTTACGTGTCTGTTCGTACCAAAAAATGAGCATGGTTGCATTGGTCACCCAGTTCACCCGGGTGTGATTTCAGCTTTGTTAGTTTATGTGTCTGTTCGTACCAAAAAATGAGCATGGTTGCTATGGTCACCCAGTTCACACGGGTGTGATTTCATTACGTCAGACATTACGTCAGACCACAGCTGATCAGTCTATATAAGACCTTACACCACTCAGTTCACACGGGTGTGATTTTTTTGGTACGAACAAACAAACACGGGTACACGCCACGGGTACAAAGCCAGTTGTTGGAGTGGTTTGCACCACTCAGAAATAGGGGTATTTGTGTAATTGTGGGGTAAATTTTGCAAGAAGCTGTGTTGTTAGTAACAACGCCGCTTCGTGCGAAGTGATGTCAGACATGTCCATACTGTATTTGTGTTTCATCACTTTGAGCTAGAAACCCTAATAACCATGACAGAGAAATTGTGAGTGTGGTAGTGGGAGGGTGGCAGTATATGTTTGAATGTTAACCCCATCGCCAGGTGAACCCACACAAGCTCACACCCTATATAAACACATGAAAGCAGGTGTACATTTCTAAATAACCCAAACGCCCCCGTCCCCGTGAACACAATTCCACTCCATCTTTTAGCAATACAGAGTAAACACTGCTCTATAGACCTGGCATCCAACGGCCTCTTATTCAGCTTACCCCAATGTGCAGGGGGGAGAAATTACATGTCAGGGTCCGTGACAGCGTGATTAATTTGTGACCGTATTATGGCATAGTAATCCCCTTCATGACGGCATGATCAATCACACAGGGGTGCCACAGCCAGCGAGAACAACGTAGCCGAGGCCCAAGATGGATCCGCACCCCTCTCCCCATACAGTCTTAACAAAACAACTTGATAGAGTCAGGATGGCGTAGGTGGCGGACAAAGATGAGTTGGGTGTTTAGGTTAGGGGGAACAGAGAGGGAGGGAGACAGAGATACAGTATATGAGAGTTGGAGAGAGACAGAGAGAGAATGTTTTTGTATGCTAGGCAGTTCTTTGGGTCATGCACCCATGCGGTTTACTGAACACATGAGCATGTGTTCCTGAGAACAGTACAGTATGTGCGTGCACACATGTGCACAGTACACTCACACGTGCATTCATATGTGCGTGTATGACTCCGGCTCTCCAACTGTTAGGGTGGGTTTTTCAGCAGTGTTTACTCTGCTCTTGTGTTTCTCAGCTTGCCCTCTGTGTTGGAAAGTAGCCTAGGATCAATACCATTTTCAGGTTTCTGATCCGGTCGGAGTGGAAATAACTTTACGCCATCAGGTGTTTGGAACCCACAACCGGAACCTCTGCCTCCGTGCACCTCCAAGATGATTCCCCTAGTTTAAAATGTGTTTCTTTTGGTATGTCCATCTTTTATTCTAACTGGTGGTGTGACTAGCAAAACTAAACTAATTGCTTCACATTATGTGGGGAAGAAAAACAATGCGACGCCAACCGGAATCCACAATACAATTATATATTTTCTTTTTTCCTCTTTTCTCCTTTGTGGTGGAAACCTACGTGAGTTAGGAAGAAAGTAACTAAGCATATATCAACTAATTTACTCAAGAACTGTACTTAAGTAAAGTTTTTGAGGTACTTCTACTATACTCGAGTATGTAATTGTTTTTGAGGGGCGCTAGCCAATCCTATGCTCGGCTTTAACACAAACATTGAAGACAAAAGTATGTAAACACAAACATTGAAGACAAAAGTGAGGATGCAAATTGTCAGAATGAGATGATGTACATGTATGATGATGTATAATTATAAAAGCGCCCCTCACTTCACACGGGTTGGATTTTTGAGGGCCCTCCTATGTCCAGCTTTTGTTGTATGTAACCCAATTTTTGTCCCAACACACATAAAATGCCATTGACAATGAATGGACAATTTTGAGTGTTTGTATAAACAAACACATTGATGACGAAGGGGAGTACGCAAATTGTGATTGGCCGGAATGAGATGATGTATGATGATGTACAATGATATAAGAGCGCCCCTCACTTCACACAGGTGTGATTTTTATACTTCTACTCCACTACACCCCAGGCAAATATTTGTTAAGTTAACATACATTAACTATTTTATACGTCCAGTCGTCCACCATTGCAAAAATGGCCGATCTACAAACTCAAAACTCTAGGTTGTGAGCTCGTAGATCGGCAATTGTTTGAAGAAGTTTGACACATTTAAAAAAAACAGAGTACTTTTACTTTGGTACTGTAAGTATGCCAATACTAGTAATTTTACTCAAGCGAATTCAGTCACTCTTTACTTGCAACAGAGTATTTTTATACTTAAAAAAGCAGTACTTCTTCTACCAGTACTTGGTATCTACACACAGCAGGCCCCAATAACCAGCAGGATTACAAGGCATCAGAGAGCACTAACCATGCTGAGGCACTGCTCAGCTTTATTGAGGATAAATTACATATTGATCTTAGCACTCTGCTGGGGGGAGTGGGTGGCTGATGCTGAGCTGTTGAATTGACTATTGAGGTTTGTCTGTGAAATTATGATCAATTTCTTGCTGTCCTGGTCCCTTGTGTGCGCGTGCGTGTGTGTAAGATGCTTGATGGTGCAAAACCCTGTTTTATCACATTGCACCCATCTTTATGTGTATGATGGATGGTTGTATTTGCATCCCTCCATAGGCCTACATACATTCACGCAGGTGTTGGTGTATCCTGTGTGTGCGTGCGTGCGTGCGTGCGTGCGTACGTACGTGCGTGCGTGCGTGCGTGTGTGCGTGCATTACAGAGAAATATGTGCTAAAGTCTACATTAGGTATCATGCTGTTCCCCCATTCACTGCGATATTACGATTAAGAGCTACCCATGGCGTTTTGTGTCCGTGTCTGTGCATGCATTATGTGCTTTGCAGTGTGTGTGTGTGTGTGTGTGTGTGTGTGTGTGTGTGTGTGTGTGTCTGTGTGTGTGTGTGTGCGCACACGTGCTGTGCTTGCAGGGGTCTGGTCTGCAGCCAAAAGAGCCATCTAAATTTGTGTTATCTCCTCTTCCCTACAGTGGCAAAGCAACGAGGTGGATGCAGCACCATGCACAATCCAATCCGCAACCTGGGTCTAATCGTCACCCAACTATCGCCCTATACAAGATTATATTAGCACTGTACATGCTTATGGTTATATTACCACTGACCTCTACGGTGTGGTACAGTAGCTGCTGCTGCACATGTGACTTCATACAGACTGGTCCATGTGGTTTAGGCTCTGAAACTCCTCATTTATAACTGCTTGCCTGCACAATGAGAGTAAAGTGCTATCCAATCTGCTGATGTGGAGTTTTTATTCTCCCTGTGAGTGTGTGTATACACGATATGCATGTGCACTAGAGCTGTAAATATGGATTATTACCTTTGCTGTGATTATTCGGCTGATTATGTTTAATATTTATTGAATACTCAATCACAAATACCTTTAACTTTAACTTTAATTCAACGTCACACCATCAACTTTTCTTTTACAAAGCAATTATTCCTATTAACTTTTTCAGGTCTATTTGAGTTTAATGTATTATGCTATTTAAAGACATACAAACATAGGGGCTGTGACACTCAGGAGGTAGCACAGTGGTCTGGGAACCTCTTAGCATCATGTTGTGCGTCCTTGAGCAAGACATGTACTGAACTCCTAATGGCTGCCCCTGCTTCTAATAGTTGCAATGGGTCAAATGCAAGGAATGGATTTCTCCATGGTGATCAACAAATCACACCCATGTGAAGTGAGTGGTGCAACTCCATGTGGGCGTCCCCGGGGGGTCCCCGGAATGCATGCATGCGTGCGTGCGCATTCCGCATACAATTATGTAACAACTACTACACTGATTAGTATCAAATTTCTTCCAAGGAACTAATTTGTTGAATATCTTTCACAGACAACTGCTCCACCGTCCATCCAGAATTTGGGAAACATATCCATCCAGACTGTGGATTACGTGTCATTTAAGGCCTATTCATACTCCAGTTTTAGGTGATAAGGTGACCACCTTAAAGACCTAGTGACATTAAAAATATGGTTTTCACACTTTCAGACCTAACAAAAGATGCCAAACAATGGGAAAATTTCCATTTTTGTGACATGTCAACAAACAAACTCAACGCACATGTCGTCCACGCGCATGCAGCTGAGCAACGTCCCATACCCTGGACTGGAGGGATGAGACGTTCACACAGCTTTCCGTTTCAGTGAAACTTCAAATGAAAATGCCTGTATTTTTCATTTCACCTGGTCTTTAACCCATTTAGACCGTACGATGTGTGGGAACGTCATAACTAATCCAAACGACGGGTTGCTAGGACGTGTACACACATCCTAGCACATCTTCATTCATTTCATTTCATTTTTTTTTAGTTGACCTCTCCTTGTGCACCATACTCCTTGCTCTTCGCGCATGCGCGTTGTCGTTCACTTCCCTGTATACGGATCAGAAAGAATACCTCGTATCTGCTAATCTAGGGAGCTCTCTGTGGTTTTGACCTGATGGATATACTAAACTCTTCATTTCTGACTTCCAACATGCCTCTCATTCAAAATATGAACGCGAGGGATTATTCAGCGATTTTATCGTAACGATAGCGAGGTAAGCAAGCACAAATATTTCTCCCGGTTTTTGTCCTGAACGTAAGGGGGGGGGGGCTTACAGAGTAAAAGCGGCCATATCTGCGAGGCACCCCGAGCTGTTATTTTGAAAGAAATCCCGGCGCCGATTGTGTTAAAGGCATATAGTCTGGATTTTCGGTGGTTAGGTGACCACCGAACTACAACATGACGTCACGAGCCGCGGTGAAGAGCAAACCACCGCCACCGCTCCAGCCCTTCTCTCTGTTTTTACTCACCACCGCTCAACGTTATTTCAGCTCCGGTGGTCAGCTCACCACCGGAGCGGTGGTCACCTCACCACCGAAAAACCAGACTATGAATAGGCCTTTAGGTGGATATTAATAATAGAGATGCGTTTGGGTGAGAGATGTGTCGCTTACCACCGCGCCGTGATCATGTTTTCTGTAAGACATTACTCTATAAGCCATAGAGTAATGTCTAACTGAACAACAAATATGTCAATTTGAAGCTATGAGTCCCTGCGTTCATATGACATGAAAAAAATTAAAATAAAAAAATTCCTATGACTTAGCCCCAGTCAGAAAGGGTCACAATTAGGTAGGTAGGGTGCCAATGGCTGGGGTAAAATAAAATGTACAGTAGGCTATGTCTTCATGCCTGTTCTGCCTTGAAACAGCATATATTTAAGTATGTATATAATATGTAACTGAGAAAATTATCTCACGATATGTTGCTTATTAATCACACAGCCAAGGATGGATGACCCTAAAACCCATTTCCCTGCATCCCTCAGAACCACACGTCTTAAGTCCAGCAGCTCACACAACTCGTATCAAAGCAAATGTGCCATTCAAAATGGAGAGCATTTAGCACCAGAGCTATGATCCGAGCAGCTATGCTGCTACTTAAGTCTGAGCAATTCTCTCTCTCTTTTTGTGTGTGACCGTTTATGCATGAACGCTAAATACGGATGAGGGGTGTGGGGTGGAGGAGTGGTGTGGTGATGATGGCATAGTGATTTTGAGTCTGAAATTGCTTCTGCAAGGACTCGTTTTCACTAGAGAACGTAGGGCGGGAATCTAATAAAAAAAATCCCTTTCGATGGTGAAGAGCCTAAATCTTTCGGGGGGATTTCGTACAATATGGCCCTTGTGTACTTTCAATGCTTAATGCATGTGCGTGCATGTAGGTGGAAGTGTGATTTGTGCATTTGTGTGTGCGTGTGCACACGCGCGTGCGTGCTATCCTCCTCCCACCCCTCTGTCCCTTTCCCCACTTTATGCTGTAGGTTTTCAGTCCTCTCTTTAATATATCCCTTTGAGGAGCAAATCCTATGCCATAAATGAGAGCAATAACGCAATTTTTACAACACAGCAGATGTCACTGTGTTTCTGGGGGGGTTCTGTCCCCTTTGACTGCACCACATCTACTCTGCACCAGCACTCTGTTCATGACCGTTTGCTGCATTTTACAACCAAATTAAGAGACAACATGTCCACCATTTGGACATTGTCACACCTGCTCTCACGCAATGACACAAGGTAGTTTGCTGCTGCTGAAACCTAAAAAGGATCATTACTCTGCTCGCGGCAATGTGTGTGGCCATGTGTGCGTGCGTGTGTCTGTCTGTCTGTTCGTAAAAAAACCTGAAAACAGATGGCTGGATTTTCATAAAACGTGGTTGGAATATATTTAAAAAAAAGCCAACAGGATGGGTTGGTATGGCCAGGTTTTCATTTTGAAATAATTAAAAAAACGGTCATATTTATATTTTCATATATATTCATATGTATTTGCTACGTTGGCAGCATTATTTTTTTCTTTTTTTTTAATATCTTTTTATTGGGTTTTTTAAAAAAAATCCCCCTCCTATGTGGGGTCCTTGTTCATATACATATACATGTACATATACATTTGTGATACATAGATATAGACACCCCTCATTTCCCTCCCATCCACCCCATTGTACCCACCCACTCTTCCCCCCCAATGCAGAGACAATGCTAGAAAAAAGAAAGAAAAATCACAAAAACAAAAAGGTGGATAAATTAGAAGAGAGAGGAGAAAGGAGGAAAAGAGGGGAGGGGGGACCACCTGTGTGTGCGCACATTCACCGGTTTACACGACGCAAGTACAACGCATAGGCCTATGCATTCACCATTTTCTATTAGTTCAAATATCGCTCATCTCTGGGATTACCGTCAGGGTTCTTACATGGTAGCATTCTCAAAGGAAGTAAAACAAATTGCTATAGGCATCCCAACTGAACAGGTTCTCATGCGGACAAAATACATTCTATCTTATGTGGCTCCGCTTTCAGGGCTGTGTGAGTGAAACTGTCATTTTGCCGTCTTGATCTCCACTCTTTGTTTTCATCACCCACGAGGTGTTTTGTCTCAAAGATTTTGCCACCTTGATCTCGACTGGCTTGTCTCAGATTTTGCCAGGCGATGGTTGTGTTTGTAGTCACTCAGAGAGGGATTATAGAGGTTTGTACCTATAATCTCCACAGCCAACCCCTCTTGAAAACTGTACTACATTGCCGGCAGATAGCAGAGATAAATCATGAGCACCTAAACATTTCTGACCAATCACAAATGATTATTATCACGAATCTTTTCCGATATGGAAATTTTCTGAATTTCCCCCCATTTTCTTATTTCGATAGCAACAGTGAGAAAGAGAGACGGACAGACAATAGCAGGGGAACGACACACAGGAAACAGTCAGACGCCCTAATCATTCGGCTATTAGTTAAGGTTTTAAAATACAGTATGTGATAATTATCGGTGAGAAGCAGCGGATGTGGGAGGGGTGAGAGAGGAAGTCTGTGTGGACATTTTCGAAGCAGCCATGAAGGAGCACAATTGTCGTGATCTGAGCCTCATCTGACACCCAATACTCCGAGTCCTATAATTTAAAATTCCCAAATTCTACAATCTTGCCAACGATTTGAGAGAGCACGCCCACCACAGCAGGGTGGTTAAAACATGCCTTATCAGTAATGCATTATAGTAGGGGGTGGGGGCAGGTTAAAATTTGCCATGGCAATACAATTGGTTCTGGCACTGTTTAGGCAGTGGTGGGTGTTCCACAAGTGACAATTTTTACATACAAATGAAAAGGCCTTAGGTGTCCAATCTAAAATAAATTGTTTTTCATCTGGAGAAACTGCTCATGTTGGATGTAATGTTTAGAATAGAGCCATAACAACGCTCATGCACCCGGCTGGCTATTTTTCTGATCAAGCTGGACATTGTGTTAACTATAGTGGAACATCCTGGGTACCGTTTTTAAAGTACAGGTTTGGCACCGGTATATGAGATCAAACCTAATAGTCCTCCTGTAATATTGAATTGTCACTGTTTTGTGCCAAAGCAAGTTCCTAGTAACTCATACTACCAAACCCAATTTCTCATACCAGCCAATACAATTACTCTGTATCTGATTAATATATATTAAATGCAGGCTCTAAATTAAAAAATCACACCCATGTGAAGTGAGTGGTGCAACTCTGTGTGTGTGTGTGTGTGTGGGGGGGGGGGGGGGGGGGGGGGGTGCGTGTGTGTGTGTGTGGGGGGGGGGTGCGAAACAGTTGAGAAATGACAGTTACTGTGTGGGGGTCCCTCTACTGTACCCTCTATTGTACTATGTACTGTCACTGTACTGTACTGGGACATCCGAAATCATCATATATACAGTTAATATGTGCGTGTGTGTGTTGGTGTGTGTGTTAGGTTGCGCACAGGTGGTGAAAACCAACCATGCTGGTTTCGTGCTCAGACACACCCAGCCAGCCAGCTACCCAGCCAGCCACCCACACACATATCTCCATAAGGGAGTGGTTGCACCACTCAAAAATCGTGTGAAGTGAGGGGTGCTAATAAATTCTTATCTAATTCATGTTGATTAGATGATGTAATGGTGATGTGAAACAAACGGTGCCAACACAAACATTAAATGCCATTAATAAAGAGACAATATGACGTAACGAGTTACAAAATGCCTTCCTTTCACTGTCAATGGCGTTTATTAAACAAACATTGAACTAAAGACAAACATTAAACCTGTATGGGCTAGCGCCCCTCAAA
This sequence comes from Electrona antarctica, assembly GCF_951216825.1. Classification (NCBI taxonomy): domain Eukaryota; kingdom Metazoa; phylum Chordata; class Actinopteri; order Myctophiformes; family Myctophidae; genus Electrona; species Electrona antarctica. The sequence continues at coordinate 46,625,312 of NC_136806.1, read as the reverse complement.
AATGACATGATATTGCCGACACAAGCTGATAAATAAGAAGATGTAGCCTCAAATAACCACAGGATGTGTAAGGCAAGGGGAAAACGTGTGCATTTTCATCGCCTCTTCCCCTCTCCATGGGCAGTAATGCTGAAACAGCAACACTGCAATCACTCTCTGAAGCAGCATATCATTCCCTCTTTTCATAGTAGTTGTAGGTAGGCATCACTTGTGAATGCACATCCTCCTGTCTGCATATGTGCCCAGTATTGAACAGCTATCACTGTCGCTATCTATTGATGAGCTTATTTTGTCCATTTGAATTGGAATGGCATACTGGATGCTTTGCAGTGTTATCCCTTGTATTCTATGGTCTTTGTTTGTGTTGTGTTGTTTCCAGGACGGAGAAGAATGTACAAGCCCTACCCATTAGGGGGGGGGAGAAATATGAATACGAATTCATATTAAATAATATTCTATAAATGCAAAAAAATATATAGTTGCAAGCAGCGATAAGGACAATGTGCAGGGGTGCACATAACATTTTTAGGCTAGTTCTCAGAGGAGAAGTTTGCCAGCATGAGACAGATAAAATTAACTTTACATGTGTGCTGCTTCCAGGGTTGCCACTTGCCAGGTTAGCTTTTGTGAGAGAAACAAGCTACCGGGTCTATACAAATCACACTCAATACACGCGCCATACTGTATATGGCCAGTACAGAATTCATTCCACATGTTGATTGGACCCCCCATGCCAAAGCGCCAGCACTCGCCCACGCCCAGTAGTCTGCCGTCACCCAGGCGGATGCGTGCATGTAGAGAGCCTGAATATTTTTTTAGCATTTTAAATATCGGTTAAGACAATAACATTTATGACGGCAGACCGTTTAATTGATGTCAATGCATCACTAGGGGTGCGTGCAGTGCAGAACGTATACTGTACCGTTCTGTAGACAACTCTATTAGATAAGATCATGAATTACTCAACTACTGCAACAGAGGACGGAAGAGAACACACTTCCTTATGTATGCTGTTCAGTTCTGTAGACAACTTAAGGCAGCATTAGATAAGATAATTAATCTGCTGCAATGGAGGACAAGAGAACACACTTGTTCCATGGGCCTAGTACACATCATCTAGTTTACAAAAGCACGGTTTGTTGACTTTCAAATCATAAAAATGAAGTTTTGCCCCAATTCGGGGCTGCACATGTAGGACACTTGTTATTTGCACCCCTGATCATAATTCTGCTAAATGCTAATTCCACACACACACACACACACACACACACACACACACACACACACACACACACACACACACACACACACACACACACACACACACACACACACACACACACACACACACACACACACACACACACACACACACACACACACACACACACATCACTGGTTTACAGTTGTAAAGAAGACTGGGTGAAATGTTTTTTCGTTCATGGTTTGTTTGTTTTTTACATAAACTCATCATTTTGTTATTCAGAAAAAAGAAGGGAGGACAGGGAGAGGGAGAGAGAGAGCAGAGAGAAAAATTAAAACTCAAACTTTAAAGATGCATGTATACAACAATAATTATAATTGTATACATTATATATACGATACGTCAAACAAACATTAACAGTAACTTAATATTATTTTGGATATTTGTCATCATTGTTTCAATCTTGCAGAACGTACTGAGAAAAAAAGATATTTACGGTTCTACAGGAATTAAAGTACATCCAAAGACAACCCTAAACCAGTGTCTCAGACAGGGCAGTCTCTTGACGGGTGATGGCTGGGTCTGTGGAAGTCTTGGTCTGAGGCAGCTCTTCAGTAAAGGCTTTCTCCATTACCTTTAGGATAGACCTGCCGAATACATCCTTGAAATCCTGACCCATGAACACGTACAGCAGTGGGTTCAGGCAGCTGTTAAGAAGTGCCAGGCTGTTGGTTATGGGAAACCCGATGCTGACCACAAGATCCAGTTTTTTACTGGACTCTGTCCGCAGGAGATTCACAAAGTGAATCAGAAACATGATGTGATAGGGGGCCCAGCACAGGAAAAACACACTAATAACAGTTGCCATGATTTTGAAGGAGCGACCTGATTGGCTGGCCAGCGAGACATTATTCCTGAGCCGGTAAATGATGACAGAATAGCAGGAGACGATGACGGTGAAAGGGACCACAAATCCTATGAGGAAGCGAGTGATGATCATGACCCTAAGTCGAAATTTATACAACTGAATTACTACGGGTGTAGACCTACTGTCGACATCGCTGAGTGCAAAGTTGCTGTAGCACCAGATGATGTCCTTATCATGGTCAGAGGACCGTGTGTCCCTAAAGATAAAGTAAGGGGAGCTGAGAGCCAAGCCCAGGACCCAGACACCCAGACTCACCCAATACATCTTTCTGACACTTCGGTGGTTCTGGGCCCACACTGGACACACCACACGTACACATCTGTCAACACTGATTACCGCCAAGATGTATATGCTGGCATACATGTTCATGTAGAAAACTATACCTTCCATTTTGCACATGAATGTTCCAAAAAGCCAGCGGCGGTCCAGAGCTCTCTCTGTGATTTTCATGGGCAGAAACGCTGTAGCGAGGAAGTCGGCCACAGCGAGGTTGAGGTAGCAAACTGTGGTGACGGTTTTCTTCATTTTCAAGCCTGTCACCCAGATGACAACACCGTTCCCCAACACGCCGACCACAGAGGCCAGGCTGTAAATGACCAGGGACACGATCGTAATGGATTTAAAGAGTTTAGCCCAGTCATATTCATCCTCCTCTTTCCAGAACGAGCCGTTTCCACTAGACAGATCCATCCATCTATTGTGATAAACAGCAGTTGTGGTCATAATCTCCATCGTCCTAAAACGTAAAATAACAAATGCTTTGTTTTACCATGGCATGTATTATTATTATACTGAAAATATTTGGTGCCAGGGGGGAAAAAATAAAAAGTTAAAAAAATTTAAAAAATTCCGAGCCCGCAAATTGCAGTCAGTCGGAAAGGAATATGAAAAATCTGACTCCAGAGATATAGTGTAACGATTTTTGTCAGTTTTGGACACAATCACCTGCTAAGTTTTCTTACAGATGAGATATTCTAAAGATCAATGAATACCCGCCAAGATGCTCATAGCTCTCTCCATTACTCAATCAAACAAAGAAATAAATGAAAATCTATGAAATTTCAAGTGATATGTAAGTGATATTTATTTATGTTAAAATAAGTGTTGAATAACTCTTTATATTCTAGATAACAAGCATGTCTATACAATAAAGAAAGTAAAATAAAAGATACCTGTTTCAAAGTGTTGAAGAGGCGTCAGTTAGAGAATTGTCTTGTTCAAACTGTGGTCAGTGAACACTGAGGAGTTCAGAGCAACTTGTAGTATAGCACCATATATAGATGGCATATGCATGATAGCCAATCATAGTGGATCTTTGTAGAGCGGTCAAAATAACAGCCGTGTGAAAAGGGAACACATTTGGGGAAGCTGCATTTGTTTAGGGCAGGGGAGAGGGGAGTTGCACCACACAGGTGTGATTTTTTACTTTACTTGGCAAACCTGGCAACCCACGCCCCGCGGACCTGAGCGTAGCTCCCTAGCCTGCTGGAGGGGCTCCCATCATCCCATGCACCCTCGAGAGAAAAAAAAGGGAAATAAATGCAGCCTACCAACAGAAACAGAAGCCGTGTGTGTCGCACCAAAAGTGGTGACCTATAGAATCCTGTAACTTAGAATCATCACACAATCCTCAGTCACCCCTACACAGCTGTCATTAATTAATGGTGATTGCCTATGCGTTCAAGTTATATACAGGTAGGGTGAAAACCGTGAAATGCACATTCTCATCTTACATCGCTGCTGGCTGCCACTGGCAACATGCACATTTCCAAGAAAGTTGTATCAGGGCACACTACTTGTCTAACAATGTGGATTATAGTTTGCTGGTCAATTTGAGAAAAAAGGTAAGGACTGGAGCTCTCTCCCTTTCTCTATCTCTCTCCCTTTTTCTCTCCCTTTCTCTCTGTCTCCCTCCCTCGCTGGGGTGAAGAGTGAAGACGTGTGTGCTCTCTCTCTCTCTCTCTTCTCTCTCTCCCCCCCTCCCTCCCTGGGGTGTGTGGGGGGCGTGGGGGGGAGATTAGTTGCGCTGCCTTCGACAGTGATATATACTTCTCCAGTAGCGGTGCAGAACTGAGTGCTATACTTCTCCAGTAAGCGGTGCAGAACCGAGAGAGTGACACATTCTTTTGTATGTAAACTGCGCAACGTTTAGCTTTTGTGATCGGTTTTGCGGATCGGTGCATTTTGCACGGCCGATCACCGCGGCCACCAATCGATCGGAGCATCTCTAATCTAAACCACCGGATAATCAGCAAAGACCTCCGAACATCGCACATTTTAACCAAACCATGGAGAGCTCCGTAGATTAGGAGTGCGGGTTTGACTCCCGAGGGCTTTTGTCGAGTGTCACACCACATCTGTCTCCCCCTTTTTCTGTCAATAAAGAAAAAAAGAACTGCAAAAGGTGGCGGAAGAAGAAGAAAACTAGAAAAGTCGCAATTTAGAAAATTTGCAAAGTGTGGTTGCCGCAGTCTGCAAAATCATGTTTTTGCAACAAACGGTTACATTTTTCGCATTTGCGGCGCCCCCTATGGATGAAAATGGAATTGCTTTTGGCTCCCGGTTGATTAAACCACCCGTGACATGAGATTTAAATGTGGGATGGATTGGACATTCCGTTCGTTATTTGTGGCATTTTTCGTAAAATAGGCCCCTCCCACTAACTTTGGACGACGATTACGGCTGAACTATACGGACTACCACAATTATGCCATTGGTGTTTTAACCAGGTAGGTGCAGAGATAATGGTGTTTTAATCAGGTAGGTGCAGAGATAATGGTGTTTTAATCAGGTAGGTGCAGAGATAATGGTGTTTTAATCAGGTAGGTGCAGAGATAATGGTGTTTTAATCAGGTAGGTGCAGAGATAATGGTGTTTTAATCAGGTAGGTGCAGAGATAAGGTGTTTTAATCAGGTAGGTGCAGAGATAATGGTGTTTTAATCAGGTAGGTGCAGAGATAATGGTGTTTTAATCAGGTAGGTGCAGAGATAATGTGTTTTAATCAGGTAGGTGCAGAGATAATGTGTTTTAATCAGGTAGGTGCAGAGATAATGGTGTTTTAATCAGGTAGGTGCAGAGATAATGGTGTTTTAATCAGGTAGGTGCAGAGATAAGGTGTTTTAATCAGGTAGGTGCAGAGATAATGTGCACCGATTTCTGTGAGATTTGCACAAAATCTGTAGGAGGAGCAGCAAAAATGGGGGAATGTAATTCACAAATAAATTAATATCAATTAACAATACAACATTTCTCTTAGCAAAATACAAGCACACCATTCCTGATGAAGCTGGTCAATTTGAGATATGGCTCAAGTACTCAAGTATGGCTCCTCCCACAGTCAAAACTGAGGGAGGAGTAGCGAACCGAAAAAAAGGTTACTATAGAAGAAGTATAATAGAGAAACAATGGGGGCCCTATCCTTCAGGCTTGTCCCCTTAAATATATCACACATTTGGTATGGGCAGGTTTTCATTTTGAAATAATGAAAAAAAAACGGTCATATTTATATTTTTATATATATTCATATGTATTTGCTACGTTGGCAGCATTCTCAAAGGAAGTAAAACAAATTGCTATAGGCATCCCAACTGAACAGGTTCTCATGCGGACAAAATACATTCTATCTCATGTGGCTCCGCTTTTAGGGCTGTGTGAGTGAAACTGTCATTTTGCCGTCTTGATCTCCACTCTTTGTTTTCATCACCCACCGACGTGTTTTGTCTCAAAGATTTTGCCACCTTGATCTCGACTGGCTTGTCTCAGATTTTGCCAGGCGACAGACACTATTCTCTATGAATTCATTGTCATCTGGTTGTGTTTGTAGTCACTCAGAGAGGGATTATAGAGGTTTGTACCAATAATCTCCACAGCCAACCCCTCTTGAAAACTGTACTACATTGCCGGCAGATAGCAGAGATAAATCATGAGCACCTAAACATTTCTGACCAATCACAAATGATTATTATCACGAATCTTTTCCGATATGGAAATTTTCTGAATTTCCCCCCATTTTCTTATTTCGATAGCAACAGTGAGAAAGAGAGACGGACAGACAATAGCAGGGGAACGACACACAGGAAACAGTCAGACGCCCTAATCATTCGGCTATTAGTTAAGGTTTTAAAATACAGTATGTGATAATTATCGGTGAGAAGCAGCGGATGTGGGAGGGGTGAGAGAGGAAGTCTGTGTGGACATTTTCGAAGCAGCCATGAAGGAGCACAAGTGTCGTGATCTGAGCCTCATCTGACACCCAATAGAGCGTCGCAGTCCCGCCTCCTACCCGGGACCAGGAAATGAAATCCAATGCATTATTCTCATAGACATTTCGTAAAGTATTTATTTAAAGACGGTTACGCCGCGGACAAAGCCAACTCGAGTCGTGACAACTCATGACAACACAAACAATATTTTGGACCAAACAAATAATTAGAAAGAAGAAAAAAACGGCACTTTTTTTGTTGTTTTTCTTCTTTCTAATTATTTGTTTGGTCCAAAATATTGTTTGTGTTGTCATGAGTTGTCACGACTCGAGTTGGCTTTGTCCGCGGCGTAACCGTCTTTAAATAAATACTTTAAGAAATGTCTATGAGAATAATGCATTGGGTTTCATTTCCTGGTCCAGGGTAGGAGGCGGGACTGCGACGCTCTATACTCCTATAATTTAAAATTCCAAAATTCTACAATCTTGCCAAAGATTTGAGAGAGTGCGCCCACCACAGCAGGGTGGTTAAAACATGCCTTATCAGTAATGCATTATAGTAGGGGGTGGGGGCAGGTTAAAATTTGCCATGGCAATACAATTGGTTCTGGCACTGTTTAGGCAGTGGTGGGTGTTCCACAAGTGACAATCTTTACATACAAATGAAAAGGCCTTAGGTGTCCAATCTAAAATAAATTGTTTTTCATCTGGACAAACTGCTCATGTTGGATGTAATGTTTAGAATAGAGCCATAACAACCTTTCATGCACCTGGCTGGCTATTGTTCTGATCCAGCTGGACATTGTGTTAACTATAGTGGAACATCCTGGGTACCGTTTTTAAAGTACAGGTTTGGCACCGGTATATGAGATCAAACCTAATAGTCCTCCTGTAATATTGAATTGTCACTGTTTTGTGCCAAAGCAAGTTCCTAGTAACTCATACTACCAAACCCAATTTCTCATACCAGCCAATACAATTACTCTGTATCTGATTAATATATATTAAATGCAGGCTCTAAATTAAAAAATCACACCCATGTGAAGTGAGTGGTGCAACTGTGTGTGTGTGTGGGGGGGGGGGGGGGGGGTGCGTGTGTGTGTGTGTGTGTGTGGGGGGGGGGGGTGCGAAACAGTTGAGAAATGACAGTTACTGTGTGGGGGTCCCTCTACTGTACCCTCTATTGTACTATGTACTGTCACTGTACTGTACTGGGACATCCGAAATCATCATATATACAGTTAATATGTGCGTGTGTGTGTTGGTGTGTGTGTTAGGTTGCGCACAGGTGGTGAAAACCAACCATGCTGGTTTCGTGCTCAGACACACCCAGCCAGCCAGCTACCCAGCCAGCCACCCACACACATATCTCCATAAGGGAGTGGTTGCACCACTCAAAAATCGTGTGAAGTGAGGGGTGCTAATAAATTCTTATCTAATTCATGTTGATTAGGTGATGTAATGGTGATGTGAAACAAACGGTGCCAACACAAACATTAAATGCCATTAATAAAGAGACAATATGACGTAACGAGTTACAAAATGCCTTCCTTTCACTGTCAATGGCGTTTATTAAACAAACATTGAACTAAAGACAAACATTAAACCTGTATGGGCTAGCGCCCCTCAAAAATGACATGATATTGCCGACACAAGCTGATAAATAAGAAGATGTAGCCTCAAATAACCACAGGATGTGTAAGGCAAGGGGAAAACGTGTGCATTTTCATCGCCTCTTCCCCTCTCCATGGGCAGTAATGCTGAAACAGCAACACTGCAATCACTCTCTGAAGCAGCATATCATTCCCTCTTTTCATAGTAGTTGTAGGTAGGCATCACTTGTGAATGCACATCCTCCTGTCTGCATATGTGCCCAGTATTGAACAGCTATCACTGTCGCTATCTATTGATGAGCTTATTTTGTCCATTTGAATTGGAATGGCATACTGGATGCTTTGCAGTGTTATCCCTTGTATTCTATGGTCTTTGTTTGTGTTGTGTTGTTTCCAGGACGGAGAAGAATGTACAAGCCCTACCCATTAGGGGGGGGCAGAAATATGAATACGAATTCATATTAAATAATATTCTATAAATGCAAAAAAATATATAGTTGCAAGCAGCGATAAGGACAATGTGCAGGGGTGCACATAACATTTTTAGGCTAGTTCTCAGAGGAGAAGTTTGCCAGCATGAGACAGATAAAATTAACTTTACGTGTGTGCTGCTTCCAGGGTTGCCACTTGCCAGGTTAGCTTTTGTGAGAGAAACAAGCTACCGGGTCTATACAAATCACACTCAATACACGCGCCATACTGTATATGGCCAGTACAGAATTCATTCCACATGTTGATTGGACCCCCCATGCCAAAGCGCCAGCACTCGCCCACGCCCAGTAGTCTGCCGTCACCCAGGCGGATGCGTGCATGTAGAGAGCCTGAATATTTTTTTAGCATTTTAAATATCGGTTAAGACAATAACATTTATGACGGCAGACCGTTTAATTGATGTCAATGCATCACTAGGGGTGCGTGCAGTGCAGAACGTATACTGTACCGTTCTGTAGACAACTCTATTAGATAAGATCATGAATTACTCAACTACTGCAACAGAGGACGGAAGAGAACACACTTCCTTATGTATGCTGTTCAGTTCTGTAGACAACTTAAGGCAGCATTAGATAAGATAATTAATCTGCTGCAATGGAGGACAAGAGAACACACTTGTTCCATGGGCCTAGTACACATCATCTAGTTTACAAAAGCACGGTTTGTTGACTTTCAAATCATAAAAATGAAGTTTTGCCCCAATTCGGGGCTGCACATGTAGGACACTTGTTATTTGCACCCCTGATCATAATTCTGCTAAATGCTAATTCCACACACACACACACACACACACACACACACACACACACACACACACACACACACACACACACACACACACACACACACACACACACACACACACACACACACACACACACACACACACACACACACACACACACACACACACACACACACACACACACACACACACACACACACACACACACACACCACTGGTTTACAGTTGTAAAGAAGTGGGTGAAATGTTTTTTCGTTCATGGTTTGTTTGTTTTTTACATAAACTCATCATTTTGTTATTCAGAAAAAAGAAGGGAGGACAGGGAGAGAGAGAGCAGAGAGAAAAATTAAAACTCAAACTTTAAAGATGCATGTATACAACAATAATTATAATTGTATACATTATATATACGATACGTCAAACAAACATTAACAGTAACTTAATATTATTTTGGATATTTGTCATCATTGTTTCAATCTTGCAGAACGTACTGAGAAAAAAAGATATTTACGGTTCTACAGGAATTAAAGTACATCCAAAGACAACCCTAAACCAGTGTCTCAGACAGGGCAGTCTCTTGACGGGTGATGGCTGGGTCTGTGGAAGTCTTGGTCTGAGGCAGCTCTTCAGTAAAGGCTTTCTCCATTACCTTTAGGATAGACCTGCCGAATACATCCTTGAAATCCTGACCCATGAACACGTACAGCAGTGGGTTCAGGCAGCTGTTAAGAAGTGCCAGGCTGTTGGTTATGGGAAACCCGATGCTGACCACAAGATCCAGTTTTTTACTGGACTCTGTCCGCAGGAGATTCACAAAGTGAATCAGAAACATGATGTGATAGGGGGCCCAGCACAGGAAAAACACACTAATAACAGTTGAAGGAGCGACCTGATTGGCTGGCCAGCGAGACATTATTCCTGAGCCGGTAAATGATGACAGAATAGCAGGAGACGATGACGGTGAAAGGGACCACAAATCCTATGAGGAAGCGAGTGATGATCATGACCCTAAGTCGAAATTTATACAACTGAATTACTACGGGTGTAGACCTACTGTCGACATCGCTGAGTGCAAAGTTGCTGTAGCACCAGATGATGTCCTTATCATGGTCAGAGGACCGTGTGTCCCTAAAGATAAAGTAAGGGGAGCTGAGAGCCAAGCCCAGGACCCAGACACCCAGACTCACCCAATACATCTTTCTGACACTTCGGTGGTTCTGGGCCCACACTGGACACACCACACGTACACATCTGTCAACACTGATTACCGCCAAGATGTATATGCTGGCATACATGTTCATGTAGAAAACTATACCTTCCATTTTGCACATGAATGTTCCAAAAAGCCAGCGGCGGTCCAGAGCTCTCTCTGTGATTTTCATGGGCAGAAACGCTGTAGCGAGGAAGTCGGCCACAGCGAGGTTGAAGTAGCAAACTGTGTTGACGGTTTTCTTCATTTTCAAGCCTGTCACCCAGATGACAACACCGTTCCCCAACACGCCGACCACAGAGGCCAGGCTGTAAATGACCAGGGACACGATCTTAATGGATTTAAAGAGTTTAGCCCAGTCATATTCATCCTCCTCATCGTCGTCTTTCCAGAAAGAGCCGTTTCCACTAGACAGATCCATCTTTTTATTGTGATAAACAGCAGTTGTGGTCATAATCTCCATCGTCCTAAAACGTAAAATAACAAATGCTTTGTTTTACCATGGCATGTATTATTATACTGAAAATATTTGGTGCCAGGGGGAAAGAAATTAAAAATTAAAAAAATATATATATAAAAAAGAAATTGTTTTGTTGTGCACATCTTGTTACCGGGACGGACCGGGGGGTTTTCCAAATCACCGAAATCACTGAATGCTCCTTTAAAATGTTTCATATATACACCTTTTCCCATTTTTAAAAACCAACCTACAAGCATGTTGTGAGCTTGTAGATGCCTTATTTAAAAAGTTCCGGGCCCGCAAATTGCAGTCAGTCGGAAAGGAATATGAAAAATCTGACTCCAGAGATAAAGTGTAACGATTTTTGTCAGTTTTGGACACAATCACCGTTTTCTTACAGATGAGATATTCTAAAGATCAATGAATACCCGCCAAGATGCTCATAGCTCTCTCCATTACTCAATCAAACAAAGAAATAAATGAAAATCTATGAAATTTCACACATCAGCATTTTGTAAGTGATATATTTATTTATGTTAAAATAAGTGTTGAATAACTCTTTATATTCTAGATAACAAGCATGTCTATACAATAAAGAAAGTAAAATAAAAGATACCTGTTTCAAAGTGTTGAAGAGGCGTCAGTTAGAGAATTGTCTTGTTCAAACTGTGGTCAGTGAACAGAACACTGAGGAGTTCAGAGCAACTTACATAGCACCGTATATGTAAGTTGCACCGTATATAGATGGCATATGCATGATAGCCAATCATAGTGGATCTTTGTAGAGCGGTCAAAATAACAGCCGTGTGAAAAGGGAACACATTTGGGGAAGTTTATTAGAAAATGCATCACTGCAAAGATTAAACCAAAGGACAACCGCTGAGTGTGTTCCTAAGTGTGGATTTAGCAATTCTGGGGCTCCAAGTTAAGCTCAAGTTCCACCCACCTCCCCTCCCACTGACTGCACAGTACCTTGTACCACAAAAATAACTAAACTAACTATTTTAAAAGGTATTTTCAGTGATTTCACTTGATTCAAATATCACTTATTTTGTTGTTTTGTTGTGCTGACCATAAAAAGTTCCTCCCTGTCCCCAGTTAACCCCTGGGGTCAAAAAACCTTAGGTTTCGTTTTTGGCTAGGTGGCCCAGCCACCTTCCGCCAATCATGATCGAGCAGGGCTGGGCCTTGGTGTGTGTGCTATTGGCCTGTTGCGTGTCCTCCCACTGTAGTGCGTGCATGTGCACATCTTGTTACCAGGGCGGACTGGGGGTTTTTCCAAATCACCCAAATCACTGAATCCTCCTTTAACACTAGCTGACCGATTTTGAAATTTTGAAGTGGATTTTCTTTGCCCATGAAGTCCTGAGAAAGTTCCCCTTGCATGACTTTTTCTAAATGTTCGATTCAAACCATCTCTGTTTTTTTTTCATCTGAAACGTTTTGGAAATATGATTTTAGACATAATTCTACTAAAATGTCTGCTCTTTTTCGGTCCGTGGGACCGCTCTTAGACTCTCACCCTTTCTCCCCCGCAAGCAGTGCTGTTCACACCTCCCTCCCGGCTGGAGACGGGCATTGTTCAAGCTAATGTGTCATTTGCATTCCAACTACTTCCACATGTAGGCAAACTTACATTACAAACTTACATAAACTAAATGTTGTTTTAGATGTTATATTTGTTATATGCGGTTTGCAGAAATAACGATGTCTGACTTTATTTCTCGAAACGGAAAAAGAAATATGGTGTGTGGTATTGTTTCCACCAAGCGCATAGCTCAATAGATATAAATACATGTTGACTATACACGCCATCTTTAGCATAATTATGTTGGAATAATAACGTTTATAGCATTGTGACTGAGCTGTGCATGACATTTCCTTTCCTTGGAGCGAGAATGTTTTGCCGATGCGATTTTTTTTCCCAGGCCGTTTTCAATATACCCTGAGCTGTTGACCTCTTTCCTTTCTTAGTCAAAGGCTGTTTTCAATGAAATGACTTGTGTATAATATGAATAAATGCTACATCCTACATTGTGCATAGTTTCTGTACCATACCACACCATATCACGTTCCTATGTCGCGCATATTCATTTCATATATCAGCGCATCAAAAATATGGTGAAATATGGTGTGTTGACTGACTGGCGTATTGTTTCCACCTATCTATTGAGCATAGCTAAATAAATACATGTTGACTATACACGCCATCTTTAGCATAATTATGTTGGGATAATAAAGTTTATAGCATTGTGACTGAGCTGTGCATGACATTTCCTGTTGGCTGAACGTGGTATGGTACAGTACAGAAACTATGCACAATGTAGGATGTAGCATTTATTCATATTATAAGTCATTTCATTGAAAACAGCCTTTGACTAAGAAAGGAAAGAGGTCCACAGCTCGTCACGATGCTATAAACGTTATTATTCCTACGTTTCGGCAAACAGGTTGCCTTCTGCAGGGTATATTGAATCGGCAAAACACGTCTCTCTTTTTATGTTCATGGATCCAAGTAACTACCGTTGAGGTATGCGGAAGTGCATTTTAGATAACGCTGTAGCACTATTTGTGGCGGCGATGCGTCACATGACTTGGTCTATCCTATGGTGTATATATAAACCGTAATGCTATAAAAATTCTGCTACGGACCTCTCTGCTGGCACAATCAATCAAATATATATAAATTTTATCGATCATAGGCAGCGGGTCTGTAAGGCTAGGCAAGGCTTCGCCTTCACAAAACAACTTTTTCGGGAGAAATAAAAAGACATTGTTTGTGACTTTATTTTTCGGAGGGCACGCTAAACGAACAGTGTAAAAATGACATCAATGACATGAATCATTCCAACGCGATAGACCTCCCTCCCTATAATGTTTCCCCTCTATATAAAAATGACAATATATAACGCTAATGTCGTATTTCTCCGTGTGTGCCTGGCTCTGGCTGTGTTAGCCTATTTTATTGTCTCAATACAAAGTTGGACAGTGCTTGCTGCGCAAGGGTAATTCATTATAGTGACATGTGAGCACTATATTGAATATATAGCGCTCACATCGTCACTATAATTATAGTTTGGTAAACTGAAATGAAAAAGAAAATAACTTGAGTTGTCCTGTCAAATATATATAGGCTAATATGTGCGCAGCATTATATAGAAGGCTAGCCGCTCCCAAACTCCCAACTCCTTTGTCTGTAAACTTTTCTGATTTGCACGCACGCACGCACAGCTCTTTCCTTTTTTTGGCACAATCAATCAAATATATATTAATTACATCGATGTTTCCCCCTCTATATAAAAATGACAATATATAACTAATGTCGTATTTCGTCTGAGCAATGTGCCTGGCTCTGGCAATAACGTGTGGTAGCCTATTTTATTGGCTCAATACAAAGTCGGACAGTGTTTGCTGCGCAAGGGTATTCAATATAGCGCTCACACCGTCACTATAATTATAGTTTGGTAAACTGAAATAAAAAATAACTTGAGTTGTCCTGTCGAGTTGAAACTGCTGCCTTGAATTCGTTGGAATGTAACATTTAGAAGACAATGGCAAGCTTTCAACGGGTGCAGAGAGAGGTGTGAAGATCATTAGACAGTGGGGGAGAGAACGGCCAATCAAATAGCACGAAAAACACGGTCAGCCTGACCGTTAGCCGTCATAGTAGTAGTGCATTTTTTTGGACGCAGAGCCAACCGCAGACTGCCGAGGCTATTTCAATGCAGCACACACTGCATTGACATCCTGTTTTGGGCATGCATGTTTAATGCTACATAAAGAGCGTCAATGCTAGCGAGCTAAAATCAAGCCATCCTTGCTCTAGAAAGCGCCAATGTTTCCATCAAAACTAGATCAAAACTGATCACGTTTTTGGGGGCCGATACCGATCACCGATTTTTTTATTAATCGGCCGATACCGATACCGATATTTTTTAATATTATTATTATATATTTTTGTTTGTTTGTTTGTTTTTGAGTGGTGCAACCACTCCAAGGAACAGCAATGTCCGTGTTAACCTATGTGTTAACCTATGTGACTATGTATGTGCTGTGTGACTATGAGTACCAGTAGGGGCAAAAGTGGCGCTGTTGTGCCAGAAACAGAGAGAGAGAGAGATAGTGCTGCACTGTTGCCTGCTAATGGGAGAGAGAGAGAGGGGGGGGGGGGGGGGGGGGGGCAGGGGAGAGGGGAGTTGCACCACACGGGTGTGATTTTTTACTTTACTGTACTTTACTTTACATTTTCCGCTAACCTGAGCGGAGCTCCCTAGCCTGCTGGAGGGGCGCCCATCATCCCATGCACCCTCGAGAGAAAAAAAAAATCACACCCGTGTGAACTGAGTGGTGTAAGGTATTATATAGCCTGATCAGCTGTGGTCTGACGTAATGTCTGACGTAATGAAATCACACCCGTGTGAACTGAGTGACCATAGCAACCATGCTCATTTTTTTGGTACGAACAAACACGTGGACACGTGGACACGTAAACTAACAAAGCCAGTTGTTGGAGTGGTTTACACCACTCAAAAAGGAAAATAAATGCAGCCTACCAATGTTGTGGTCTGTCAATCTTTGTCAACTCAGCACGTGTTGACAACCATTGTAAACAGAAACAGAAGCCGTGTGTGTCGCACGAAAAGTGGTGACCTATAGGATCCTGTACCTTAGAATCCTCACCCCTCAATCCTCACCCCTACACAGCTGTCATTAATTAATGGTCTTGATTGCCTATGCGTTCAAGTTATATAGGGTGAAAACCGTGAAATGCACAGGCTCATCTTACATCGCTGCTGGCTGCCACTGGCAACATGCACATTTCCAAGAAAGTTGAATCAGGGCACACTACTTGTCTAACAATGTGGATTATAGTTTGCTGGTCAATTTGAGAAAAAAGGTAAGGACTGGAGCTCTCTCCCTTTCTCTATCTCTCTCCATTTTTCTCTCCCTTTCTCTCTGTCTCCCTCCCTCGCTGGGGTGAAGAGTGAAGACGTGTGTGCTCTTTCTCTCTCTCTTCTCTCTCCCCCCCTCCCTCCCTGGGGTGTGTGGGGGGCGTGGGGGGAGATTAGTTGCGCTGCCTTCGACAGTGATATATACTTCTCCAGTAGCGGTGCAGAACTGAGTGCTATACTTCTCCAGTAAGCGGTGCAGAACCGAGAGAGTGACACATTCTTTTGTATGTAAACTGCGCAACTTTTAGCTTTTGTGATCGGTTTTGCGGATCGGTGCATTTTGCACGGCCGATCACCACGGCCACCAATCGATCGGAGCATCTCTAATCTAAACCACCGGATAATCAGCAAAGACCTCCGAACATCGCACATTTTAACCAAACCATGGAGAGCTCCGTATATTAGGAGTGCGGGTTTGACTCCCGAGGGCTTTTGTCGAGTGTCACACCACATCTGTCTCCCCCTTTTTCTGTCAATAAAGAAAAAAAGAACTGCAAAAGGTGGCGGAAGAAGAAGAAAACTAGAAAAGTCGCAATTTTGAAAATTTGCAAAGTGTGGTTGCCGCAGTCTGCAAAATCATGTTTTTGCAACAAACGGTTACATTTTTCGCATTCGCGGCGCCCCCTATGGATGAAAATGGAATTGCTTTTGACTCCCGGTTGATTAAACCACCCGTGACATGTGATTTAAATGTGGGATGGATTGGACATTCCGTTCGTTATTTGTGGCATCTTTCGTAAAATAGGCCCCTCCCACTAACTTCGGACTACAATTACGGCTGAACTATACGGACTACCACAATTATGCCATTGGTGTTTTAATCAGGTAGGTGCAGAGATAATGTGTTTTAATCAGGTAGGTGTTTTAATCAGGTAGGTGCAGAGATAATGTGTTTTAATCAGGTAGGTGCAGAGATAATGTGCACCGATTTCTGTGAGATTTGCACAAAATCTGTAGGAGGAGCAGCAAAAATGGGGGAATGTAATTCACAAATAAATTAATATCAATTAAACTATAGAACATTTCTCTTAGAAAAATACAAGCACACCATTCCTGATGAAGCTGGTCAATTTGAGATATGGCTCAAGTACTCAATTATGGCTCCTCCCACAGTCAAAACTGTGGGAGGAGTAGCGAACCGAAAAAAAGGTTACTATAGAAGAAGTATAAAGTGTACTATAGTCTGCAACCAGACTAAATAGAGAAACAATGAGGGACCCTGTCCTTCAGGCTTGTCCCCTTAAATATATCACTCATTTCTTGTATTATCTAGTTTTTAAATCAACAAAATCAGAGGCAGGAGCACATTTTGGGGATATATGTTCAATTCAATATATTCTATTAAATTATAATTCATGATATGCTAACAGGAACACTGTAAGCAACAGAAGCGTTCTCTTATGACCCCAAAAATGTGGTATCAGAATCTTCTCTCTGGAGGTATGCTGTGTGTGGCCTCAGTTATATGAATGCATGCTTCAGCGGCCATTCTAACATCAGCATCTTATGAATATCTCAGCAAATTGCTAAGGGACTGTTGCTGTACAGCATGTGTAACAAACTAAGTGGGGAGGGGAAAGGACCATCTCTGTGGTTTTGGGGACAACTCCCAACTGTTTTAAATGCGCTTAACCATATTTTTCTTGGGCATAATCATTCACTGTGCATAATCTAATTACCTTTTTTCCGTTTGACTTGATGCACTTATATTTATCGAAGCATTTTGAGTTCAATGCATATCCATCTGTCTGTTGCCATCACTTACCCACTCTCCTTCCTAGGTTTCATGCATGACGAATGAAGGATGTCCCCTTGTCTTGCCATCATCCCCCTTTGGGTTTAGGAATTTATGTATACTAGTCCTTACCCGTTCTGAATATATGAACAGCAAATGATGTTCAGTGTGGGTAATGTGATGTAATAGATCACATTACTGATAGGGGGGGGAATTGTTTACAGATGGTCTTGGGAAGTTGGGTTGGGCACAAAAGTAGGCTAATTAGTAGGCTAGTTTCTTTTGCAAGTAAAGGTGGCCTTACACTAGCCGATAATCGGGCATTTTTGACGCTCGGGGGGTGCCCGACCGATCAACATCAAGAATGTTTGATATTTGCTCTGCCCCGCTCCGATTATCCTGTAGTGTGTGGTGCTATCAGATTTCAGATTGAAAAAAAATCGGCTAGTGTAAGGCCACCTTAAATGCTGTAGTACAATCATAAATACACCATTGATGTGTGATGTAAATTTGGTGGTGATATTCTGCCTATAAATGGAAGTTGGAAGTTCAATCTGTTGGTCGAGACCCCCAGGGGGGGTCCCCACGTGATTTTTGGGGGGTCTCCAGATGACAGTGAAGTGAAAATATAAGAATGACACGTGTATCATTAAATGTCAGGTGAAACAAGTACTCTTCGTTGTGCATCTGTCCCCCCCCCCCCCCCCCCCCCCCATATAGAGCGCCGAAGTCCTGACGTCACTCACTTATCCCCTGGTTCACGGAAGTAATTTCTCTATGGTGTCATCTTAAAATCGTTTCATATAAGCATTGTGGTCCAAAAATAAACAAGCCGTCTCTGCGTTATTGTCAGGGAGGTGTCTCTGTATCATTTACAACAGTCAGTCACTTATTCTAGCGAAAATTTAACTAATTCAGTAGCACCCGTAACAATAGCGTTTTCTCTCAGTCAGTTGATTCTTCATATCCACATGAGTGAAACGGCCGGGATCACATTTATCACAGTTATTATATGAGGCGATCAAAAATCTATCCCCTATCTAGCCCCTAGGATGACCCGAGGCCCACCACTTAAAAACCACATGCTACGGTGCCCAAATCTGAATTTAGGTGCTCAAATTAACTCAAACTGAAGCAATTCAGTAAAGGTCAACACTTCCTCCTGGGGTCATTTTAGGGGCTGGGACCTCCAGTAAAAGGCCTAAATACTCTCCAAGAGTTGGGGAACAACATATCAAGAGAGTGGAGTGGTAGGCCCTTGGATTGACCCAGGACCAGTGATTAAATGTACCCCACTGAAAAATAGCAGATCTACAAGCTCGTAGCGTGGCACTCGGTGCCACACTACGAGCTTGTAGATCTGCCCAAAGTTGAAGGGCTTCAACCTTGGGTACTGGGTAGCTGAAGTTGAAGCTCTGCCCTTCAACTTTGGGCACTTTTACATGTAGGCTGACCCAAAGTTGAAACAGTTGCAAGGGGGACATCTTTGGGCATGGGGTCCTCATCGTTGGATATGTTGTTCCCACAACCAAGAAGAGTATTTTACCCTTTACTGGAGGTCC
The DNA here is from genome assembly GCF_951216825.1 of Electrona antarctica. Taxonomy (NCBI): domain Eukaryota; kingdom Metazoa; phylum Chordata; class Actinopteri; order Myctophiformes; family Myctophidae; genus Electrona; species Electrona antarctica. The sequence continues at coordinate 46,606,209 of NC_136806.1, read as the reverse complement.
TAGGCCCTAAAATGACCCCATGAGGAAGCGTTGACCTTTACTGAATTGCTTCAGTTTCAGTTCATTTGACCACCTAAATTCAGATTTGGGCACAATTACACCATTGCTTCGGTTTCAGTTCATTTGACAACCTTCTTTCAACTTTGGGCATTTTTACATGTAGGCTGACCCAAAGTTGAAACAGTTGCCAGGGGGACATCTTTGGGCCTGGTGTCCTCATCATTGGATATGTTGTTCCCACAACCGAGAAGAGTATTTTACCCTTTACTGGAGGTCCTAGGCCCTAAAATGACCCCATGAGGAAGCGTTGACCTTTACTGAATTGCTTCAGTTTCAGGTCATTTGACCACCTAACTTCAGATTTGGGCACCTAACATGTGGTCTTTAAGTGGTGGGCCTGTGGTCATCTTAGTGGCTAGGAGGTCCAGTGAAAGGCCTACATACTCTCCCAAGATGGAGGAACAACATTTTACAATCTGGGAACCCTAGGCCTTTGTATGGCTACAGTGCGACTGGTTCAATCCTACCCTAAATCTAGGCCTAAGACGTGACACCTCAAAGTGGGGTACATTGCATCCACTGGTCAATCCAAGGGCCTACCACTCCACTCTCTTGATATGTTCTTTCCCAACTCTTGGAGAGTATGTAGGCCTTCAGGGAAAGTCCTACATTGTAGGACTAGTAGCATGCCAAAGTTTGTGCTATTGCCATTGAGAATGCATTGGGCGTTTAAGTTAAATAACTCAGAAACTACAAATCATTTCAAAGTAAAAAGTTCCAGCATGTGTCTCCACAGTAAGCTGAATTATAAAATGTGTGAATAGAGTTTCTAGGTGAAAGTAATTTTTTGACGTGCCATAGAGCTGCCATTGAGCCCCATTATACATTTCTCAAATTTGAAAGCACTATATTTCTAAAACTATGAAACATTTCAAAGATTTATTTTCAGGCAAATGTCCACCGTAAGATGAACCTAAATAAGGTTGAATGGGGTTTCTAGGTGTAAGTATGTAGGACTAGTAGCATGCCAAAGTTTGTGCTATTGCCATTGAGAATGCATTGGGCGTTTAAGTTAGATACGGGGAGGACATATTTTGACAGCAAACTGCAAACTGTCATATTTTCTCCCTATTCCAAAGCCCCCCCCCCAGGTACATTATATATTGAAACTATTTTCAGCAATGGTACACTTATTTTTTCAGTGGGTAGATCTTGTTGAGCTGGTCATTTTGAAAGTAGATCTCACGTCATAAAATTGTGGGCACCCCTGACCTATGGGGATTACAATGCAAATAAAAAGTACATGAACCTGTGGATTTGCGCGCTCTACCGATATTGACGTCAGACTTCGGTGCTCTATTATTATAATTTTTGCAACGTGTATGTTTCTGTGTCACAACCTCCCGGCCGTTGTTTGCGTTAGTTTCCGACATTCTAATCGTGGTTCAATCACTGTGTTTTGTTGCATTGTGGCTTTCCAGCGGTCCAGTTAGCTCATAACATTAGCAGCTGTTGGCTGCTGGCGTTGCATGGTTGCATGCAGTGTGCCTGTGTGGGTGCAGACTTCCACGGTGCGGGACAGGGCTTAGGAGGCAGCCAATCATGACTAGGACGCTACTATGTGATTATAGTGAGTGGTGCAGACTCCCATTGGTTTAGGCAGTGTTTCAGAGTATACCGTCGGATTAGGGGCAGCCATTCATGACTTGGTCACTAAAGCCAACAGCAGAGGTTGTAGGCCAGGCTTCACCTGGCAAAAACTGGTCAAACATTGGCGGTTGGAGGTGCAGGAGCATTGGTATTGGCTAGTTAGTAGAGCAGAGCCTATAAGGCGGATGGGCAGCCGCCGAATTGGCAAGTTTCGCTCCATGACCTCGCAGAATATGACACACACACACACACACACACACACACACACACACACACACACACACACACACACACACACACACACACACACACACACACACACACACACACACCTTGGTAATAAAGGTTTTCATTTGTTATTGTGGCCTGCTATTACAATGTAGTATAACTAGAATTTCGCGGGCCTTCGGCCCGCTCATCCTAGCTCCCTGCGCGTCGCAAATCGGAGGAAGGAAATTGTGAGAGCAAAGGTAGACAAAGTCACAACATTTCAAAATGTAGTTCTCAGTGTATTTTTAATGGAGTCTGAGTGTTTTTTTAGGAAAGAATGTTAATGTTAACAGTGAATGTGTAGTAAAAGAAGCTGCAGTGCCATGAGGTTGCCCAGATTTGGCCAGTAGAGCCTGCAGAATGGGATCATCATCATCATCTTCAGTGATGTAGTTCAATCAGAAATGGGATTTGTGAGAATGCAACAGCCTATACATTGCAGAGGCTGCAGAATTGGGGAAACAGAGAAGGTAGGGATAAAGTATACATTGAGACATCTCCACCAGGTATGTTGTGAATGGAATGACAATGCTATGTCTATGTTTGATTATCAGTTATGTAGACTAATCAACAATGAGACTTGTAAGAATGCAACAGCCTTACGTTGATGGGGATGGTTTGGGGAAGACGCAGTTGTCGTGGAAAGGCCAACTTAGCAAAGGAACAATTGTATTTGGCAGCTGATCCAGAGGAGGGCGTGGAGGAGTGGGGTGATGTGGAAGGGGTGTTTGTGTTTCTGGTTCCAGAGATTGTCATGGTTGAGCCTGCAGAAAAGGAGACACAGATAAGGGATGAATCAACCACACAATGTGACATGTCCACCACAGATCATGTGAAAGGTAGTGATATTTCTGGAAAGTGTTAATCAATGTTACTTCCTTTTGTGTGGCTGCAAGTTTGCACAGCAGCAGTTTGTTGTTGAGGGTTCTGAGGAAAAACAGTTTGGTGCCATTGCAGAGTCTGTCTTTGGGGCTGATGTTGCGCAGTAGCATCAAGGGCATTCCTGGCTTGAGGGTGATGAGGTGCCTGGGAAATTCATTGGGGCAGAGGGTGTTGAGGTATTCCACGTTGAACCGCATTCTGTCTTGGTAGTTCTCCAGGGTGTATGTGTAGTGGGACAATGTGATAGTTGTATTAGAGTTATTGAGGTGAAAGTGTAGATGTGAGTGTAGTGCGTTGGTTACCTGTGGTTTCTGCTGTGGCCATTGGCTGTGTTGTAGCCATCATGTGCTGCTGTTTGTCCAGGTTATGCTGAGCTGAGAAATTAAGATGGGAGTGTATGTGACTATATATTCAGTACATGTAGGTATAACATACACACATATGCGTAATGCATTGAGGCAGAGGGCAACATATCTGAGGCCTTACCTCTGGTCCGTCTCACTCTGTCACGTGTTTGCTCCCGCCTGCGCTGACCTGGGTATGGATGTCAGTAGTGTGTGTAGACACAGAGGTACAAAATGTTATCGACATGTTATGCAGAGATATGTAGATAGATGTCTCTATACAGTGTGTCAGGATGCTCGGTACCAAGCAGTAAGGTGATCTGAATAACAGAAGTCAGTACCTCTGGCCTCAGCCACGTCCAATGAAGGTGTGTTGGCCATTTGTGGAGGAGTGCTGCCCTGGTGTTGAGCTGTGAAGTGATGTGTAGAGAGTTATGTAGAGCACAGGGTGTGAGTGTAGTGTACACAATTAATGTAGGTTATGTGATGAAGATACTGCAGTATCTGTGGAGAAAGAAACAGCAGTGTATTGCATTGTGCAATGTGCTGTGCAAAGTGTAGTTTTGAGCAAGTGTACCTGGTACATGTTGTGCTGCAGCTGCTGGAACCAAGCGTTGTGTTGGGGCTGTTGGCGTGTGAGTGGCATGGGAGGGTCCATGTAGTAGTTCAGCTGCTTGATGCATGCATTTGCGTGTAGCTGTTGGCGATGGATGTTTTGCAGACTATACATTGCAGAGGCTGCAGAATTGGGGAAACAGAGAAGGTAGGGAGAAAGTATACATTGAGACATCTCCACCAGGTATGTTGTGAATGGAATGACAATGCTATGTTTATGTTTGATTATCAGTTATGTAGACTAATCAACAATGAGACTTGTAAGAATGCAACAGCCTTACGTTGATGGGGATGGTTTGGGGAAGACGCAGTTGTCGTGGAAAGGCCAACTTAGCAAAGGAACAATTGTATTTGGCAGTTGATCCAGAGGAGGGCGTGGAGGAGTGGGGTGATGTGGAAGGGGTGTTTGTGTTTCTGGTTCCAGAGATTGTCATGGTTGAGCCTGCAGAAAAGGAGACACAGATAAGGGATGAATCAACCACACAATGTGACATGTCCACCACAGATCATGTGAAAGGTAGTGATATTTCTGGAAAGTGTTAATCAGTGTTAGCAGCAGTTATGTATTATTCAGAAATGACATATGTAGAAATTACATGTAGCAATGCAACAGCCTTACCTCAATGGGGATTGTAGGGCCAGGAAGAACAGCGCGAAGCAAGTCTCGAAAAACCACATTGGCAGTATGATGTTCCGGCTGTCCTTCTTTCTGCTTTATGGCATAGGTGAGAGCTTCTGGGTTACCTGTCCTTGAGCTGGCAACATAAAGCTGTCCGTGACTGAAGACAGGGGACGAAAGCCAGACCCCCACTCTTGTAAGTGTCTGGCCTTGGGATTTATTGATGGTGGTGGCAAAAGCGGTGCGGACTGGAAACTGTCGTCTGGCCCACTCAAAGTAGGAATGTCTAGGATCAGGAATGAACTTGATTCGAGGGATCAGGACTTCCTTTTGTGTGGCTGCAAGTTTGCACAGCAGCAGTTTGTTGTTGAGGGTTCTCAGGAAAAACAGTTTGGTGCCATTGCAGAGTCCGTCTTTGGGGCTGATGTTGCGCAGTAGCATCAAGGGCATTCCTGGCTTGAGGGTGATGAGGTGCCTGGGAAATCCATTGGGGCAGAGGGTGTTGAGGTATTCCACGTTAAACCGCATTCTGTCTTGGTAGTTCTCCAGGGTGTCAGCACTGCTCAGGTTGGTTGACAGACCTGGTACCCAGGTCTCCATTAGGTCGTTGATGGCGTCCACGTCCTTGTTGGTAGGGGCAAGTACTGATCGGCCATCCAGCCAGCCGGTAGTAGTGAAGTTGTTGGACATATCTGGAAATATAGTTTGGCAAAACATCTTCATGGAGCACTCCTCCGCTGTGTGGTCATTGTCTGTGTTGCTTTGAATGTGGAAATACCTGTCATCTGGGATGAAGATGAAGTCGTTTGCATCGTTGGCTGTACCATCACCAATGCGGAGTGTCCATTGGTCAAAGGCCTTCAGGTCTTGGTTTTCACTGGCCCTGACTCGCATGTTCTCTGTGAGGCTGGAGACTTGGAAGTGTTGCCAGAGGCCTGAGTTATTGAGGCAGCTGTTGACAATTTGGGCAGGATTAGCCCCTTGAACCACTGGAAGACACTGGCGGAAGTCGCCGGCCAAGATGATGATTTTCCCACCAAATGGACAGTCTGGCTTGTTCATCAGGTCTTTCAGAGTGTAGTCAAGTCCCTCTAGCAAGAAGCGGTGCAGCATGGTTGCCTCATCAATGAGCAGGAGGCGTGCCCGTCGCACCAGCTTGGCTAGGCTGCTTTGAGCTGTGATGTGGAAGGGTGTGTGTTCTGTTGGGTGGAGAGGTGCTTTCATCCGCGAATGGAATGTTCTGCCTAGGTGTAGGAGTTGTGCAGCAATGCCAGTAGTTGCCATGGCAAGGGCAATACAGCCACCAGGTTCCAGACTGCGCACAGCGTCCAGTAGTGCATTGAGTAGGAAGGTCTTACCACAACCGCCACGTGCTGATATGAAGAGTTGTAAGTTGGCCTGTTGCTGGACTGCCGTCATGACAGTGTCGTAAATCTGTTGTTGTGCAGCAGTGAATTGTGGAATTGTTGCCTGTACATTGGCTTTCAGCTGGGCCACATCATAGTCCAGCTCCTCACGGATAAGAGGCTCTTCGATGTTGACCAGCCCATGGACAGTGGCCTTTTCCTCATCTGTCATTTTTTCCAGGAGGAAGTCTTGGAGGTCATGTTCATGTGACTGGAGGCGGACTTGCAGATCCAGTCTCACCATGGTTTTGAGTTGCTGGTCAGTGAAGGTCGTTGCACTCTGCTGTGCTCTCCGCTTGAAGTCATCTGTCCAGTCTGGCCAGAAGTCGTTAAACAGGCTTGCAGGGTTCGCTGGTTGGCAGAAGATGAGGATGATGACGAATAGGGCACGAATCTGGGGGCAGAGGTGAGTGGCAGCAGCCTCAGTAAGGACAGTGGACCACTCTTGGTCATCATCCAACAGGCCAAGCTCCCTGCACACTGCCTGGTAGGTGTCAAGGCGGCTGCCATTGACTGAGTAGAGGTCCTCAAAACTTGTTTTCCCTTTGGAGTGGTCATTGTGGAGGAGCAGTCTCAGGTAGAACACATCTCCAGCTAGGGGGCTGATGGTGTGGACACGGCCAACGGAGAAAGCGTTGTTTTTTCTGAGTTGCCACTTGTTGTTTGTGTAGGTGTATTTGTGAGGCATGTCAACATAGCGCTGCATGGTCATAGGGTTGTAATCTGGACCTTTGGCTGTCTTCTGTTGAGCATTCAGTTTGAAGAAAGCAGTCAACTCTGTCTGTCTGCCCTGCTCCACCACATTCTCCTCATCACCCTCGGCGAAAACGACAAATTGCTCGTGTTCCAGATGCAAGCGGAGGACTTGAACAGGAGGCTTGTTGGCGGATATGGGGAATGCGAAGAGTTTCCAGCAGGCCTCACTTGAGCCAACAGAACGCATGTCTTCATAGTCCCTAATCTCATCACGGGCAGCCTGGGCGCCCTCAACTTCAACACAAACCATTGCACGGTCCGGCCCCTTGGTAAAATATTTGTAGAGATATTTGGCCGCAAGTGCAGAGATGCATACTTCTACGTTGATGTGGCAGTTGTATCGGAGGCTGAGGTAGGGGTTGTAGGGCACTACCCAACTGTTGTTGATGTGGTTCCCATTTTTTTGTGCAGTTCGGCCACCATTATCTGGAGAGCGACGGCGGTAGATAGGATAACTTGTTTCGTCACCAACTGTTGTTCTGGGCTGGAAGGGTTTGGGGAAGTTCTTCTTGCAGGCTTTGCAGTTGGAGCCGGCTTTCTTCTCCATGCAGGGATTGTTGGGATGCTCTTGTCCACAGGGACCGTGGATCATGTTAGCAAGTACAATGTCCCACAGTGGCTGGCGCCTTGCTTTTTCTTGGGCAGAGATCCCATTTTCATGCGGGTCAGGGGGAAGTTCTGCACAGACAATTTGGTCCACTTGGGCTGGTGTCTTGGGTTTGTCCTGCTCTGCTAGAATGAGGAGGATGTGCGAGTGAGGCAAGCCGCGTTTTTGAAATTCTATGACCCAGAGGTGGGCAATGGCTAGGCCAAAGATGTGTCTTTTGATGAGGTCATCCATGATCTGATCTTTCTTTAGTTTGAATACCCGGGCCACCAGGTCAGGTCGGTCTTGGGGTGTCTGGCCAGGGGTGAGGGCAGCTACGATCTCTGGCCAGTGAGGATTGCAGGTGACCGTGATGAAAAGGTCTGGCTTTCGCATGTGGCGGACTATGGCCATAGCGTCCTGGAACTTGCTGTGGTACCAGCGTGGACTGCCATGGAAAGAGCTAGCAAGGATGACTCTACCCACAGCATGTTCCTGCTCATTGTGGTGGACAGAGTGAGATGGAGCACTCCGTTCCCGTCTACGCACAGCCACAACCTGTTGTAGTTGTTTGAAGCTGTCAGCCCGTAATGTCTTCTGGTTATGGCGCTGCCAAGTCAGCCTCTGGTTCTCGCATGTTATCCAGGCATTGAGGATCCATTCTTGGAACAGTCTGCCTGCCTGGAAAAGGTAGTCGCTCGCAGTGTGACGACTGTTCATGTGATAGGCAAAGAACTCACGGGCTGTGAGCCTTTTTTCATCACCCACATGCTTGAGAGCACAGTGCCAGCCAGATGTCCCTTCAATGAAGAGGAGGGTGAAGTGGAGGGGCATGGCTTTGGGATGGCAGTCAGATATGATTTTCAGACCTCCACCACGTAAGTGGATGACCAGATCATGTGCCTGTTCGTTGGTGACAATGCAAAGTTCTTGGAGATTGGAGGGGGCATTGTAAACACCGGAATGTCCTCCCTGTGGCCTGGCTGCAGCACTTATGACAATAGTGCCTCGCTGTAGTTGTTCTTCTGGGGTTTCAAGGATTTGCTTGAAATCTTGGACAAATATATTGTGCAGGTGAATAACTTGCTGCACAGTGTGCAGCAGCTGCGCCATTGTGTCCTTGTCAGCAGTGGATGTTCTGGCGGGGAGTGTCATGTTTGCAAATCTGGTGGTGTTTTCCAGACTTGGGTCGAGGACATAAAGTTGGGCAAACACAGCAACAGCACCAGGTTCTGGTTGGAGTGGCCCGATGCGCTGGATTACCTTTCCTTGGAAAATGACAGTGGGAGTGAAGCGTGTGAATGTTTTCTCTTTGACCGCAATACTGGAGAGGCAGACAGCGTTGTTGATGACACGGCTGTGTTTCCGAAACAGTTTTGCCTGAGGGGTATCGTCAAACCACAGATCATTGATGGCCTGTGGGGGCCTAGGGAAGGCTGGTAGGCAAACCTTTCCATTCAAGCAGCAGATACTGGAGGTCTCGTTTTTGAATGTGAATGCGTGACAGTGGTCACACACACAGTTGAGCTGGCCAATACTCTGTGGTGTGTCGGAGAGTTGGTTGATAGTTAGTTGGCCGCTGAGAATCTGCGCAGTGCAAGTTGCAATTTTGGCAGCAACTTGTGATTGTCGTCTTGCTGGCTGATGGGAACTGCCTGTGAAGGTAAATGGAAAGTATGGTGTGAAGTTAATTTCATGAGAGTCATGCAATAAGTAGATTGTGGTCAGTATGTGAATGTGATGTTTTTGTTGAGGCAGGCAATGGAAATGTGTGGAGGCATTAAATTGAACTGTGTGTATGTGTAGTGGGACAATGTGATAGTTGTATTAAGAGTTATTGAGGTGAAAGTGTAGATGTGAGTGTAGTGCGTTGGTTACCTGTGGTTTCTGCTGTGGCCATTGGCTGTGTTGTAGCCATCATGTGCTGCTGTTTGTCCAGGTTATGCTGAGCTGAGAAATTAAGATGGGAGTGTATGTGACTATATATTCAGTACATGTAGGTATAACATACACACATATGCGTAATGCATTGAGGCAGAGGGCAACATATCTGAGGCCTTACCTCTGGTCCGTCTCATTCTGTCACGTGTTTGCTCCCGCCTGCGCTGAACTGGGTATGGATGTCAGTAGTGTGTGTAGACACAGAGGTACAAAATGTTATCGACATGTTATGCAGAGATATGTAGATAGATGTCTCTATACAGTGTGTCAGGATGCTCGGTACCAAGCAGTAAGGTTATCTGAATAACAGAAGTCAGTACCTCTGGCCTCAGCCACGTCCAATGAAGGTGTGTTGGCCATTTGTGGAGGAGTGCTGCCCTGGTGTTGAGCTGTGAAGTGATGTGTAGAGAGATAGTATGAGTTAAGTAGAGCACAGGGTGTGAGTGTAGTGTACACAATTAATGTAGGTTATGTGATGAAGATACTGTAGTATCTGTGGAGAAAGAAACAGCAGTGTATTGCATTGTGCAATGTGCTGTGCAAAGTGTAGTTTTGAGCAAGTTTACCTGGTACATGTTGTGCTGCAGCTGCTGGAACCAAGCGTTGTGTTGGGGCTGTTGGCGTGTGAGTGGCGTGGGAGGGTCCATGTAGTAGTTCAGCTGCTTGATGCATGCATTTGCGTGTAGCTGTTGGCGATGGATGTTTTGCACAGTATGTGAGTGTAGTGGACACAATGCAGTAGGGGTAAATTTGAGTGCAACATATGTGAATGCATTACCTCTGGTGTCATGCAGGTGCAAAGTAGGGGTGTGGAGCAGTCGTGGTGTAGTCGCGTCATCAAGGCGTTCTGCTGTGAAGTGAGACAATCATCATCAAGTTGTGCTGCTATGACATGGTGCTGTGTGATGGGTCCCTGCCGCCACACAGTAAATAGAAAGGTGTCAGTGTACTGGGTACCTGTGGGCTGGGTGTCTTCCAATGAGCGGGTGTGTGTGTGGCCACGTAGAGTGTCGCGAGCAGGGTTGTGGTGGAAGTTTGGATCCTCATTGCGTTGTTCTGTGGAGTGTGATTGGACAGCATGCATGAGTTAGTGTAAACTGGTCACGTGTGGGAAACTGGTTACGTGTGGTACGATGTTAGTAAATGGTGGTACACACACAGTGAAGGAGTACGTGTGTGCACAGTGTGCACAGACGCACACATGTATTGTGCAGTGCAAGTGTTTGTGGAAGGTTGTTAGAGCACATGTACCTTGTGCGGATGGTGCTGTACCTTGTGCGGATGGTGCGTGGTGTTGTCTGGCAGCTGTGTGCAAGCGTTTTTGGGTGGCTTTTGCCGTTCGGTATCCAAGGGATGATGTGCGTTTCTTCGGCATGGCTTTGTATGTAGCTGAAGTGGTTGAAAGAAGTGTTTTATGCATTGACGACAAATTATGAAATTATAGTTATGGTATGAGGCAAATAATGGCGTTTTTGGCAACAGTGGAATTGTTAGCAGCACTCATTTTCAGCATTGACAACATGAAGACAGAATTGGGTGGCAATAGCTGTTGTACATGAGACATGGCGGCGTGTTATTATGCTTGTAATGATGCTAGTGTTATTATTAATATTGTTATTGTCATGCTATTTGTAAGAGCATAATTGGCAACAGCCCAATTGTTAGCAGCCTGTATTGTTAGCAGGCGTTATTTTCAGCATTGCCAACATAAATGGAGAATTGTGTGGCAATAGCTGTTGTACATGAGACATGGCATTATCAGCTGTGATGCATCAACAGAATCATAACAGCCACGTAACGACGTCGCTCTTTGTTTGTTTTTTTAACGTCGTATAAAAGCATATAAGTATGCGGACGTCGCTGATGTTTATAACAAACCAAACCGTTTGAAATTCGGTTGTAAATTGAGCAAGTTATGGTCATTTAAGAGTACATCATAGACACAATGTTATGTGGGCCGAGGTAAGATGGGCGCCACGTAACGACGTCGCTCTCCATTGTTTAACAGCGCGGGTGAGCTATGTAGAGTTGATATATATCTATATCTATGGTTATGATGCTATTAATAATAGCATTAGCAGCTGTTTATGTAGTTGTTATGCTATTAATAATAGCATTAGCAGCTGTGTTTCAGTATTGACACACGTAGCAAGCACACAACACACGCGCACGCAGCCTTAAGTTGTAGTTACCTGTAATGGTGGAAAGAGGCGTAGTGGTCGTGTCCAAGTGAGTAGTGAAAGTGCTGTGAAGAAGGGTGTCGTGGTCGAGGGGGACAGCGATACGCTATTCAATGCAATGCGAGAGTCCGTCGCGCGCGCAATTGTCGTCTTTTCATGAATGAAGCTGTGTATGTAATCGCGCCGATCTCCAGCCAAGTTAGAATCAGTGTGAGTGAGGGTGTGTGTGTGTGCGCTCGCGGTATGTGTGTGTGTGTTGCGTGTAACTTGTGGTGGTCCAACCGGATGTGAAATCCGTAACAATAGTGTTGCCAGGTCCTTTGCCAGTTCCGCGTATTGTAAGCGAGTGGTAGTGTGTGTAAGTAGCGTGTTGAATGGCATTGTTGTGTGCTTGTTTTCATAGACGTGGCAACAAATTAGTAAGAGTAGGCAATGGGAAAAAGGATGCAGTGTTGCCAGGTCCGCGAGTTGTAAGCGTGTTGTAGTGTGTGTGAGGAGCGTGTTGTTTTCTGGGCTTGTTTGCATAGAGCTGGCAACAGTGGCCCGTGTGTGAGTGCGGGGGTGTCGGTGCTTGTGGCGTGTTTGTGTTTATTGTTGATATTGATATTGTGTGCGAGTCTGGACGGGAGGCGGCTGTAGTGGCAGTGCAATGACAATGTTTAGGCGGGTGTTGTTGATTGTGGTCGTGCGGCGCGACATGAGGAGATAGGGAACGAACGACGCGGAGGGTAAGTCTGTGACGTGTTAGTGTGTTTAGTGGGTTGTTGCAGTGTGTGGTTGCAGTGTGTGTTGCAGTGTGTGAGTGACGTAGTAGCTGGTGCCTTTTGTTCCTGTCCTGGGCACACCTTCTCAAATGTATAATAGATTAAAGTACTGTAATAACACTGACAATTCTTTCGCGATGATTTATTGGTGCGGTTTTCTCATTCAGCCTTGGTGGAATTGCTATAATTTATGTTTGGGGTGTGAGGTAGTACTGACATTTTTTGTAGTAATTCTATCCCATTCATTTAAAGCACTTGCCAATATAGACATCGCTGTCATTGGGATTGAGGGATGGAGATTTTACTATACACAAACAGTATAGAAAATATGCACTTTGAGACAGACATGCCTCTTGGCAGAGATCTGCGCTCTACTGAGCATGCACACTTGAGTAGGCACTGCACCATTAGGTGCAAACAACCACGGCATTGTGCATATATAATAACAAATAATACAAATCCAATAGGGTATGAATGTTGTCTTGTACCAGATAATGAAGTGTTATGTTCTTTCATTATGGGTCATCTTGCATTTGTCTTTAAGTAGGTATGCCTACTATTTCTTATATAGACATAAATACAAAAATCATTCATTCATATTTATTGGAGCTACTGATGGCCATTAGTCAAAGATCCAGTGTTCTGAATCAGTATTCTGACCTAGTTTGCTCAACATTTAACATTTCCAGGATCACCTGTTATTCAGAGCAAAAGCACAACATTTCAACTACTACTACTTATCACAAATAAGAAGTACAAAAGGTGCCCAGGAAATTATATTTATAATTTGGCAAATGAATACAAACTTTTCAAAACAATACAAAAAACAAGAAGAGTTGTTTTTTGTTTGTTATTTTTGTCTTTATCTAATTATGTTTTATAATTACATTATTTGGTAATTATCTACATTATTGGTCATGATCATTTGCTGACTGCAATAACAATATAAGTATATACAGTAGTATACAAAGTTTTGTATATCATTTATACTCAGTGTAGATGCATTTTTTCTTGCTATAAAAATGAACCCTAATCAATAGTTTGACCTTTAACCACTTCCAACCTGTCATAATCGGCGAAAATGTTGGAGGCTGGGGGGACGCCTTGAGGGAATGTCATCATAAATGTTGGAGGCTGGGGGGACGCCTTGAGGGAATGTCATCATAAATGTTGGAGGCTGGGGGGACGCCTTGAGGGAATGTCATCATAAATGTTGGAGGCTGGGGGGACGCCTTGAGGGAATGTCATCATAAATGTTGGAGGCTGGGGGGACGCCTTGAGGGAATGTCATCATAAATGTTGGAGGCTGGGGGGACGCCTTGAGGGAATGTCATCATAAATGTTGGAGGCTGGGGGGACGCCTTGAGGGAATGTCATCATAAATGTTGGAGGCTGGGGGGACGCCTTGAGGGAATGTCATCATAAATGTTGGAGGCTGGGGGGACGCCTTGAGGGAATGTCATCATAAATGTTGGAGGCTGGGGGGACGCCTTGAGGGAATGTCATCATAAATGTTGGAGACTGGGGGGGACGCCTTGAGGGAATGTCATCATAAATGTTGGAGGCTGGGGGGACGCCTTGAGGGAATGTCATCATAAATGTTGGAGGCTGGGGGGACGCCTTGAGGGAATGTCATCATAAATGTTGGAGGCTGGGGGGACGCCTTGAGGGAATGTCATCATACATGTTGGAGGCTGGGGGGACGCCTTGAGGGAATGTCATCATACATGTTGGAGGCTGGGGGGACGCCTTGAGGGAATGTCATCATAAATGTTGGAGGCTGGGGGGACGCCTTGAGGGAATGTCATCATAAATGTTGGAGGCTGGGGGGACGCCTTGAGAGAATGTCATCATAAATGTTGGAGGCTGGGGGGACGCCTTGAGGGAATGTCATCATAAATGTTGGAGGCTGGGGGGACGCCTTGAGGGAATGTCATCATGGGGGGACGCCTTGAGGGAATGTCATCATAAATGTCCACTTGGACGGATGAATTGTTTATAAGTAGGTAGGTAGTTAAAGGTCAAGGTCATTGTGACCTAAAAATATTACACTCCTTCAAAGTACTCCCTGACCCCAGGGGTCCCCAGCAAAATTAGAAACCATTTTTTGGGGTCTGCCAATACATTACATACAATTCAATTTGAGGTCCTTGACATGGAAATGTTTGAGAACCAAACAACTGCATTTCTATAATATATATATTTTTTAACTGTTGTTTCTTCCCCATTATTTCTGCTGTTTATAAAAAGCAATTCCAAATACAAATACAAAAGGGTATAGGTATACTACAAACTGCAGTCTGAACATTGTCTCCTATCAGAGAATGACGTGTTGTGTTCTGTCATTAAGGGTCATCTAACCCTAAGAGGCACAGAGGGCAATTGTCTGTAAGTAGCTGTGCCTCCTCATTCTTGGAGCTACTTACAGTATGGCTATTAGTCAAAACTCTGCTAAGCCTAAGCTGAGTAGACAGCGAGAATGATATAACAAGTTTACTCACTCTTTTCCATTGCATTCTAAAGGCTGTGTGGTGTATTGTTAATAAAAATTTGAGTGATAGAGAGAGAGAGAGAGAGAGAGAGGGAGGAAATGCACGATTAGTTTCAAAAGGCCGATGCATACTTCACTTTAGTGCCGAAATAAAATCGGTTCGGCTCGGTTCAGGTGGGCATCCTCATTTCGGCTGTTCGGTGCCGTCAAGATGTTGTGACATCCCGAACTTGGTTCGGCATTCCGCATTGTTTCTTCATTCATTCAACCCAGCTTCAAGTTCATTGTGTCGGCAGTGAAGGAGCTCAGTGACCGGCCACAAACAATTTCATGTCAAGGACCCCCAATATTCACAAGCAACTTTGGCGCGAGCCGTCAAGGACCCCCAATATTCACAAGCAACTTTGGTGCGAGCCGTGAGCGCGAGCCACATTAGTTGCGACCATAGGTCTCAGTTTACTATGAGAACCTGCATTTCATGTCAGTCAGTCACGCCTTGTGTCAGTCAGTCCGTCACTCACACCTTGTGTCACGCTCCATATATGGCCATCTCCATATATGAAGATCACGGCACTGACCTCATCAAACCCTGGATAGCCATACATGGAGAAGACTGGATCATCACCTAGATCTGCATGGAGCCGGCCATCAACTCTACATCTGGCCTCACGGACACCATGTTGATCTGACCTCAACAAACCCCTAGATCTCCATATATTTGATGTCTCCCTTTTGACTGATACCGGTCCACTCAAACTCTAGACTCCGCCCCAAAGTCATTAGCGCAGCCACACCCGGTCAGCCGGCAAAATCTAGAGTTCTCAACAAGCCCGAAAATGAAGGCCCGGCCCAGCCCTACCTGGGCCCTAACTGGGCTGGCCCGAGGCCCCGCCTGGCATTACTAATTAGCACACATTTTACGCCCTACCCGGCCCAAAAACGGCAATTAAAAAAGTCCATATATATAAGCATATATGGGCATTCTCAGACATGTTGTTTCATCGCGACCTCAGGGCGTCTTACTGGTATATATGAAATTACTTTTATAGAAACTTTTATTTCAGCAATACATTTGACTATGCATCTGCCTTAACCCGGCCCTCGTTGCACTATGCAGTATGCACAACTTTTATAACAGAAAGCCCTCTAATCTCGTCTATCCTTCTACTGTATCTGTAACTGTATTCTAACTTTTAATCAGGCTGTTCTCTACAAACCAGGGTGAGCCTATATACTAAAATTGCACAAATGTAACATCCGGACCGTTGCTCCGATCCACACCAAACTTGGCACACACACTGTTCAGGGATCTGCCATCAGAATAGCCACACCAGGGCCCTGAAGTTAGACCTACCGGTAATTAAGACATGCAAAATGGGGCCCTGTGTCTCATCTAACCACCATAGGTTACCCCAGCACTTACAACAATAGTGCTGTGGGTGGGAAGGGTGAGGTGTGGGGCACTCTACAACAGCAGCCTGTTCTGTGAAAGGGGAAAGACCCATTATTCGTTATAGGTTAGGCCAGTCTATGCTGCTTCCGAAATATGCCAACAGTTGTAAACAAATGGAAAATGATTCTGCACAGTGTTTCACAAAGCGACGATTCAGCAGAACTATCTTTAGACAGGGAGAGGCTTAAGGTCGAATTCTGCCACCTGTACTGTAAACACGCAATTGCCTGTGTGTATGTGCATGCATGCGTTGCGTGACTGCAAGCTTTTCTATATGCCTCACCATTCAGCAGAAACCAGTACAACATTCATGCAACAATGGTGCAGAACCTATAAGGTGATGTGTTCGTATTAATGTGTTTGTGCATGTGTGTGAAAGAGTGAGTGAGTGAGTGAGTCTGTGTGTGTGTGTGTTGCTATAGAGGGGGATCCATCATCCTCAGGCTTCTATTGATGTGAACGTCAGGACCCATCAAACTGAGAAGCACAGAGGTGCACCACAAGGCACTCAGTATAATTAGGCACACACAGTAAGCATGTGCACGGTCAACCGCATACGTAGTCACACACACACACACACACACACACACACACACACACACACACACACACACACACACACACACACACACACACACACACACACACACACACACACACACACACACACACACACACAGAGAGTCCTGATGGAATCATAGCACAACACACACATGCATACAATCCACACGCATTTACCCAGAAAATCAAGATAGCCATACACACCATTAATAGTTCTGGTCCATGATTATGATTGGCTGAGCGACATTCAAAGCCATTAGAAAACCCTCTATATTACACACATGAGCAGCAAACAAAGTATTTAGATTTAGATTTACAAAGACATATACAATTTTAGTTAAGAAAAAGGCCACAAACTGATACATGTGATGTACATGTACAAAGAATTAGAATCTGGATGTAAGGGCAACCATGCAAGTATTGATTTTGTCGGTTTGGTTAAGATGTTGGCTATAACCTCATGCCCTCAGGTGCCACAATCATGTTTTTCACCTACAGTAGCTCCATGTGTCTACTGAACTCTTGACCTTCCACCTACAGTAGCTCCATGTGTCTACTGAACTCTTGACCTTCCACCTACAGTAGCTCCATGTGTCTACTGAACTCTTGACCTTCCACCTACAGTAGCTCCATGTGTCTACTGAACTCTTGACCTTCCACCTACAGTAGCTCCATGTGTCTACTGAACTCTTGACCTTCCACCTACAGTAGCTCCATGTGTCTACTGAACTCTTGACCTTCCACCTACAGTAGCTCCATGTGTCTACTGAACTCTTGACCTT
Organism: Electrona antarctica; assembly: GCF_951216825.1. Taxonomy (NCBI): domain Eukaryota; kingdom Metazoa; phylum Chordata; class Actinopteri; order Myctophiformes; family Myctophidae; genus Electrona; species Electrona antarctica. The sequence goes on along the minus strand of NC_136806.1, from coordinate 46,588,909 downwards.
CCACCTACAGTAGCTCCATGTGTCTACTGAACTCTTGACCTTCCACCTCCCCCATTGCTCCGTTCAGGGAAAAGAGTCTCAGGTCATAATCGGCCTCATGGTGATGCTAGAACAGCCAAAATTCATGTTTTGGACTAAAACTCTTGGCCCCTAGATCTACAAACCATATTGGATCATGACCATTGACCCAACTACCCATATATGCCCCGGCCATTTGTACCAGATTATGTTTGCTTCTTCAAAACACACCTTTTGCTACTAATGAGTTCAGGCACATTAAGCATACCTACAGTAAGTCTGTGTCCTTTCTGCTTTCCTTCTGCATAATTATGCGTTCATAGTTTGTGGGTGGACCGTTTGCTCCCACCGCCACCCCAGCACCACCGTTCTGTTCCCCATGGGGGGGGGGGGGGTTGTTATTGTATATCTATCTCCCTGCTCTTAACCCATTTTGACCTGAGATCAGATTCTAAAAATGTCTTCCACATCCTGACAGTTTTTCGATTTTTCAAAAATAGCTAAAGCATAACATAATGCTAAAACCAAAAGGGGTTCCCGCCCAAAATGGGTTTTAACTCATCCTTGGCTAAGGACTTCTTTAACGCCTTTTTAATGATATCCCGCACCGCCAACGATGCCTTTAACGTGTTAATTAGCACTCTATTTAATGATAAAACTATAAAGTTGGCTTACCGCTAATCAAAGCTCCCCTCGAGCGGCAGCTCCATGTTCCATTGCTTCCCCTTCAGCCTCAATGCATTGAAAAAAGAGCAAGGTGGTGGATGAGGCCTTTCTAGGCCTTTTTAAGAGTATTCCATTTCAAATCGCGCTGGATAAATAAAGCGACTGTTTAGTGGCTCAATAGCTCTTCCCCATGACCACGCATCTGAAATATGAACGCTTCTAAAGACTCTTAGCGAGTGAATAATCCGATCAGCGCGAGCAGCAGCACCATTATCGTCTTCTTCTACAGCCAAATAGAATGGTGGTGAACGGTGGAGGTTGCTGAACTATCGGCGCCCCCTGCTGGCAGGGGTTGAGTTAATGGTTATACTATTACATTTCTATTCTATTTGTGAGTTATCTGACTCAACTCCTACAAACGTTGTCTAAAAACACAATAAAATAGTATAAAATAGTATAAAATACAATTACCTTCTAGGAAGTGGAAAGAAATGCATATCCTGTTTTGCATTTTTTTTTTTTTTTTTTAGTTTTAGTTTTGTTAAATCATAAGCACCAGTGTACCTCATTTGCAAAAAGCTTACCGAAGTACATTATTCCACCTAGATTTATAACATGCACCATTATAAGCATATTGCACTAAATAGATGGAAAACTATTCTACAGATGGCACATTTCAACAATATGAATTATATCGAATTATCTCAATAACGTATTTTAATTCAGTCACAGGAACATATTCAAATTCAGGCAAACATTCTAATTTACATTCATCACAACGTAATTGCCTTGCCATTGTGTACTACTTTGTAGCATAAATGCTTCTAGTAAAATTCACATTAAAGCTGCTATAAGCAATAATATGTCAAAACTTTAATTACCTTTTTCTTTTTTATTGGTATTCAGACAGAATGGGTAGAACGCTCCCTCTAGATCTAGATCTAGGGGCCGCAATCTGCATTCAATGATGTTCCTAGAAGCTTTGTCATTGGTCGATTTGCCTGTCTACTTCCTGATTGGTTAGTCATTGCGACAGGGTTTTTTTTTCGACCAATGACAAAGCCTGAATACCAAAAAAAAATAAAATAAAGTAATTGAAATGTTGACCTATTATTGCTTATAGCAGCTTTAACACATAATAACAAAAAAATATGATTGTACTTTCCATCACCAAAACGGCCATGGAAATGTATGTATGTATATGTATGTATGTATGTATGTATGTTTATTATTATTATTATTATTACTACTACTACTATTATTACTGTTATTATTTTTATTTTTCATTCTTTGCCGGAATATAAAAAGGAGGCAGCTTTCGCTGCTCACCACGGCTATTTCCTGCGTGGCTAACAGTAACATCTGTTCACTGTGCCCCTGGGGAATACAGCTGGGGATTGGCCTCCACTGAACAATACAGAAGAGACAAGAGAAAAGGGAGGCAGGGGAACGGAGAGAGAAAGAGACGGGAGATGCAGAACGTGACAGATAGTGTATATGAGAGACAGTAAGATGCAAAAGAAAAGATGGGGATAGACAGAGAGATAAAGGGAGAGTGAGTGAATGAGAAACCCATGGGGGGGAGGGGGGGGGGGGGTATTTCTGCTTTCATAACGTCTACAAATACAATCCCAGAAGTCTTTGACAGTTAGGCTGTCGGCAGATGTTTAATCATTTACTCATTGATATCCTTTTAACAAAATGTTAACCGTGTTTAACCTCAATAACCACAGATAATTGTATGCCGTAACCCTGGTTGACAATGCAGCGCTCCATGGGTATGAATAGTGTACTACCACAGCCAGGGTTGGGTGTTCAATTATTAAAATGAAGTAATGTTGATTAAAAGGGGCGGGCCCAGCCTACAAAGTGACATTGTAAAATAAGTAGGCACAAAAGTTCAGTCCATGTTTAATTATTCTGCCAAATACGCACAAAACTATGTTTAATTAAGGGACCAAGCAGTCCCGAAGGGCCCTCCTCCCCCCATGGAGCAGAGCTGTTCTGTGAATCTCAGCGACTCCCATTGAAAATGAATTGCGAGCTGCTCTGCCCCCCCTCTCCCCCCGGAACAGAGAGAACGATTCCGTCTTAATAGTGTGATTGAGGCCTTACAGTTGGAGGCCATCGATATTGTCATTTTCTTTTTGCTGAGGTTTGCGTGATCTGCGCAAAAGGACAGTTAACCCATTTTGGGCGGGAACCCCTTTTGGTGTTTTAAACATTATGTTATAATTTAGCTATTGAAAAATAGCAGATCTACAAGCTCATAGCGCGCCACCGAGTGGCTACGAGCTTGTAGGTCTGCTATTTTTGAAAAATCGTGAAAATATTTCAGAAAACAGAGAATTTAGAAGGATTTTTTAAAATTTTGAGGTCAGGCCTAAATGGGTCAAATGATAAGGGACAATATCGGTGGCACCCAACTGTACACTCTTCTGTGAGATCTCTCTCACATTGCTGAGGCACAAAGGACATTTGAGCAAATTCAGTGCAGTGATTCGACTCTCTAGTTCAGTGGTCCTCAACCTTTTCAGGCTGTGACCCCCCAAAATAATCATAATTTGAACCGGGGACCCCCCACCCTGATAAGCAGCATAGTTGAAGCATTGCATTTAGTTTGACTCGGTTGCACAGAGAAATATTGCGAAAATAGACGATCTACAAGCTTGTAGATTGTCTATTTCCAAATTCTTAGGAAATATTTGACAATTAGAACAATGTTTGGAATTATTTGTAATAGTATAGTTTGTTGGTTACCTTTGATGTAGTAATGGTCTTATTATTAGGTAATTTGTTTCATTTTAGAGGTATTGAAAGAAATGTGCATTAAGCTAATCATGTGGGGACCCCCCAGTTTGGGAACCCCTGCTCTAGATATAGAGACTGGAGATGGAGACAAGCAAAGAGAAAGGCAACAACAACAGAGGCCAAAGCGGCAGGTACAAAGACGGCCAAAGTCAAACTAGACAGAAAGACATGCACAAAAGCAGTGGTGGAAAGAAACCAAGTACATTTACTCAAGTACTGTACTTAAGTACAATTCTGCTGTACTTTTACTTATTTCCAATTTGCAATATACTTTTACCTGTACTCCACAACTGAGGCAAAATTATATGGTATAAATATTGTAAAAATATTTAGTTCCAGGGGACCCCAAGAAGCAGAATTTATTTGTGGATATATATTCTTTTTGCTTTGTATTGATAGTACAGGAGAAAGACGGGAAAAAGGGAAGAGATGGAGATGGAAATAGCAGACCTACAAGCTTGCAGTGAGGCACAAAGTGACAGACACTAGCCAACGTTAAGTTCTAAAATGACACGGATACTTTCCCAGTTTTAATGACACACAGGAAGCCTTGTACACGAGTAGATAGACAAACAAACGATACAGACAGATTCAGAAGCAGAAACGTTGTAGACAGCTACAGACAATACAAAATTGTCCTGATGCAGTGAGATAGATTCTGTATGATTCTGTAGACAGTCAAAGGGTGAGGAATAGGTGAGAAAGGCAACATGTAAAGATGCAGTGGAGAGGTAAATTAGGTGTATAATCGAAGAGGTGAAAAATGACAGGTCGACAGGCACGTCAGTAAAACAGAAGAGTGACAGGTAGTCAGACAGGCAGTGAGGGTGGAGAGACAGGTGGAGCAGGCAGGTCAGAGACAGATACACGCAGGCATCGTGAGAGACAGGTTTGTGGACAGGCTTTAGGCAGACAAGTAGACGGGCAGGAGATATACAGACAAGTACATACTGTATGCAGGCAGTGTTAGAGAGGGGGATTGATTGTGAGAGGAAAGAAAGGTAGATAGACTAGGCAGGTGGTCAGAGAGACAGGTACAGAGAGACAGGTACAGAGAGACAGGTACAGAGAGACAGGTACAGAGAGACAGGCAGGCAGGCAATTATACAGAGACAAGTACACATACAGGCAGTGTGTGCAGTGGTGGAAAAAGTACTCAATTATTTTACTTAATTAAAAGTATAAATACTGCAATGTAGAACTACTCCGTTACAAGTAAAAGTCATCGAAATGTACTTAAAGTACCAAATTAAGAAAGTACACACTATGCAGAATATCCCATTTCAAGTTTTCAGATATATACAAAGCTAACAAGATGCGACACATTGTGAGCTTGTAGATCGACAATTTTCAAATGGCCGAAATGTACAGTATAGGACTGAAGTGTTTAATGTATGTTTTGCAATAAAGTAATTAGTAACTAAAGTTTTCAAATCTGGTGGTTGTGGAGTAAAAGTACAATATTTGCCTCTGAGATGTAATGGAAATACCTAAATACCTAAAAATCATGATCCACCTCGGTGTGTGTGCGTGTGTGTGTGTGTGTGTGGAGGGGGGGGGGGGGGGTGGGGGGGGGGGGGGTAGGCAGTAAGAGAGACAGGTACACAGACAGGTAACCTGTCCGGGGCCAGTCAGATGTGTTTGATAGCATTTAGCAGGACAAGCGCATGTCAGCCGTTGCTGACCTCTGCGCCAATTACTGAGCTGCCACCCCCGCTAATGACAGGATCCCTATTCACTGATTCACTGCTCTGCTGCTGTTGGGCTGGCATAGCACTCTTTCAGTCCCCTCACCTCTCTCCCCCCCCCCTCTCTCTCTTAAATTTCACGTTTAATTTCTTTCTCGTTAATGTTGCTCTCTATGCCTCTGTCCTCCTCACTTTCATAATGCTTCTCTGCCTTTCTTTAGTTATACATGACAAGTGAGTGAATGATGGAATTTTAGAAGAGAAGGATATTGGGGGAGAGAGAGAGAAAGAGAACTCGAAAAAGCATCAGAGCAAACATCTACACCCCCACACCCGCCTCCTCCGCCGCCTCCCGTTTTAAACCTGAGGTCAGCAGGTAAAGGCGTATCTAGATCGATGCTGGTTAATTCAGAAGCTTGCTCTCCATGGCCCGATATCAGCATTCTCAGGACTGTGAAATGCTGCCATGGCTTGAAGATGAGCTATGGTGGGCTGACTCGAGCCGCGATCAATGTCCAGTCATCTACCTCAACCTCTGCTACACCTCTGCTGCAGGGTGGTGTAGCATGCGTTGGCGGGCGTCACAAGAGTGCATGGCGGCTTATTCACTCAAACACACACACACACACACACACACACACACACACACACACACACACACACACACACACACACACACACACACACACACACACACACACACACACACACACACACACACACACACACACACACACACACACACACACACACACACACACACACAGTCAAGGGGGGGGGGGGTATACTCTGAGTCAAATAGTTCCCACTTGCCAGGCAGGAAGACTACTTAATACATAAGCACAATACTTTGGTTTGGCTGAGAGACCTCGTTTGCACTCTCTCACGCATAAGAGACCTCAGTTGCACTCACACATGAGTTTCACAGTAGCATACAGTATAAGGAAGCAGCACAGACAAGGCATACGTACAGGATGTGGGTCAACTCCGTTGGTACTGTAGCAGAGGTTATGGGTCTCAATTCCAGTTTATTTGGAAGAGAACATGACATTTAATTTGAGTGATGTTGATATCTGCCAGTTTAAGGGTTAGTTCAGATTTTTGGACTTAAAGCTTTAGTAAATACTTAAATATAGTGGTTGGAAAGGTACTAATTGATTCCCAGAATCCTGTGGTGAGATTCTGGTCGTGTTTTGGTGAATATTAAGTAGTTCCGGTCATTTTATGGAGGTCTGGGGGCCATGCATTAAAAATAAATTAATCCACAAAACTAGCGTCATTTTTATTGTTGTCCTATTGCTACCATATTATAGCACAACTTGTGTTCAACTTGGAACCCTCTGTCACATGGAGCTATTCACCCACACTCTCTCCCCTACTCTCTATTTCCCCACAAACGTAGACCATCTGTATGGGTATGTCCATACAGTACACAAGTAGACCAATCACAGATCATAACCACACACTTCAGTTGACCCTGCTATGCCAATGACATCACATGTCAGCAAGTTTAATTAATAGTTAATTAATAATGAATAGGTGATGCTGCTACACTAATCACAGATGGCTTACAGGGCACGGCTCCGCTGATTCATCTATACCAGTGGTTCTCAACCTGTGGGTCAGTAAAGTGACAATTTAAGGATTTTAAATACTATACCCTTTAAAGACCTTTTTAATAAAATTAAAAAAAAGAGCATTACTAATTCAAAAGTAACCAACAAACTAGAAGCTGGTCAAACATTGAACAAATTCTTATTGTCAAATAATATAAGTTCCGAAGCGCTATGAGTTTGTAGATCGGCTGTTTTCACAAGTCAAACTACATAATGCCTCAACTCCTACAATGACATTGAGTGCTTGTCAGGGTAGGGTGTGCCCAGTTCAAATAGGATTATTTTGGTGGGGCACGGCCTGAAAAAGTTGAGAACCACTGGCCTAACCAAGGGCAGCAAACATCACATGCATGGACAGGTTCAGGACCACCACTGATGGACAGCAACAGGCAATGCATTTTTTCACAGAGAATAGCATAAAGAGCAGCTGTCTGACTGTCTCATGGGTTTATAATTCGTCTGGTGCACTGTGAGCTTGTAGACAAGTGTTTTTGTGCAAACTTGCACCGACGGGAAGTTTTATCAGAAGACAGAGGGGCAATGCCCCCGAAATAGGACTATGCTCTCCCTCCTTTATCTTTAAAAGAGAGCAAGCGAATGCGATTGCTCTAAAAACAGACTTGCTAGACGCGTGTGTACAGTATGTCTGTCTGTCTGTCTGTCTGTCTGTCTGTCTGTCTGTGTGAGTGAGTGAGTGAGTGAGTGAGTGAGAGAGAAACATGTAACGTTACAATGGCAGATTAGTGTTAGTAAATCAGAAATGCTTTGCAACATGTTGCTTGATTGGACAAGTTGAATCGCTTGCAGCTATAAGCCAACATATACTCAGACCGATGCAACTTTTCTTTGCAAATGGTTTTGTCATGAGGCAAATCTTTGGTCTGAACTAGGCTTAAGACTGACAAAATGTTGTGTCAGTCTGGCCATATAACTTGTATTGGCACAGTATAATTACAGCCACATTCACACCCAGGTGTGAATGTGAGTAATTGCATGAGAGTTAAAGGACGACTTCACCCGTTTTCAACCTATCCTCGTAAAACTAGTTCTCACTAATGCTCATAATAAAATGGTACAATCTTATTCCAAATCGGTCTGTGTAGGAAGGCTGTAGTGAAACTAGGTGAAGAAATGGCAGTGCTGTAAGTGCACCCATCCCCCACCAACAACATGCCTCCTGTATGCCTACATTGCCTAGTGTGTAACAATACAACTGAGAACTAAAGAACTATAGGTTCACAATAGCAAAATGCACCAAAAAACGGTTTCGAAAGTTTGCAAGTACAGTATGCGAGCAAAAAAGCCATGCAATTACAGATCCAGCCCAGATGTTCCAGATTGCACTCCTAGATACCAACCCAAAACTTCTACATTAATCCCAGGATGCATTTTTCATTCTGTACGTGCATCTTCTCTCTTTGCTCTTTTCACTACAGTGCGCTTGTACCTAAGGGAAATGTAATTGTTTCCTTCTCCTAGCAATAATACAAGCAGACTGAAGTCATGCATTATTCATGTCATCCAAGTTGGCGCGCTGCGTTGAGAATTAGAGGTCATCTTCTGTTTTGGCTCAAGACACCGTGCTATGGCGTCCTGTGGGAATACCCTGCTCTGTGTGTATTCAGTATTATATGGGTAGTTGCGGTGCATTTCTAATCTGTATGTAGAGAATGATATGCGTATGCATGCATGTAGATATACGAATGTGGTTAGGAGTGCCTTTATAATGTGTTGTGTGTAGTGTACATACAGACTGTACATGAATATGCTTTTTAGTTTATCTGTTCTAGCATCATTAGCATGTTTGTAGCACCTCTCCAATAATAAACGAAAAGATTCCATAAAAGTGTAATGCCTTCAAATCTATACTGTACATAAGCATTTCTAATATACACTAAATCTATTGCTAAAGTCTCAACAATGCCCTCCAATACAAATGAAAAATGTATGGGGAACATAGGAAGCATTGCTGGCTCTTCCTCTGTACAGCTTCAGACTGCAAATGCATTTTAATCTTAATCCTCATATCTATTCCATTTTAAGATTGACATGAATGGACGACGCCCTACAGTTGGAGGCCATCGATATTGTCCTTTTCTTTTTGCTGAGGTTTGCGTGATCTGCGCAAAACCCCTTTTGGTGTTTTAAACATTATGTTATAATTTAGCTATTGAAAAATAGCAGATCTACAAGCTCATAGCGCGCCACCGAGTGGCGCGCTACGAGCTTGTAGGTTTGCTATTTTTGAAAAATCGTGAAAATATTTATTTCAGAAAACTGGAGGATTTAGAAGGATTTTTTAAAATGTTGAGGTCAGGCCTAAATGGGTCAAATGATAAGGGACAATATCGGTGGCACCCAACTGTACCTACAGTATGAGCCCAAATGGCCAATCAGTGTTTGGAATCAAATAATGACATCCTGTACATCTCATAAATAGTGTGGGAGGATCAAGCATGTAGGGGAATCTGAAGAGACAGAAGTAGAAAATAGTTGACCAAATGTAGGTGATTTATTTCTTTTTTTTCAGAGTATCAGGTGGTGGACATAGTTGGCCAATATGTTTTCCATTTATTTTATTGTATCATTGTTGTTTATATTGTAATTGCCACCCAACATAGGTAGAAGCAAGTTCCCATAGCATAGTGGTTACCTTGGTGACTGACTTTCCCCCACGGGATGAATAAAGTAAAGGTGCATCTATCTTATTATGTGAAAGGTCCACAGTTTGAAACTAGAAAAAGTGCCCTTCTGGGCACAGGTCTCCACCAGGAGGATAGGACTGTGTGAGATGTTTGGCAAAATGTTTAGGAGTAATATAAACATGTTTGTTTATTTTTTGCAAACAGCCTTAGGCTGAGCTCAGACCTTTACTGCGCTTGTTGGATGAATGTTGTGTAGTGTCATGGCCGCCCCAATGCATTTCCAATGGAGGTCACATGGTTTGACACAACATTGTGTTGTGTGAGGGGGAGGGGGGCAGTCGAAACACAGCTGAAAGCCATACAACAGACCATGTGACCTCCATTGGAAATGCATTGGGGCGGCCATGACACTCACAACAGCAATGCAGTGCAGCGACCGTGTGAGTGAGGCCTAAGGCTGAGCTCACACCTTTAATGCAATTCTCGTGCTCGTTGGATGCTTGTTGTGTTGTGTCATGGCCGCCCAATGTATTTCCAATGGGAGTCACGTGCTTTGACACAACATTGTGTTGTATGAGGGGGAGGGGGGGGCAGTCGAAACACAGCCGAAAGCCATACAACAGCTTGTAGGCGCAACATCCACACAATGTCCACACAACACAGAGGGTGGGGTTAATCACCAACCAATAGGAGAGAAGGGCTGTTTTGTATCCCAATGGGCGGAGTTTAGTTGTAGTCTCCTGAGCCCCGCAGAAAAGTCCGACTGGAGAGTGACAGAGTGTCACCCGTGCGCAACTTGGAGACCTAAAATAAGCCATCTCAGTCCGTGATTTCTAGCACTTTTGTTCAACAATGTAACTGTTTTAATTAATTCTCATCTATCTATTATAGTTATTTCAGTTTTGAATACTTTCTGTTTTCCATTTCATATATTTGATATTGCTGTATTTAATGTATATTGTTTTGATTGATTGTGCTTGAAATGTACTGTAATTCTGCAAACTGTTAATACATATTTCTATCAAACTCAATACAAAGGCTGTTAACTGTGAGTGGACGACCCAATTAAGCATTACACTTGTTGATTTTGTGTTTTGTATTTCGGCTACATTGAAAATGAGGGCCTGCCCCTAAATTGTACTCCACGCTTAAATGAAGGTTCTGATGATGATGATGATGAAATGACGCACGGCTGTCTCCAGTCATTTCAACAATCAGTACCAGATTTAAAGGCACTGATTCTGTGTGTTGGCTTGTTCAGAAGAGGATGACGTCTTTCGAAGAAAGTTTGATTCATTTAGCAAGCGTAGTGTACAACGCGACTCCACATATCGCCGTATTGGTCACCAAAAACTACACACAGATAAACGTGGGTCTGTTGTTTTCCGCATTCCGCTCTAGCGCACCGCCCACTTCCCGCAAAGCCTTGTGGGAAATGGATGCATCTAGGGAGGGACGGCCATGATACTACACAGCATTGATCCAACGAGCACGAGAATTGCATTAAAGGTGTGAGCTCAGCCTTACACTTAAGTAACTAAAGTTTTCAAGTAATTGTAGTGGAGTAAAAGTACAATATTTACCTCTGAGATGTAGTGGACTCAGTAGAAGTAACAGTATTGGAAAATGGAAACACTCAAGTAAAGTACAAATATCGCAAAATTGTACTTAATAAGTACAGTACAGTATACTCAAGTAAATGTTACTTCCCAACACTGGGAACCAAATGCATCCTTACAGGTTGTGAGTGGCACAAATCCAACGTGAAGAAATTTAAGGGAACTTGGAAAGACAAGTTCATTTCAGATTTATTTTTCCTAGACGAGAAAATTAAAGAAGGAACTGAAACCTCAGCCAATTAGCTGACCATGCATATACGGCCCCAGGAAGAGTAGACTTCACTGCGGCCGTGAGGGCTAAATGGGGAACCGCAATAAACCGTAAACGCATGAAACTGGATCACAAGCATGGATGGCATCAATGTTTTACTGTACGTTTTGTCGCATCGACAACTGTGATGGTGGGAAAGTGGAAATTGGACAAAGACACACCACAAATGACTGGCAGTGAAGTGGCAAGAAAGACAGAACTGAAATCTTCAGTCATATGACTGAGATTTCGGTTCTTTCTTCCAGTATCGTGTGTGTGTGTGTGTGTGTGTGTGTGTGTGTGTGTGTGTGTGTGTGTGTGTGTGTGTGTGTGTGTGTGTGTGTGTGTGTGTGTGTGTGTGTGTGTGTGATTTATTCATGCCTTTATTCATATTAAACTAGTGTTAGTTTACTGTTAGTTTCAAATTATTTAATTATTCCGTTTGCATTATTCAAATTAGCAGCCTATAAAACATAAAAGTAGCAGTGATTTTCTCTGGTGATTTTATTATGTTTTAATCTATAACTAATTGTGTTGTGGTTTATTTTATTTAATGCTAGTACTGTATGTCCATTGAAACCAAAGATCTAGTTTAATCGGTTTAGGTTCAAAACATACATTTTCTACCAGCATTAATGGTATAAGTGTACAATTGTTTTATTACAATTTGTCATAAAGCTGTAGCTCCTCATACCCACTTACGCAGGGTCTGTACCCCAAAGATAAAGATTTTATCATAATTTATGTTTTGTAGTGACTTACAAGTGAGGTTAAAAGCATAAAAGGTTAGTTTATCACACTGATATAAAATAATCTTCTATTACGACCAGTAAGATGCCTGACTGCGAGAAGCCACCTTGGTGGTGAGGTCGCGTGCACGCATCCGCCTGGGTGACGGCCGAATGCCGCTGGTGCTTTGGCATGGGGGGGTCAGATCAACATGGAATGAATTCTGTACTGGCCATATATGGAGCGTGTCTTGAGTGTACAGGGTTTGATGAGGTCAGATCAACATACGGAATGTCAGAACAGGAAGGACTGGTGGGGAAGGGTCAACATATGCAATGTCAGTGCTGGTCAGCATGCAAATATGGAGATCTAAGGGTTTGAGGTCAGATGTAGAGTTGCTGGTCGCAGTGGCCGGCTCCATATAGAGAGATCTAGATCTGATGATCCAGTCATCTCCATGTATGGTTATCCAGGGTTAGATGAGGTCAGTGTCGTGATCTTCATATATGGAGATTGGAGATAGCCATATATGGTGGCGTGATGTTTCACAAGGCGTGAGAGGCGTGACCATATATGGATGTCACAGTGATGTCACGAGGCGTGACCATATATGGATGTCACAGTGATGTCACAAGGCGTGACCATATATGGATGTCACAGTGATGTCACAAGGCATGACCATATATGGATGTCACAGTGATGTCACGAGGCGTGACCTGGAGGTGTGATGTCGTGAGGTGTGACCATATGGAGGCGTGACCATATGGAGGCGTGCATGGGGTGACTAACTAACGGACGGACGGACGCACAGGAAATGCAGGTTTTCATAGTAAAATATAAACATGTTTTTTAGGCATTTTGTTCCAAAAATGTGTTTTGCAAAAAACAACCTGTTGGTGGCGCTATAACAGGCCAATGTGAAAAGGGTGGGATATATTCCTCAGCCTAGTAAGAAAATGTGTGAAAGATTTCACGTAAATTGCATGCTGCGTTCATGATTTGAGGCTTTTGTTCAAAACGGGGCAATCTTGCAAACTGTGAAAGCTAATTATAGCCAATTAGGAATATGAATATGAATATGAAATATCGGACAGATCCGACTTGAGCACATGACCATAGAGATAGTGTGTAACGATTTGTGATATTTTTGGACAGAATCTGGAGGAGTAATATCCAGAAATGTGTTTTACAAAAGTCGGCCTCCTGGTGGCGCTCTAAAAGGCAGATGCGGAAAATGCAGGTCAACGGTTTGTCCTTGGCCTCTAGGGAGTGTGCATGCAACGTTTCACGCAGATCGGTGCAGTTTTAGGTAAAAAATGTGAAAAGCTGCCTCATGGTGGCGCTATAACAGGCCGTTGTGGAAAATGTGGGGCAGAGGTTCATCGTTGGCCTCCAGGGAGTGTGTGTGCAAAGTTTGGCATCGACCGGGTTAACGGTGGCGGAGATTAGCTGTTCACAGACGGACGGAAGGACGGACACACGGACGGAGTGCAAAACATACTCTCTCCCCATGCCGTCGGCCTGGTGGAGACAACCAGTTGGAAATATTATTTAATATATTTATTTAATATTATATTATTACATATTATTATCCATTAGTCATCCTAGTGTATTTGAGACTGTGTTTTACACGCGTGTTGTATACTTCCTGTCTTGATATTGTATGTACTTGCTGAAAGAAATGTGATAAAAAAGTAGACAAACATTTAATAAAATAGCATTAGCTATGGGTAGAATGATGAAATCAAGGAAGGACGTGGTGACAGATATGCATTAAACGGTTGAAAGAAAATTTACTTATTTTGTGCACGTGTACTTTCTTGTGTACTGCATGTGCCGTCTGTATTTGCCTGCATCTGGCATAAGGTCATGAAACATTCATAGTCTTTGCACAGCTAGAACCATATGGCAGTGGATGCTAACACTTGTTTGTTTGGTACGTGACCTACGTGTCTGGCAAATTTTACTTGTCTGGACAAGCTGCATATTATGAATAAGACAACAGATGTTTATTTTTTTTAGGTCAGAGAGGTGTAGAGGTAAAACACTTGCCCACCACCGCAGGGACCCGGGTTTAATGCCCTCCCTGGGTGTAATGAGCAGAAGTGGCTGGCGACTCCATCTGAATTAGGAGGAAGCATGTGGTTGTCTACACCCTCCCCAGATCCACCATGGGGGACCACAGCACATGCTGGGAAGTGACATCCACTAAATTGGGGGAAAATACAATAATAAATTAGAAATGTGTGCTAAGGTGAGCAAGCCCTGCTTGGTTTATCTGTCTATTTGTGTTGCAGCAGGCCGCATGCATGCATGTCTCTGTGTGTGGGGGCCTGGGGTGGGTGCATAACTGCATATATTCATACACAGAGTGACATATGGTTGCTCTGTGTGTGTGCATGTCTGAAGAACAACTTAAGCAATGTCTCTGTGGGTGGGGTGCTTGTCGGTCCAGCAATTTCTGACATTAGCTGCATACAGACACACAAACAACACACACACACTCACACACACGGGCAAAAATATAATCTCCTCCTCCTTACTTTTTCTTCATCTTGTTATACACTCAAAGAAAGACAAGAGCCAGGTACATGTACACCCACCATACATTTGCCCCCAACAATCGAACCCTGCATGCACAAAACACACATGTACTATAAATGTACTGTACTAGCACAGACATCCCACTTACTCTCGTTATCCTCTTTTTTATCTGCTCTTACTCCCTTTTATTATACTATATACCGTAAGTATACAGTATTTGCAAACATAAGCACACAACAACAGCCTCTGCCTCCCTGACAGTGTGTGCAATGTGTGAAATGTTCAGTCAGCCCACCCTCCCCCGTGGCTCGTCCGTCATGATTTCCTGGTATAGTGTCTCTCAATAACTCAGCAGGCCCTCATGCGCCATGAGAGGGCAATTAGATTGGCTGACAACTACATTTTTCTCTTTGGAATTAAATTGTGCAACTCTGGTGATGTTTATCTCCACACGGGGTGTGTGTGTGTGTGTGTGTGTGTGTGTGTGTGTGTGTATATATATCCCTATACTGGAAAACTTGACGCACTTTCAACACACGACTGCCACAAGACAAGTCACCGTCACTCACATGTGCTCGCCAGGCGGAACACGCATAGACCACTGCACACTGCCTCTGACGTCACTCCTTACACCTCTGCGTTTCTCTGCCGGACTCCATTCAAATCGCGCTGTCCACAATCGACAGGCCAAGTCACCGTCACTCACATGTGCTCGCCAAGCGGAACACACATAGACCACTGCGACTCTGATGTCAGTCCATATACCTCCGCGTTTCTCTGCCGGCCCCCATACAACTCTATGGTCCACACACCAGCACCACGTGACACGCGCTTTGTCTCACCACACTCAACATCCGTTGGCACCGCCGGACGTCTCTCTCACTCACTCACTCACTCACACACTCACACACACACACACACACACACACACACACACACACACACACACACACACACACACACACACACACACACACACACACACACACACACACACACACACACACACACACACACACACACACACACACACACACACACACACACACACACACACACACACACACACACACACACACACACACACACACACACACACACACACACACACACACACACACACACACACACACACACACACACACACACACACACACACACACACACACACACACACACACACACACACACACACACACACACACACACACACAACTCCGGGGAACTTTTCCTGCACTGCACAGCTGCTTGATACACAACTCTGCAGGACTCCAGCTGCTTGCTACTGCTACACAGTACACACCTCCGTTGGACTCGACGTGTGGACTACACACTTTACTCCTGCCTTCTGTCCTTTCACCATTACCAGGATTACGTTAGTTTGTGTGTGGGGGTGCATTGTAGTTTGCTTTTTTGTGGGTGTGCGTTAGTGGTTTGTAGTCGACTCACAGCCCACAGCCCTCTCATGGGGGGGCTGTGGGCAGTTCAGAAACCCGTCCACCAGTGACATCATCGATGGGGAATCCAAGCTAATAAAAACGGCAGACTTGCTATTCCTGAAAAGTTGCAATACGATAATAGAAGCCATCGTTCTCACGATAATACAAATCGAAATATATATTTTTAAAATCTTGTTTAAAGTAGTGGTATTTTTTCATGACCATTAGTGAGGACCAATTATATCCTTTAAGTAGCAAGTGATGTGTCAAACTAGGAGTTATTCATGATTATTTGGGTGACCCCAAGGATCATAAAAAACCTTGAACGATTACGATTGCAATTTTTGGGTCACACCCCTTTTTAGCTTAGATTGACTGGCCTACTATGTATAGAGCAATTTAGTCTTTTGAAATATAGTATACTGTATGTACCAAGTACATATGGAACCAATTCAAGTGTAGTATATTTTAATTCAATCTAGTATAGTCGCAATAATCCCGAATCGACATGCACAAGTAGTTGGAGTTGATTAATAATCCCTGTTTTCAGGGTCTTTATGGATACTTAAAAATCACACCCGTGTGAAGTGAGGGGCACTCTTATCATCATGCATCATCTCATTCTGGTCAAACAATTTGTGGCCTCACTTTTCCGTCTTCACTTTTCTGTCCTCACTTTTTATCCTCAATACGTATTTGCTCAGCCAGCTGGGCGTAGGAAGGGCTAGTGCCCCTCAAAAAAGATAATCTGAGGTTAAGCTGTTTGCTCCCTTCCCAAAACACAAAACAACTAAACAGAATTGGAGCACGAGCAACCCCCGTGCACCCGTACACACACATCATGCACCCTAACCCACACAGACTGAGGAATGCCCGTGCGCCGCGGGCAGCAGGTAGCTGGAGGTTATTTCCACTGTGTGCTGTTGCAACCAACCGTGGAGGGAGCCAGCCAGCCGTCTCAAGGACAAAGGTGCTGACGCAAACCGGGTCAGAATGAGAGAGTGGGATGCAAGAAAAAGAAAGAGAGGGGGTGTGTGTGGGTGGAGTAACAGAGAAGAGGTAGAGAGAGACAAATACAGAGGTCACAAATGAGGAGGAGGTTGAGAGAGTGGGAGAAGCAGAGCAAATGAGTGGGGGGGGGGGGGAGAGAGAGAGAGAGAGAGAGAGAGAGAGAGAGAGAAACAGAGGGACTCGGGAGAGATGGAGAAATGTGGTGAGAAAGGGAGGGAGATACAGTATGAAAACAAATTAAAAGAGAGCAGGAGGATCAAGACAGACACAGAGGAAGAGCAGTAGGGAAAGAAAGGAGAATGGCTATGGAAGGGAGGGCAGAGCAGTACAATTCATCAGTCTGGCTAAATTAAGGAGATTGCTAAATGTAGCCCCCTGTGTGAATATGAAGAAATGTGCCTCTTAATGTGATTGCCAGAGGTAGCCATGCCATAACTCAAGGTTAAGGTTGGTTGCAAGCGGGGGAATCGTGGATTATACGAGGACATTTACAATGTGATGATGCCAGGCATGCATCAAGGAGAGAGAGGGGGGAGTCCATTTGCACTGTGCTGTTAAAAGTATCCTGCTAGTCTGCTAGCCAAGCATCTGTAGAGAGTAGAGACTAGCATCATGCCAATTTTAAATTGTCCCCTCACATGGTCTAGTGTACATCTTTCACTTATAGAATAAACTGTTTATTTTTTTGTTTTTATTTGTCTGAGCAATTAAGAGGATATATTGTTTGATTTTTAAATATATAGCTAAGCCATTAATTTTCAACTATTGAAATTAGTCTGTTTATGCAAACATAGGCCTATATCAATGTCACTCTATCCACAATGAGTCACTACCATCGTCAGACCGCAAAACAAGGCCATGCTGCAAACATTAGATGTCTAACTCAATATCTGACATATAATTTGGTGGTCAAACAAAGGTCGAGGTCAAGAAGGTTTATTAAGGTCTATTAACACATTGTTATACATAACCTCTGAACTATTACTCTTGGAAAGATGAGACGGAGTCAGTGGATAAAAATAAATTGTCTCGAGCCGTTTCAATTCCCTGACATTAAGTTACAAATCATTTGTCCCTGCTTGGGGTGTAGCACACAAGAGTATCTGAGGCATTCAGGTAAATAATGAAAACAAATGGTGCAGCAGTTTTTCCCCCCACCAACCCTCTAAATCTGTGACCTTTGAGAGCAGTCAGTATTAAAGGAAGGGTGTGTGAATAAATGCACCTTTCAAGACTAAAGTGTGACAAATATTATCTGTGATGCATTGTAGACAAAGGGGGACAGGATTCGGATTTGTATTACCGGTTCAGTATTAAAAATCAAACCAGTTTAGACATCTTTTGAATCGGCACAACCATATTACACACCACTAGTAATGCGACTCTCACCGCAGAACACCCCGTTTCACTATGCATGTAACTTGATGTAAGATATCTACAATCTACATGAATAATATAATACAAAGTAGGCCGATCTTTTTGCATCAATAACACAAAAAATGTGTAACTGAATTACAAAGGCAAACAACAGGAGCAAAGTGTCGCAGGTCATTCAGATTCTAAATTGATCAGCATTACATTACAGCTATAAATGCTACTAGAGAGAATGTAGAATATAGTATCTACTGTAACAACCTTGGTTTTTGGCAGGACAAGAGAGGTCCTGTGACTGCCAAAACTTGACCACTGAGCCATTTACTGCTCTTTGGCTGAATACAGCAGGACTGTAGACTGTTAAGCTACACACAACACAGTCTGAACACTGAACACAACTTGTATTGTTGGAGTTTCAGCAAGTAATTAATGTTGACACAGCAAATTCAGGGGACAAAACTTACACAGAATCAATATGAAAGGGGGTTTCAAATATCAGCCATCAAGAGAGGACGGAAAGACAGAGAAATAAAGACAGGTTGAACGACAATAACAGAAAGGGTCAAAGTGAGTTCCACAGAAAGAGAGAAAGAGAGAGAGTAAAAAACCAGAGTAGTGCTGGGCAATATATCAATATTGTGATATTATGAGACTAGTCATTTTTTGGGATATCGTAATATCATATATGGCATACCGGTGCGGTTAGTGTTGTCTTTTTATGATTTTAACCGCTTAAGCTCTGTTTTATACGGTACTTTAGTACAGGCTCACAATGCATTGCGGCGAGTTGTATTTTAGCTGTTTTTGAAAAGGTTTGGGAAAACAAATTGATATCGTCACAATTCATTATTATCACCACAATATCAAAATTGAGGTTTTGGTCAGAAATATTGTGCCATTTGATTTTGTCCATATATCACCCAGCCCTACCAGAGAGAAGACATATAAACTTGTCCACTGAAGTCCATACCATAGCTTCCTGGAGACAGATATGCGTCCAGCGACCATGACTGATTCAATCCCACGACGCGCTGCCTTCCAGTGACACGAGTGGCTCTACTCTCCAATGGGATGCATCGATTACCTATGACGACATGAAAAATGCTTCAGATTAGGTCTATGCCCCAGATCTTTGTAGACACTGAAAGAAGACATGATGACCTTTAGTAACAGATAACTTGGGCTAAGGTCTGTCTTTCATTCGGTAGCTGGATATATTAATCCCTGGTGGGAACCACTTGTTGGGCATCGTTACTGTACAATTTTCTGGCCCTCAGACTGCAACAGTATGTCAGAGAGAGTGGTGTATTGTCAGTATTAGCCCAACGCGGGTGTCTATCCACTCCCCCCCCCCCCCCCCCCCTCCCCCAATTCAGTAGACCTACATTGTGTATATGATGGCAATAGGAAAACAAGCTGCCAATACTGCCTAAAATGCTGGTAACGGCGATGTCAGTCTATAGAGCACCGAAGTCTGACGTCACTTTCAGTAGAGGGCACCAACACACAGGTTTATAGGTTTTTTATTTGTATTGAAATCTCCATAGGGCGATTTTATGTCGCTTCATATAAGAACTGTGTTTGAAAAATAAACCGACCACCCCGGCGTTTCTGTCAGGGGAGTGGCTGTGCGTCGTTAATGATGTCCATTCATATTTGATACAGCCAGTTTCTAGAGAAAATGGAATTAATGTGACCGCAAAAGCCTTGAAACTACATATGAATGCAATGTCGCTGAGCATATACGTCACGCCCAGCTGTCAACATATTGCGTTCCTGAGATTCCTCGTTGACGTAAGCTCAGCTGGTGGTGACTCGACTCGTACTAACCACGATACATTATATATCAATAAAATAAAAATAAAAATAAACGTAATTAACGTTCAGTTTCTGTTGTGCGACGGGCTGCGGGCAGAAGCAGCCTACCCGGAAATGTAGTCTCTGGGTTGTTTGGCTCGTTTCTAACGCTTATTTTGTTACTCTTTGGGTATATTTGTACATTTCCACCTTCAGTCGATGCTTCATATCCATATGAGTGAAAAGGCCGGGGGAGATCGGTTTATTTTTCAAACACAGTTCTTATATGAAGTGACATAAAATCGCCCTATGGAGATTTCAATACAAATAAAAAACCTATAAACCTGTGTGTTGGTGCCCTCTACTGAAAGTGACGTCAGGACTTCGGTGCTTTATTCCGATTCCTAATAATATATGACATTTAGGCTACAGACATCAATTATTTTGTATTTTGAATGCTTTATGGTTGATGTTGCACGACTGTTTTATACTAGTGTCAGTGTACCATTTACATCATTATTTTACTAACTAGTATCTGTACTTTAAGAATTATTAATGGAGTTTTTATTTATTCCTAGATCAGTGGTTCTCAAATCTTTTCATTTCTAGGACCCCATTAAAAGTGTAAAACCAAATAGAGTGTCCGCCCCCGACTTGCGGCCCGGAAGAGAATTTCCCATTAATTTTTCCCATAGACATTTCAGAAAGTATTTATTTAAAGACCTGTAAGCCTCGGACAAAGACAACTCGGATGGTGACAAATCATGACAATAAACAATTTTTTTGGGGGGGGTTGAACACTTTTTTGTTCTTTATCTTCTAAAGGCAAGTTATGGGTATCGGAACATTCACTTCAGAGTTCAGATACAGGTAGAAATACACACTAAACTTGTATACACACACACACACACACACACACACACACACACACACACAATTAGGCTATATATCTGTGGGCTGTGGCCTTGTAGCAGCTCAGCACTGTGTTACTGGGATAATGTTTAGGTTCACGAGGACATTTCAGTTTAGTGTTTATGTTGTTGTTCAGTAGAGGTCAGTTCAGATATACATTATTCTATATTGACACACATTATTAAAAATGTTATTAAATACAAATAAAACACATAAAACTACAATATAGATGTAATAGCCATACTAACCCAAACACTACACTACACAATGGCATTTGCATATCTATAGGCTTTATCAAAATTGTTACAACACAACAACACTTAATAGATTGAACACAATCCATATTTCTCCCTGATTAACTACAATTTCCCGCCTACTGGCGCCATAGGCCTAAAACTTGACAAATATATAAAGTAAACATACAGCGCGCGCACACAAGACACACACACACACACACACACAGTACCAAAAGTACAGTACCAAAAGTTGCAGAGCGGGCGTCACTATCAGGTGGTCTCTCCCCAATGCAATGAAGAACAGCACTGCATGTCTGCAACTCTGCATTACTCGTGTGGAGAAATTGTTTGCAGTTCTTCTGCGTCGGTCCTGGGAAACAGTTCTGTTCTGGAATCCTAGCTCATGAAGCACTCAAAACAGTCTTTTCAGTCGCAAACTCGCAATGGCGTAGTGGCTCACTGACCCTTTCTTTATCACAGAGTAATAATTAAACAGGCAATGTGTAATATAAGTATTGTCCAGTTTGTCCTCAGCTATAGGCTACTTCCTGGTCACTGTACCATTCACCAGTCTATCACCCAGCTGTTTATTTTCTGCATTTCTCCTCTTCAGTAAACAAAACGCCTGCTTTTTCCGAGGCTACTTCTTCAGCGTCTCTCTCTAGCACTCGCCCCCACTTGACATCCACCAATCAGAATGCGCACTCAATTAAGAGTAACTAGTTGCATATCAAACCATTTAACTCCAATATATATCTTTCTAACATTACTATATATTTTTATATTCTTATAATATTCCTTCCCATGAACTTGACATATTACCAAACAAATCATAATATGTAAGTGATATAACAAGTGTATATATATATATATATATATATATATATATATATATATATATATATATATATATAGCAATGAATGAATATACTATCAGAGTATAGGGCTTTAACTTTTTTAAAGGCATTATCACATTGCACAAGCACATACAGTACATATTACACAGTCTGTATTTGACTTGGGCAAGAGAGAAGGTGATAAGTTTGAACTGATTGGTCAGCTGCCATATAACTCCTATAGGGCTGATATGACAGCTGAGAGCTGATGAATAAGCTAGCACTTCGGCCACGGAGCTCAGGAAGACTAAGGAACTCCATGTCACACATGGATGATGAGATAAAATTACAGTATCAACTAAGGAACCACTGGAGTTTGGCTGCATAATGGTGAGAGTGGTAATCAGTTGGCTTCCAAACAACTAGCCACCAATTTCTTACTGAACAGTAAGAATCAAATTAGTTTATGACAGGTTGTATTGGCATTCTGTCAACATATGCTTTGTGCATGGCTTAAAAAAGTACTTGAACAAAAGATAATAATTAAACCTACTGTACTGTACCTGCTGTGAAAAACTGCCTCAGCAAATAGCCCCATCAAATGAAATAGGTCATCCTACTGGTAATTATAAACAGTTTAGGGAATATAATGTGATAATTTATTTATAATTTATTAATTTATTAATTCTGATAAATTCTTGCAAGAGGAAAGAAACATTTTCTGGCAACAACGTAGCGTCACTTAAACATGGGGATTTTGCAACAGGTTCTTGTAACAAGGTATCTCTGTACTAGCAAGGTAATTTTGAGTTACGTTTGTTCCAAAATATCCTCATTCCTCACTCAGGCACTGGGACCTGCAGCATTTCTTTTGGAGCGGTAGGCTACTTCCATATACTGTAGACAAATACTGACAACGGAGCTACTACCATTGGTGCCGCCAAAAATACTTCTAAAATGAATGCTACACAGTATGACTATCGCTAAAAGTAACACTGTACGTAACCCCATGTGGATTACGCTGTGCATCCTGCGTGAAACTGCACCATGTGATTTCCATGTGTACCCTGTCTGTCTGTCCATACAGCTGCCTGTGTATTCCTGTATTCTGTGTAACTGGAGAAGTAAACATGGTTTACTATACCCCCTGAACTTTCTGCCTACTTTATCCTGTGCTTGGGTCATGCTTAAAAAAAGATATTGGAACCACCATGGACCCAGCGAAAGGTTATTTGAGAATAAGGGTGACTTATTCTCTCCTGTGCTTCCAAGGTGAGGTGAGGAGGGCCACAAGCCAAGAGTACAGACAGGTCACTCTGACTCTGGCTCGATCTAAACCCTGGCTGAGAAGTTTGTTGCCTAAGTGGGCTAAGGAATTCCTCGAAGCCCCTGATTCCCTAATCTCCAGTCAGCTAACCACCAGCCTGCTAGCTTCCAGACAGCTAACCACTTGTTTGCTATCCTTCAGCCTGTATCTCAGCCTGCAGGTTGGCAGCCATCGACCTACTGCAGGGGGCGTCAGTGGCTCAGGGGTAGAGTGACTGCAAGAGCAGCCGGATGGGAAACACGATGTTCCCAGTTCGATCCCGGGCTCCCCCAGAGCTAGTGTTGAATGTCCTTGAGCAAGATTCTGGACCCCTAATTGCTCCCGATGTGTAAAAATCAAAAACTTGTCGCCAAGTGCACATCTTGATGATTTTGGCCGAATCCTCTCCCAGCTATCTTTATTTGACCAGGAGGCGCCCGGTTGGTCGGTAACTCCAAATGACCCACAGCCAGACCTCCTTGATTCAGCCGACAATCCCCCAGATCCTCTGTCGACTGCCTTTGCTGGATTTTATCCACCACTGAGGCCAGTTATTCACTCTAGCTGCCACAATTTGGTCTGATCCATTAATGCATATACTATAAAGCAGTCTTTTTCTTTTTTTATATATATAATTTTTATCCCACGATTTTGTAACCCAGTTTGTTTCACCCAGTGCCAATTATCTAATGTAATCCTGGGCGCTACACTTCCTCTGCCAACCTGGGGGGGCAGCGGACTGACCTCATGTCTCCTTCTATGCATGAGGAGTCCAAGCTGCTTCTTTTCACCTGACAGGGTGGAATTTCCCTGGCCGGACGTAGCGCGTGGAAGGAACACGTTATTCCGACCAGTTCCTTTCCCCTCCATCAGGCGCCCCGGCTGGCCAGGGGGAGGTAGGGGGACCTGCAGTCTTGCATACAACACTGACTTCCAGAGACGCCCCGGCCCGCCCGTCACCCCAGCCAGAACCCATGCTGTTCAGCATTCCAGAAACCATCCAGGCTGCTTAATTGGCACTCCAGAACCTGACCGGGCCCAGCAGCCTTGAACCTGAGCTGCAGGCTTCCACTGTTCCAATCCCAGTGGTGTAAAGTAAATAAGTACACTGTACTTGAGTATTTCAACTTGATATTTTCAAGGTTTCAAATTCAATACTTTTACTTCTACTATACTACATCTCAGAGGCAAATATTGTACTTTTACTTCACTACAATTATTTGCAAACTTTAGACTTTGTAGATTTTGATTATTATTACAAAACATACATGAAACCACTTTATTTCGTCCAGTTGACAATAGCTCACAATAGCTCGCATCGTGAGGTGACACATTGTGAGCTTGTAGATTTGTATACATTTAAAAACTCCTGCTGGGTCTCATGGGTTCGATTCCCGCTGGGGATGCTGTGGGTGCTGGGGGCGTGTTCTCTCCTCCGCTTCATCAGTGCCCATACCCGAGGCGGGGTTGGCGAAAGGGCCTTTCTGTGTGGAGTTTGCATGTTCTCCCTGTGTATAGGTTACGTAGGTATCCCCACAAAAACATGCAGTAATCCTGGTCTCTAAACTACCTCCCCCTGGCCAGCTGGGGCGCCTGATGGAGGGGAAAGGAACTGGTCGGAATAACGTGTTCCTTCCACGCGCTACGTCCGGCCGGGTAAACTCCCCCCATCAGGTGAAAAGAAGAAGTTCTTGCAGACTCCTCATGCATAGAAGAAAGCATGAGGTCAGTTCTCTCCAGGTTGGGAGAGGAAGTGTAGCGCCTTTTAATTGACACTGGGTGAAAAAATGGGTTGCAAAATCATGGGATAAAAATAAATATATAAATTGTGAAATAGCCTACTGTAGGGGACATTCTGCATAATGAGTACTTTTACTTTTGTACTTTAAGTAGGTTTGATCCCAATACTTTTGTACTTTTATTCAATTACATTTTGAATTCCAGACTTTTACTTGTAGCAGAGTATTTCTACATTGCATATTGATACTTTTATAAGTACTTTTTCACTTAAGTAAATGATGTACTTTCCACCACTGTCCAGTCCTGTTCTCTATCCTGTGGACCAGCCATGGCTTGAGCTCCTGTTATGCCCCTGTCTGGGGTGTAGTGCTCCAGCCTCCATCCCTATAGGACCCTGGCTCCGTTCTCCATCTCCCCGGGCACTTTCCCCTCTACTGATGGGGGGTTATGGGGTATATTCAATTATCTAAAAGTCCAGTAAGAGGCTGTAGACAGAGGTTCAATGGAACCTAAGACATGGCAATTTATTGCAGGTCCCTGCATGATATGAGTATGAACAGCAAATGAGTATGAACTAGATAAAGTGTCTCCACCAGGGCAGGTCAGGTTGTGGCCTCCTGGTGGCCTTACAATAAGCCAATGTGAAAAGGGTGCCATTTCTTCTTACGCCTTGGATGGCAATTGGATGATTTGAGGCATTTTGTTCCAAAAATGTGTTTTGCAAAAATCCACCTGTTGGTGGCACTATAACAGGCCATTGTGAAAAGGGTGGGATATAAGATTTCACGTAAATTGCACGCTGCGTTCATGATTTAAACGCAGGCCAATCCTGCATGCAAACTTTGAAAGCCAATGTTAGCCAATTAGGATGGAATATGAGGAATGTGTTTAATACTCTATCCAACATTCTACATCAAAATCTAGACCCAGATCCCTGGCTCTCCTTGGCACTGCTGGAAGGGATTAACACACATAGAGTGTCGTATGGTCGACTTTGCCTTATTGCTCGCTAGGCGTGCCATTCTGCTCAAATGGAAGGATGCTGCCCCACCCGTGCTCCGTCAGTGGCTTCGTGATATAATGTCCTGTCTCGAGTTGGAGATGTTAAGGTTTTCAATTGCCGGCTCTGAGAAATTTTTTTACAAGACCTGGGGCCTGTTTATGAGATTCTACCACAACACACAAACTGCATAGTGTCCTTGCCTATGCCTCGGGCCAACGCCAAACCACAAAAGAAACAAAATCTGCTCTGCTATGAAAAATCTGCTTTTTATTATTATCTTTTTATTTTATTTTATTTTTTTGTAATTATGTATGCATGTATTTTTGTGTATATGTGTATATAGATATATTTATTTATTTTGTATTTCCTCCAGACTGTTTTTCCGACTATCCTTGGGATTGTGGGTGGGGGGAGGGTGGGATATGGGATTGAGTTTTATTTTTATATTTTATATGTCTGTTTAATATTGCCCCTGGGCTTCTGTTACAAAAAACCTGAATAAAAGGATTTTGAAAAGAAAGAGGATGGAATATGAAATATCGGACAGATCCGTCTTGAACACATGACTGTAGAGATAGTAGCCTATGTAACGATTTGCGGGATTTTTGGACAGAATCTGGAGGAGTAATATAAAAAAAAATGTTTTTCAAAAGTCAGCCTTCTGGTGGTGCTATAACAGGCCGTTCTGGAAATTTTGGGGCAGAGGTTCATCGTTGGCATCCAGGTGTGCAAAATTTGGCATTGACCAGGTTAACAGTGCCGGAGATTAGCTGGTAACAGACGGATGGACACACACACTCTCACACACGTACGTACGTACGGACGTACGTACGTACGGACGGACGGACGGACGGACGGACGGACGGACGGACGGACGGACGGACGGACGGACGGACGGACGGACGGACGGACGGACGGACGGACGGACGGACGGACGGACGGACGGACGGACGGACGGACGGACGGACGGACGGACGGACAGACAGACAGACAGACAGACAGACAGACAGACAGACAGACAGACAGACAGACAGACAGACAGACAGACAGACAGACAGACAGACAGACAGACAGACAGACAGACAGACAGACAGACAGACACACACACACACACACACACACACACACACACACACACACACACACACACACACACACACACACACACACACACGGAGTGCAAAACAAGGACAATACAGCCTGTTATTTGCGAATCAATCAAGATTCGCGCCACATCAGTTGGTTGGTATAGGGGTGCCCCTCGAAGCGTGGGTCAGCGCAGATGTCTGTCCCCGGAGAATCCTGGCGTGTCTCTACTTTTCCACAAACTATATAGCACGCTGTGCCTGTTTGTGACCTTGCTATTCACAGCTAGTGCATGTGCACACTCTTTTAAGTAATGGTGTATTTTTTACCATCACTACTCACCTGCATCTTAGCCTGTATGTGTGTGTGTGGGGGGGGGAGAGAGAGAGAGAGAGAAAGAGAGAGAGAGAGAGAGAGAGAGAGAGAGGCAGAGATTGTAAAGTGCTGGGGTCACCATGTGACAGATAAATGTCACATACTGTAAGACACTTGTTGAACCACTGCATAGAACACACCAGTAAGAAAGACCAATGCTAGGAATTGGAATGAAAACATCTGCACTTTGAATGGTTACCAATGGACCAAAAGTGCCTTATAGCTTATAGCATAGCATGTAGGCCTATACGCCTACCCATAGCAGACAGTGTCTAACCCTGCCATGCATCAACCACTGAGCCTGTTTGTGTAATCCTTTGCACCGGTGGTTCTCAAGCCTTTCCATGTCAAAATTGGAATTTTAACATGGAATTTGTCCGCCAAATTAATATGCTTTGGGCCCCCTTAAAAAATATATATCTTTTGAGCTTGTAGATTTGCTCATTTCAAATAGCGGATAGGGTTAAACTGATTTTTAATATTAACACATTTTGCTGGGGAGCCACTGGAAGTTGGAACCCCATCAATGATCCCTGGGGGTTCCCGGACCATGGTGGGACCACACACTTTGAGAACCATGCTGCACTACTTTACACAACCACTTACAAGAATCAATAGAAATCTATGGGCCATTCATTCAATTAGCCCATAAAAAGCAAAACAGGCCTGCAAAAATAGTAGGCCTACACTAAATTACAACAGGCTGTTTTATTGCCCATAAATCTATTACAACAACATGCTGATAAAGTATAGGCTACTCAATTTTAGTATATACTGACTAATTCGGAGTAATTCCTTAACAAAACGAACTCTCCAAAACGTCATCAATCACCATCGGTTACGGCCTATATTTTGATTTTCTTTTGCCTGGTGAAGCTATAATTTATAGCCTGCTTGTCTGCTATTTTTGATGCAACCACCGTGCGACGAAATATGAATCGGGCCGGGCGCCGGACACAAAGCCAATTGTCTCCAAGTAACACCTCGCTTCACCAATCGCAGGCTGTGCCCAGCTGAGCTCCTCGTGCCAGTAACATGGGGGCCAATGACGACGGAATGTGGGCGTGTATTCAAATGCGAGCCGAGGTGCACTTTTGAGTTTGGTAAATGACTGCAGCAAGAAATACGGTGTGTGGGGCACCGACCGTGGCTTATTGCGCCTCCCCCCTCCTCTCTCTCTCTCTCTCTCTCGCTCTCTCTCTCTCTTTCTCTCTCTCTCTCCCTCCCTCCATCCCTCTCCATCTCCGTGTGCGCGCGCGTGCGCGCGAGACAGCCAGCGTAGCTCTCTCATACCTATAGCCTACTGCCATGGAAGAGGACCAGCTCGCCGTGTCCATCACGCCGTCTCTCCCTCGTCCTCCTCCCGCGAAATGTGGAATTTAAAGTGTCTTGTCGAGCGGATGACGGGCTGCTGAACTCGATCCGGCCGCGGCTCGAACTTGACCACCAGACAATGGAAGTAGTGGCGGTGCGTCGACGCAGCTCCAACTACTCACCCCAGGGAGAAAACTACGTGGCCGCGGAGAAGCAGCAGCAGAAGCAGAGGCTGACAGCCTGCAGACCACCCCGTCCTCACAGCAGCAGCAGCAGTAGCAGCAGCAGTAGCAGCAGCAGCACCGGGGTTTCTACACCGACAACGTATGGCTCATAAAGCAGCAGCGTCGCTTCACTCTTTGGGATGCATATAAGAGAGAACGTGACTAGAGGGGGAAAACACTTCCGTATGTAGGCCTGCGTGTTATATGTCGTGCAACAACTGTGGATTTTCTCTGTTCTAAAGGATATATACATGCACCACGTAGTTCTCCGATATCCTGAGAACTGAGACACTCAGACGCAGTGCTCGTATTTTCGACCAAATCGCCTTTTTTCTTTCTTTTTCCTTTTTCTTCTTTTTTTAAACCAAACATTTTTTTTAGTCCACTTAAGGAGTATGTGCCATTTCCCCGTGAAAGTAAGCCCATATCGCTGGGCTATGGATCGACTACAATAGACGTCAGATTTGTGTGCGGTTGTGTGTGAAATAGCATTGCACTCTGAGCTACCCCGCCAAACCCTGGAGAAATTCCGCAAGCCACTGTGTCCGTCTGTCTGTGCCTGCCTCTGTCCACGGTCCTGAAAAAAGTACTCAATATTTGGGTGCTTGGGGGTTTGATCGACAGTGTCGGTGCAACGGGAGAGGGGAAGATGATTTCATGGCCCGTGCGGTTATGAATATCTCGTGGGTTGGCACGAGAGACACTGGGATCTGAAACACGCTACAGAGGATCTTTTTTTTTTCTTTTTCTTTTTTACTTTCTTTCTTTTTTCTTTTTCTTTTTTACATTCCCCCCCCCCCCTTCTTTCCCCCCCTATTTCTTCTTTCTTCTTTAGCTCACCTTGGAGGTCCGGAACCGTTCGAGGATTTGGAAATTTCACTCCTGGAGCTCGTCGAGCCCCTAGGTAGCCCGAAATGAGACTGGCCAAAATGTGCCGAATAAACGCGCTGTGGATCTATTTGTGGGAAACTATAGTCTTTTTCAGGTAAGCATGAATTGGCATGAACGCAGGACTTCATGCAGGAAAATAATGATGAGATATTTGCATATTTATTGCTTCTATTGCATCTTTCTGCTTGTCTGGGAGTGGGAGGGATTGCACACCGAAAACGAGATACAAGCCGACTCTCTCTCTCTCTCTCTCTCTCTCTCTCTCTCTCTCTCTGGGCGAACACTCATTCGGGAGGTGTGATTTTGTAAGGTTAAATCACGTTCTTGTCAACGTTGACCTTTCTTTATAATTTTACTCTACTACTCTAGTGTGCTTATTGGGAGTTCCATTAAGTCGCCAGCGGCAAAGTTCAGGCATGCCATGGACTTGGTGGGAGCTAATATAGCGAACACTAGTGGACGGTGTGTGTCTGTGACAATGTGCTCTGCAAATTTTAAACAGGCATGCTGCCATGAACAAGTAAAGGGTAGCCTGTTACACAGATGTATTGTACTGTATTGTCACTCTCCAAGTTCCCTCGCCTTAATCAGGCAACCTTACAAACATATAGTATACATGCATTTGAGCTTTCTGTGTCTGCAAGTGCCTGTGTGTTGTCTACAATAATCCATGTGGAGGAGAGGGGATGCCCCTTCTTCCTTTTATGATTACTTGTCAGTAATGTATCATACAAAATACACCTGTGACCTCTCTCTGTCTCTCTCTCTGTCTCTCTGTGTCTCTCTCTCTCTCTCTCTCTCTCTCTCTCTCTAAAATAGCTCATCTCTATGATGTGCACATGCACCATTATTTTGTGGGGGTTTTGGCCGTTCAGGGATATAGTTAGTTGTCTTCTCTCTATTCAAAATCCTAGCCTGAAACTGGAATTGACTTTTGTACTCGACTATGAGATCAGTTTGTCCTTGAAATAGTTCCAACTTCCTTCAACAATGCATTTATATTTTAACAGCGTTGTTGCCAATAGGGATAGCCAGTCAAATATTTAATAAGGTTATGGTTGAACACACATTGTCAGTTCCCATCCCCATTGGAAGTGTTGTAATTTCATTTGTGGTACTATGGCAAATGCATGGCAAGTTTTGAAATTATTTAGCTGATGCTCTTATGTGTGCAGTGGTTCAGTGTTTTGCCTGAGAGCACATTTTGCTGTTGTACTGTCAGACAGTGTGAGGATAAAATGTAAGACCTCTAGGCTTCAAGACACAATTTATTTTGTTTGTTTTTGCATTATTTTGCAGTACCAAAAATATGAGTCAGGACATTTACAGAACATTTCCCAATCACCATCCCCTACCTACCCCCACTCTCACTCAGTTCAAGTCCTGAAACCCATCCAGGGTAAACAAAACAACAACAAAATAACTAACAAAATAACAGGGTTGTCATTGACAGATAATGGGGGTCAAAGAGAGGAAGACAATATTTCTAACCAAGCCACCATGCAGCACCTAAAAAGTTAGTCATAATAATAATTCAACAAAGATTTCTTTATTTAAAGGCTCTCTCGTACAGAGCTGCTAGCAACCATACAGGGCCTATGAAATATATTTTCAAATTGTGGCACCTTTAGGGCTGCAGTGTTTGACCTTGGAACATTCATAACCTTTCACCCCAAACTGGCACCAGAAAAACAACCGCAGTTCTTCTATTAGCCTATATGGTGGCCAATTTAAGCTAGCTAGTTGTAGCTCCAACAGTATTGCAGTAATAAGCAGGATATATTAGCATGCTGCCACTGAGCTAATATCACCTAAATATTCAGGTGTTTCCAATTATTCTGTGACAACCATCAAGGGAACTCTGCAACTATGGCCAACACACACACACATGCCTAATTTATGGTGGATGATATTAGTGGCCTATAATAATAGGAGGATTTGGGGTTAAAACCTGAACAGTCTCAGTTGGATGTTTCTCAAATGAGACAGAGAGAGAAAGAGAGAGAGAGAGAGAGTTTTGTGTTTATGTCAGATAGCAGTAAAACAAAGAATTCATAATTTAAAAACACATTATATCATATTATATTGTAAATATCCTTGAACTACCACATGATTCTACTGAGTAATGTAGTTTGTAAATAGGATGACATCCTAACAGACAACAATTTAAAGGTAACAAGCCAGGTATATGTCAGCAGTCATTACATGCTTTAGGCATTTTTCGTTTGTTTTGTTTTTGGGGTCTTCAGTCTTTCCCCCTTGAAGACAATACTATCTTCCTGAATTTACAGATTTAAAAAATCACACTCGTGTGAAGTGAGCCACCCACTGTGGCTGCCACATGACGTCACAGGGGGCATGCCTAAAACGGAGGGCATGAATAACACAAACTGCCACATCACGTCACACATGAAAGCCAAACGGTGGAGGGGCTAGCCCCTCAAACATAATATTGGCACTGTCAAAATGTTACGGATCTGTTTTCTGCAGCATTGGTAAAGCAGGTCACAAGTGATTCATAGTATTTGAGTGGTTTAGGCCTTCCCAAAAGTTAATAATATCATATTTTCGTATTTTCCTTTAGGAAATGCTAAATCTCTAGTCGTTCAATCCAGAATGAAGGTTCCTTTAATGCTGAGAGAGTAAAAATGAGAGTTAACTAGATAAAGTGGCCCTCGGGGCACAGGTCTCCACCAGGCCAGGTCAGGTTGTGGCCTCCTGGTGGCGCTATAATAGGCCAATGTGAAAAGGGTGCCATTTTTTCTTACACCATTGATGGCAATTGGATGATTTGAGGCATTTTGTTCCAAAAATGTGTTTTGCAAAAATCCACCTGTTCAGTTATAACTGCGCTATAACAGGCCAATGTGAAATGGGTGGGATATATTCCTCAGCCTAGTAGGAAAGTCTGTGAAAGATTTCACGCTGCGTTCATGATTTGAGGCTTTTTGTTTCAAAAGGGCCAATCCTGCAAACTTTGAAAGCCAATGTTAGCCAATTAGGATGGAATATAAAATATCGGACAGATTCGTCTTGAGCACTTGACTATAGAGATAGTGTGTAACGATGTGCGGGATTTTTGGACAGAATCTGGAGAAGTAATGTTTTTCCAAAGTCAGCCTCCTGGTGGCGCTATAACAGGCCATTCTGGAAAATTTGGGGCAGAGGTTCATCGTTGGCATCCAGGGAGTGTGTGTGCAAAATTTGGCAGGACTGTCGGACGGACGGACGGACGGACGGAGTGCAAAACATACTCTCTCCCCATGCCTTCGGCCTGGTGGAGACAATAACATTCAGGATTTTACTGAATACACAAGCAAATTCAGACACAATTAGCCTCTGCCTAAAGCTTTAGGCAATTGACGCATTGCATTTCATTCCATCACACGTGGATGTTGTTTCCTTCTGCTGAGTTTGGACCTCATAGGTAATATTTCATGACGTGTCGTTGAACTATCAAAGGCATTTCCCTCGATGTGCTATGCCTGCATTTTTCATTGAATACAACTGTTGTTTTGTAGTCGGACGGGGAATAGGTGGGAAGGGACAGGGGGTGCGGGTGGCGAGTAGTTTTGCATTCAGGGCACACTGTTTAGTTAATGAACGTGAATCAGGATATTGCAGTCTCAGCTCCCCAGGCCTGTAGTCTGCAGTTCCATCTTAATTGATACCCCCTCCTCCATCCGACCTGGAACCCCTGTGCCTCATTCTAGATTCAGACTTATTACTAAACACTGATTACCCTGTCAATGTCCAGGGCCAAGCCTGATGAATGCACATTTAATGTCCCACATATCTCTGTCTGTCTTTCTGTCCTCGCTCTCTACACTCCTATTATCCATCAAGGAAGTTGTTCCACTATGAATTTAGATCTTAGAATAGAGCACAAAACACACACACACACACACACACACACACACACACACACACACACACACACACACACACACACACACACACACACACACACACACACACACACACACACACACACACACACACACACACACACACACACACACACACACACACGAGTGATTTAATCTGTCTGACAAAATGATCAGATTTAGCATATACTGAATGAAGTTGAGCCTGATTTGTAGCTATCATCACACATTGAAGCAAGTCATCACTGGTAAAGAATGGATTACCTTTCCACTTGTTTTTAACAACAATACGTTTTTTCTAATCAAAAACAAGACTTCCTCGCCAATAAAACCAAATGTATTTCTGCAAATACACTAAACCAAGGTAAACTATAATATAAGATGAGTATTATTTTGTGGTGTTCGTATTGAACAAAGTGGAACACAATGCAGAGAAAATGTGGAATGTACAGGGAAAGATATAATTATGCAACTTGTGCTTAAAGTGCATTGTAGTCCTTGCTGGCAAGAATGATTAATCTGTTAGTCAACATTCCCTTAAGAGGGGGACCACTCAGGGCCCAAAGGTATCAAGGGAATACCAATCAAGCAATCAATTGAAATGATTGACAACCACCGGGACAGTGACTGACATATCAGCCTTATTGGTTTTGAACAGTTGGAAGGTTGTTGTTGTCAGGCTAGTGATGTTTTGAGCTTACTGCATTAAGCTTAGCGGAAGTGTTTGTCTGTGACATGTCATGGCTGACATGTGCGCGCATGTGTTTGTGTTAGTACAGAAATGTGAGAAATATGTGTAGGCTACAGTATGTGCAAGTGTATTTGTAAAATGTACATACATTCTGGTTGTGTGTGTGTGTGTGTGTGTGTGTGTGTGTGTGTGTGTGTGTGTGTGTGTGTGTGTGTGTGTGTGTGTGTGTGTGTGTGTGTGTGTGTGTGTGTGTGTGTGTGTGTGTGTGTGTGTGTGTGTGCGACTGTGCGTGCGTGCCTGCGTGCGTGCATGCTTGCGTCTGTGTGTGTGACTGTGTGCGTGTGCGTGTGCGTGCACGTGTGTGTGTGTGTGTGTGTGTGTGTGTGTGTGTGTGTGTAATGAACATGTGTTCCTTTCCCATGGACAGGAGTTCTGCGCCATAACTGGAGCATATGTATGCCACAAATGTGGTCACACTATGTCTCAGAGGGAGCACATATTCACTGATTTAAATGAAATCATAGACTAAATTTAGTAACTGGCAATTGTGCTGTGGAAAAACAGGAAACAGGAGAGTGTTTTTGTAAGCAAATGGTATAATCAAAGAATCAAAGAAAATGTACTACTTAAGTGTAATTTTATACTTAGGTAGTTGCACGAATGGTGTCATGCAAAAATAGTAAAAATCGATCTGCTATTTCACTATTTATTTGTTTTGTTTTGTTTTCAGTGCCAAAAATAGGGATTAATCGATCATTTTATGAAATCATCAATTGGCCCAATAAATCAATTAAATACATGTGTTTGATTAACCCCTACAGCACATGTTTATTATTTCACGTGTTCCATTCACCTACATGGAATGTTACTGTTGTATGCAATTAGCCCTCTTGCATGTACAACTATTCATCTAACAGAGATGAAATACACTGCACGACCTTTGCTTCCATAGATTTTTGCATTCAATACAATACCCAATCCT
Organism: Electrona antarctica; assembly: GCF_951216825.1. Lineage (NCBI taxonomy): Eukaryota > Metazoa > Chordata > Actinopteri > Myctophiformes > Myctophidae > Electrona > Electrona antarctica. The sequence continues at coordinate 46,553,219 of NC_136806.1, read as the reverse complement.
CTCAAGCGGAAAATATATGCCGTCATTGTGAGCATGCAATCAAAACAATTCACCTAGACACCGCCTGTATGGATCCTTACATGCAAACACAATGAACAATTCATTCAAGGGGAAAGTGTATGCAGAATCCATGTGGATAATGTAATCTATAATAATCTATTGTACCTGTGTGAATATTCAGCTTCGTCTGTTGCCTGCTGCTGGTAACCTTGAGCTGGCCTTGACAAAGAAGCAACACATTGGGTCTTTCTACACCGCCGTACTGCGTGTGCGGACACGGACACGGACACACACACACACACACACACACACACACACACACACACACACACACACACACACACACACACACACACACACACACACACACACACACACACACACACACACACACACACACACAGATGTTTGGATTAAGATTAGATGTTTCGGGAAATAGAAATTGATATTGGAATTCAATGATTCAGAGGAAGTCATCCATTCCATTGTTAATTATTTTTTCCTATGAATCTAAAGATAAGAAAGAGGCTTTGTAGGTCATTGGTTGTTGAAGGTTGATATTAAATGAATTGGCCAGGCTGAAGTAGGACAGAATGACTTAGCAAGAAGAACAGTCTAGTCCTTCATTCAATAAATAGACTCACAGTATACAGGGCGTCAAAAGGTGGAATTGATCGAGTGACTCACTTACATTGAGCAGCATTTTTGGATGAATCGTCTTCTCATGGGTTACTGTATCTCATGACTCATGTAGGCTAACTTTGAGCAATAAATGATTTTGGTACGGTATAATATTTGATGTAATGCTGAACAGCTATTTCTGATGGTCTTGTCTTAGTAGTTTAATAAATCTCTACCTGCAAAGTCTGATTAAATAATGTAAGAATAAGTTATATCGTATTGACCCTCAAACCCTGTCTCAACAACTTAAAACCCTATATGATTGGCGTCCCCCAGGGCTCGATACTTGGTCCACTCCCTTTTTCATTCTACACCAAATCTCTGCAGAAATAAATAGCGAATCTATCGGCTATTTTTGCTGGATGTTTGCCCCAGAAAGCGGGAGGCTAGGGTTCATATGCAGTAAATGTTAAATCATGAATATAGCAAGCTATTATTCACTTGAGGCTTGGTGAAATGAAATCTTATATATTTATTTATGTACTTACCCTCAGGGTGTTTCTACAGGTATGCCTCAGGATATTTATCACCCCACTGTCCTGTCATGACAAATGGAAAAATATTCTCTGATGAATTTTTAGGCACCTTAATGAAAAACAATTGACTGGCTCCAGCAGAGTTCTCCACCGTCTCAGCTATAATTAATATCTGGGCAGGTTCATTTCCAAAACTTGATCTATGATAATACATTATTGATCAGCAGAGAGGGACAGATTGCACCATAAATATCAGAGCTTATTATCATTGACCTCTCCGTCTGTAACTCAGTTACAAGCCAAAGTGAATCCCTGGTGATGTTGTAAATTGCAGTGCTCAGTAAAGTAAGAAGAAGTAGAATAAGATGATACAATTCACAAGTTTGAATTACCATTAGAAATTAAATATGGGGAAATTATGCACTTCACACTTCACTTCACTTTGTACTCAAACTTATCACTGGCACATACTGTTCCATGTTTCAGCTATTTAAGCCTTCACCAGTATGTGATATAGAATATACAGGTGAGAAGATGTTTTGTGCAGTTTTCTTAATGTGTTTATTAAACTATTATTGCCTAGGAGGGAAACAAGTTCAAGAATCTAGCTATGTATTGGGAGATAAGGAATCAGCTATGCCAATTACTGTAGCAATTAAAGAACAAAACAAAGCTATAATATTTTATTTAAAGTAGGCTACATAAAGTGCATCGTAATTGTCCCTGCACTTGTGTTAAGAAAATATCTAGGAGCATCACCAGGCCTATAAGCAGAGGCCTTTCTGTATATATATACCAATGAGAGCCAATAGTCCACTTCCTTCTCGAGTGTTGCTCCTAAATGCCAGGATGAGATCAATTAGTTATTCAGGCCTGCAGAGGTTTTAGGAGCATAATGAGCTACACTTAGGGCTAATGATTGGAGCCTCACATTAGCCTGTACCTCCCTCGCTATGTCTCTCGCTCTCTCTCTCTCTCTGGGTTGTTTTGCATATTACACACTGGCACTGGCCAACTCAGCTTCTCTCTCTCTCTCTCTCTCTCTCTCTCTCTCTCTCTCTGTGTGTGTCTGTGTGTGTGCTGCCTCAGCATTGTCCATAGGTCTCGACGGTCACCATGGCCAGCATTGATCAGAAGTAATTAAAGCAAATCTAAACTTTGATCATGGAAAGCCCCAGAACAAGTCTCCCTGGCAGGAGATTATTAGCACAGTAAACTGGAAGGTTGCGTTTGCTTCATCATGAAGAGGGCCTTGCTAATGGTCAACTACTTCAGTGCTTGTGTGTGCGAGAGCTCTGTGTCTCAGTGTTGGCTATAATAGAATGATTGGTTTAGAAAAGGTGTGAGGCCATGCCCATTGATGGTCGAGTCATTAAGACCTCAGCTTCCAGACCCACTGCTGGTTTAGGATTTCTACCACTATGTCATATGGGTACAAACTGGATAGCTCAGAGTCCTTTGCATTCTTAGAAAACTCAAGTATTAAGAATGCAATCATGTCTGTGGCATAGCTAAGTGTTAAACACTGTCAATGGGTGGCTATACTGGCTATAGATATGCCCAGCTGGCCCAAGAGGGATTGGAATGACAACACTGAAATGAGGAAAATAGGGCTATTGAACATCTCAGCAGTGATAGGGAAACAACACTGCAAGATGAATTAACAGTTAAATTAACATTTGAGACAAATTTCACAGGGTATACCTTCTGTTAAACTACAGAATAGTATAGTGTTTAAATTATGTTAACAGGAGGCAAAGTAAAGGAAGATGAGAGCTTGTATCCTCCCACACCCAAAATGTCAAGCTGTCACAACACAAGTCGGGCATTCTTCTATAAAATAGACACACTTGCTAATCTCAAAGCTGTGACTAATCTGGTTGAGGCATCACTGGATTGTGACAGGGTACTTTGTTCGACGCTAATTTGAAACACATGTCACATGGGTCTTATGGCTCAGTCTATTATCTCTATATCTCACTGCGCTCTATGTCCAAACAATGGAAATTTATATTGCAAAGAGCTTAATCCGATCACATTCACACAGTCACCATTGCTGTAAAGGAGATTAAGCTCGGATTCGTCACGTTATGGTGAGAATTATTGAAACCTTGGACAAGCTCTGATACGCCTAATTTTCTTTCACAAAGACAGATTGGGATGAAGTCTGATAAATCTCAGAAGCCCTGATGTCTTTGTATTGATTCGTATTGACGTAGGGTGTGCAAGCGTGGCAGTTTTGGGAGATGCCATCTGCTCTCCATTATTGGAACATTGACGTTTAAGAGACACGGTTTGTAGTGGTTTGTTGGATGACGCAGGTCCTTGGAGTGAGACCCAGTTAGGCTTTGGTATAGGCTATCGACTCCCTCAGGTCACTGTCATCAATTGAGTTCAGTCTGTCACTCTCATTTGGCATCTCTGTGACCTTTTGATGTTGTCAAAACAATCAAATAATGTTGATATATTCGCCAAACACTTGCACTCTTGCAAATAACATGTGCATTATATTCTTATGACTTTACCTGAAATTACTGTATAACTGTTTAGCCAATGTGGACCAATTATCCCCTTACTATTGTTACATGTAAGGCGAATTACATTTTTGGTAAATACAGAGAATTACATTACTTGGTTTTGTGTCTCTGAATAACCGCATACTCTAAACGCCTAGAATGTAAATACTATCAATTTTATTGACTGGAATCAATAGAAGGACCCACAGTTGATTTGCAGTTTGTACCTTGTGTGACACTGTGGCTTTGACCCATGTCTTAAGGTTGGCAATCAGGAGATTACAAAAATGTGTGGGTACATGGTTTTTGCTTTTATTGCTTCATTAGCTAAAAATCATAGCCTAGTAAGCCTACTGACACTATTCTGGAAACACCGGTTGGACTCTCCCGTGTCAAGTGACCTTTTTTGAGGAATTGTGTGTATGCATGCGTGTGTGCGCACACACACACGCATGTGTGTTATGTTATTTTTATTTTTTTGGCATGGACATCACAATCACATTGCATTCAGATGCATTGCTTGCTTACGGTGTAGTATTAGCATGAGTGCTTGTTTTCAACACCTGAGACTTTTCTAACATATGATAATCGATAACACTATAGTCTAAAACCCAATCAAGTACAAGTAAAGCACAGTGCGTGTGAGGCGAGTGAAGTGTGGAGAGAGAGAGACAGGCTGGCAGACAGATGAGAGTCGGACAACAGACCAAAAGTCTAGCCGACACCGTATAAGAGGATCTGTCTGTATAAATGTACTGTGTGTGTGTGTGTGTGTGTGTGTGTGTGTGTGTGTGTGTGTGTGTGTGTGTGTGTGTGTGTGTCTCCTGTTCACTCTGCCTGTAGGCCACAGAAGCACGTATGTTTTAACCACTTAAACCCTTCAACTTCATTGACCCAGAATAGTGACCCTAATCTTTTAGAAACATTTACCGTAACTTTCGTAATCGTGAATTTGGTCAGAATTGGTCAGAATTTTATTGAAAGGATAGCCCCTTGAGATGCAGCATCTCATTTTAGAGGGGGTCCCGTACACAGGGAAAAACATTACATACAGTACAGTGCAGTTACACAAATAGACAGTGCACAATAGACAATACAGACATGTACAGATACAGTTAGCTTGCTCATCCTCTCCCACCCACTCCCCCATCCCCCCAACTCTTTCTGGACAAGCATATTGAGAGTACAGTACAGTGACTTGAAACAGGGGTCAGAAGTAAACAGCAGTACGGGCAGTGTTAGTAGCATGAACAGGTTGTTTTGAGGTGTGTATACAGGGAAGTCCTGAAGTGGCCAGGAGAGAAATTTGGCAATTTCGCGACAGTGGCAACAAAAAACTCCCCCTTAACTGGAAGAAATGTCAGCAGCCCCAGCTTTTTTGTGCCATACTGACACTGTACTCTCTACTGTGTGTTGTCCCAGTTTGAATTTCTTCCATGGCTGTAATTTCAAAGTCACCTACCCTCACTTAGAACCCAGGGGACTTCTTCAGTTTAGCGTTAGACCCGAAGAGTATTGACTCATGAGACTTATTGTCCGTTAACCAAATGCTGTCATTTTTCTACTTCTGATTTATAATGGTGACAGACTGACATGGAGAGCTGCGTCATCAACGAAACAGAACAGGTTTACAATCACAGGCCGACTTCAATGTCGTTAACATAATAGTAAGAAGACCAGAGGACCTAAAATCTCCATTGAGGGACCCCACGTGTTAGTGGCTGAAGTCAAGAGGACATGGTGCCATACACTCTATCACTTGTTCTCTGCCCCCAGATAAGACTTCATCACCTCAGATCAACTCAAGCCAAGTGATGAATTGGAAGCTTAATGCCTCAGTAGGCTACACATAGCAGTGTGATGTATGTATAGATGTGTACGTACGTACGTCACACATCTATGTACGTACAGTACATGTGTACTTACATCACACTGGGGGCTCTAACGTATGCCATGCCTTACCCGCAAGCATTAAACATTATCCGTGAATTACGCATTTAGGAGTTACGCATTTAGGAGCCTCCACTATGCTACTTCCACTTCCACTACGTTATCTTGCGGCCACACAACCCACTATACATTTCGCAGACTCCTATATTTACGGGTGGAGGTGTGTCTGTAGGCCTGTTGATGCGCTTTCCGTATATTTGCCATCTTACTCACACAGGTTTAGGACAATGGAAAGTGCCTCTTCAAACCATCCGTAAATGGTGCATTTATATATCCGTAATGCGAATCCGTTTGATAAAAAAATGCACTCCTGATTTGGAGGTGCCTCGACGCCCCTGAACATTCACAGCTCAGAGGTCTCGTTCTGTCTTAATTCTCCACAAAACTCTGTGATTGAAATTTTCCTATAATCAGCAGAGTGTCAATTCCTTGTGCCCATTGTGTTTAATTGTCTAGTCAAAGAAGTTACTGTATATATTTGATTTGTGCCAATTGGGAACGAGCGAATTGGATTCGCTCGTTCTGTTTCATCACCCCATATTACGCAGCAAATATTTAATAGATTACAATACGTACGTGCATATATGCACTCACACACACATATACATACACATACATATATTATTCTGTACATACATACATACATACATACATACATACATACATACATACATACATACATACATACATACATACATACATACATACATACATACATACATACATACATACATACATACATTAGGTATGCGGTCTAGTCTAACTTGGACTCAGGGGGGTGGACGCCTCTGCCTTGCATAGTCCCCAGTGAATAGGCAGGTTGCCCTTCACTGGTAACCTTACTTTGGATTTTAAATATATTAAGGTATTGTAGGCTGGGATTTTACAAAAAAGCCCCCCTTTTAAATACATACAGACATACAGACATACATACATACTTATAAGGTATGCCATCTGGTGGCTAATGAACCAAACACACATTCTCAGAAGTTGAAGCAGTTTTAGAGGACCCACTTTTAGGCCAGTGCAACAGAGCATGCTTTTGCCTTTTTTTAAAACCTTACCCATTTTAACCAAATACATACATACATACATACATACATACATACATACATACATACATACATACATACATACATACACAAACTCACTCAGTTCTAGACAGATTGGCCTTTGATAAGATAATTTGAATGTCAGAGAGGTCTAGTGAGAGGAGGATGTGTGTGTTCACTGCAACAGTAGGTCTGCTGGATCTGTAAGCAGCTGTTGGAGCAGCAGCAGCAGGCACTATATGTGTGTGTGTGTGTGTGTGTGTGTGAGAGAGAGAGTACGGTTTGAACAGTCACTTAGACTAGATGGTCAGCTGGTAGCATGGGGTCAACACGCACACGCGCGCGCACACGCACACGCGCGCACACACACACACACACACACACACACACACACACACACACACACACACACACACACACACACACACACACACACACACACACACACACACACACACACACACACACACACACACACACACATTGTTGGCACATGTTTATCACTGATGAGGGCAAATAGTTGGTTGGTCAGCTGATGTGTGCATCTGACGGTGTGTGAAAGTGCATTTGTAAACTGCACATGTTTATTTTTAACACAGCATAATAGGCGATGCGTGTACGTTACGTTTTTTTGCATGCGTCCTTATGTGTGAATTAGCATTTATGTGCAATGGCACATAAATGCATGACTGAACATTCAGCTACAACATTTCAGCTTGTAGATCTGCTATTTCCGCTATTTTTTAAGTTGAAAAAAAATAATATATCGACATTTTTAACATGGAAATTAATATGACGATTATTCAAAAAATTATTGCGATTATCTCAAATAATTGTGATTAGGCTATTATGTAATAATTGTGACAGGCCTAGATCCATAGTTTACTGATAAAGTGACAGTATTGCTAATGTGTCTATAACCACCTGCATTTACATTCTTCAGATTGAGTGAGTGTTATCTTTTCCACAGGCAGGCAGTAGTTCTCACATGTAGAAGGTGAAGAGCAATTGTCTGTGTCGCCTGTCATTTTAATTTGTTGGAGATTAATGCTATGCTTGGTAAGATAATGTCCCTCTCTGCTGTTCCCTCATTACCAGTTGAAGCCAACGGTTGAATAATTGTCTTAATTTTCACTGATTGAAAATTCTAATTTGTGTGTTAAGTCATGTCGATACGATACGATAAGAGATCACGTGAGATTTGTGTGAGTTTTGGACAAAATCCATAGGAGTTGTAGCAAAAAGTAAGAAGAAATGCTAAATGGTGGAATGTAAGAAATGGGCCTGGACTATATTGGGATCTATCTGTCCGTCTGCCTGTCCTGTCCCGTCCGTCCGTCGGTCCACTTATCCAATATTGAAATCTGAACTCAAATTTCTGTGCTGTAGTCTAGTTCTAAGGCTGGTGTTTCGAAACAGTACATAAAATGAGGTGTGTTGTATGTTTTTATTGTTTTTTTTCCCTAGTGTATTGATTCTGAAACATATTGATAATAATGTATAAAGATGTACTGTCCTCTCCCTTCTGAACAAAGAACCCAAAAATAAGGCTGGGGTCAATTCACATTCAATTCAAAGTCCTCATAAAATGTATTTTATATATAAAGTAACAACCTAATCACGAAAGGAAAAACCTTCAAGCAAGTAATTTTTCTAGTGTTGGTGGTTTGGTGTGTGGAATGGATCAATTGGAAAGGACAATGATGCAAGCATCATTATTGCACTCATACACAATAAAATAAAGGGCAGATGATAAAGGGCACGCTGGCAATAATATATTATGCAAAGAATTTCTGATTAACAAGGTATAAAAGTCAACTTTGCAAATGCCACAGTACAATCAATGGCAGTCGTTTGTGTAATATCGTGAAGCTGTTCATATTGTAGAAAAAAAATATTATTTATAATTATTTTTAGGTGCTCATGTGTTGCCATAATGACATGATATGACAATGATCTCTCTAAAGTAGAGCAGAGTTACACTCATTTAAAATTACAATGGGAAAAGTTCGGTATAATGTGATATCTTTTATAAAAACACATATATGCACACACACACACACACACACACACACACACACACACACACACACACACACACACACACACACACACACACACACACACACACACACACACACACACACACACACACACACACACACACACACACACACACACACACACACACACACAACCCATTTATTTATGTCCACACAAAGGAGAGCATACAAGGACACAAATATTATAGGTGCAGTAAGGTTACATTCACACAATCGTGGCATGTCTTCATGATACAATAAGAATGTCACTCAGTACTATATGGGTATAAGTAACAGTGTCTCCGCCAGAGACAGCACAATACTTTTATACTTTTGCCTCCTTTTTTGGCATCCCAAGTTGTTGAAACCCTCTCTAACAACCAGTCTGTGGATATGTCCTCCTATAGGCTGCCAAATATAAAAACAAATAGTCTGCACCTATAGCCCAGCTCTGAGATGGTGGGAGTGGTTGGTATTTAATGACCGTGGTCATAAAAGCTTCCTCTAGTCTAGGCTATCGTCAAATGTGCATCTCTATACTTCTCTGGACTCCTCATCAACCACAACATCTGGTGTATTAGCTGACTAAAATGTAAACATGTCATGTCATCACAGAGAAACATGGATAGAATGACAGGGGAATGTTTGTACATTCTCACAGAGGATGCATGCTATTTTGATACGTCCTTTGCTACAGTATGATTTCAACTATTCTATCATGGCGTCCCTTTGTATGCATAACAGCCATTTAAGATTTGTGACAGTGTTTCATTGATCTGTGTTCCGAGGAAACCAGATGGAAAGACACACACACACACACACACACACACACACACACACACACACACACACACACACACACACACACACACACACACACACACACACACACACACACACACACACACACACACACACACACACACACACACACGTTCACTTTTTTGTTCACTAACTCCCTCTCTCGCTTTCTTTTGTCTTTTACAGCTTGGCCGCATCTAAAGAGGCCGCGGCGAGGAAAGCCACCACTCCGATGGCCCCCTCCGAGTTCCTGGACAAACTCATGGGCAAGGTGTCGGGTTACGATGCCAGAATCAGACCGAACTTTAAAGGTAGGCGTCGCCACCAAGACACAGTCGGATAAGACAGGAATGTAGCCAAACATTGTTATTGAAAAATAATCGGTAACACTTTGTACAGTAGACCTATATCTATTCATCTCTGTGTTTCACTGACTTACTTGAATTTCCGGAAAAGGGTTTTAGCCGAGATTATTTAGGAACAAGAGGAGGTTTGTATTTACTTGTTTCATTGCATTAAAAAAAAGAACATCATAATTGTGATTTAAACTATATTTAAATGATCTAACAATGTTTGATTGATGGTCTGAAATGTATTTGGGATGTTCACAATCTTTTTGATTTCTTTTGTTCACCATGTGCAGTGTACAGCAAAGGTAACTCATCACCCATTCTTACACACCTCAAACTTAGAATAAGGCCCTTTCAGGTGTTTTGTTCACCCCCAACCCTACTTTAAGTTCTCTTTACACAACCCCTTTTTACCTATTAACAGACCGTAGCTACCATGATATATCCCATCATGACCTTCATTAGGCCAATCTATGAGCTATCATGGTACTAGGTTGGCTACATTCCTTGGTGTCCTCAAAGTATATCCTGAGTGTTTGTTTTGGTGGTCAAGGTAATGTGCCCCTCCTGGAAAGCCCGCTGCTAATAAGAACATTGCTTCTGTTGATGATGATGGTGATGATGCTTATGACAATAATGTTTAAGCCCCCATAAAGACACAAAATACCTCACATTAGAACAGCCTCAAAGTCAGTCTACACACTAGTAGAATATTGTGGCAACCCTCCAAATTAATGTATGTTAAGGCCAGTGAAAGTGAATAATTGAAAATGTATATTTTTTTATGACAGAAATGAATCCCAATATGTAAAAAAATTAATCAAATAAAAAACTAAAAAAAGAAAACTATAATATCATTAGCGTAGAAAACTAAAACGTATTAGAATTGTTTAATCTTCCACCATTAAGGTAAACAATATTACAAAAATTGTGTAAAATATTAAAATGTTTGCCTCATTCATTTCAGCCTTCAAAAACAGTGATTTCAATTTTGCCATATTCACACAGTGGCCATTTTGCATACTTCTTGGGGGTCGTGGGAAACCCTGAGTGTGACATAAGAGCAAAATGGCCACCGTGTGAATATGGTCAATAGCATCACTGTACAACGGTGGAATATATTTTGCAGAAACAATAAGAGTACAAAACCATGAATTGCTTATCTCTAGTGTATGCAGAACAGCATAGGAAAGATGGTAGTTGAATTTGCCATGACTGATTCTGTATTATTATTAACCTTTCAGCAGCTGCAAACTCAGCTAAACCCAAGTAATTTAAGTTCCTTGAACTTCTTTCCTAATCAGAGTCTCCGTTTATGGCAAAAAACAGATAGTGAATATAGTCAAGAAAATCAATCAAGGTTGCCTTGCTGCCACAAGCCCAAACTGGATGGAAAGTTTTGTTGATTTTTTTTGCAACATTCTATTGCTTTCAGTTTAATTGGACTTTGTAAAACAAGACAGTGTAATTTATTTTACACCCTTTTTTTAGAGCCCAGACCTTCACTGACCCTTATAAATAAGGATAGATTTAAACATTAATTGACATGACATATATTTTGAATTATAGATTAAAATTCTGTTTCATATCCCTGTCCTACATTAATTAAGTGGTGTATTAAAAATCATAATAAAGAACAGGCTAACTCAAAGTCTCAAACTCTATAATCCAAGCAGCAACGAACATGCAAATGTACTAATCCAACTGCAGTGCACATACTGTATAAAACTGTTCTCTAACATAAGTGTGTGTATTAATATACAAAAATACTATAAAAATAAATAAATGAAGAAAAAATGAGAAATAAATAAATAACATCCGTTATGTTGATTCAGTACATTCTTATTCTGAATTCATCAAAACCCTTAAGAATAATATTAGGGGCATGCAAATTCCGTAATCCACTACTGAAGGAGGATCAGTGAAGTAGAAGTGTGTTAACTTGGGAAAGAGGACACGCATGTCTTTTTATGTAATTTACTGTGCTAATTGTAGGAGTCGTGCGTGGAGGGCCGGGAGATGGGTCGATGTGAAATTCCAGGGTTTGTCATGGCTGTCAGGTCGACAGAGTGGCATAGCATGAGCTCCTGACTTGCTCATTCAAGCCCCCCTCCCCCGTTCATTCTTTTCTTGTCCCTAGCTGCCAGCTAACCAGCTAGTGTAATAATCATTCATGAAACACACACAGCTCCACAATAGCCCCATTTCTTAACAACCCTTGGTAAAACAATGGTTTAAAATGTAAAACGCTAATAGAAATACAGACAGGCAAGTGAAGGCTAAATGGAGGGTTGCAGTAATAGATGTAAAATAATCACACACATTACACACACACACACACACACACAATGGAATGTTAGAACGTGTAAAGAGAATGCCACGGTTTAATAGTGGTTGTGCTATAGAACATGGAATGGAATGCCGGAAACCGTTTTAAGGACGTTTGAATCCCGGAGCTTTATGGAATGTTGGAATGTTAGAAGAGTTAAGAGTGGAATGCTGAAGCTTAATGACGATGTGAATGTGGAATGTTCTTACCGTAGCGTGAACTGCTAAAGAGGCTGGATCTTTTTCTTTTTTTTCTTCCTTTTCCATTTTTATTAATCGCCTAGCAACTCATGCTGGGGAAGCACACACACCTCATCAAATTAGCACCAGCCTGGCTAATTTGGTGATACAGCCAGCAGCGCGGGGAAGGCGGGGAAGGGAAGAGATGGGAATTGCCTGAAGCTACGAATGTGCCAGCATGAGAGGAAATTACACTGATCATGACCGGGGGTCCACTGTGGGGAAAGCTTCCGATTGATTTAGCAGGTTTCTCCATTGGAAAGAGAACAGCAAATACTCCTGACACATTCGGGACAGCCCATTTATAATCCATGAGTTAGTTGGCTTGCCATCTCTTTCCTTCCTTCCTTCCTTCCGTCCTTCCTTTTTCCTTCCTCCCCCCAAGATAGAAGGATCCTTCTATCTTGGTTTTCCCAAATCTTTCTCACTTCAGAGCCTGGCATCTCTTTTCAAAAACATTCATGTCCTTCACACAATGGTGAATATCTGCTGTATAGGTAGTCAGAAAGATTATACCACTCCAGTCCCTGTAGTCAACCCCTCATCAGCCTCCCTGTTACTCACATCCTAACAGTTGCTCTGTATGCAGCCCATGTTTACAGATGTATGTGAAAACAAATTGGATTCCCTTCAACCTGGAAGCTAGACCTGTAGGCATTAGACAGCTAGGCACATAAACATACATGTGGATAGGACAGATAGGCAAGCAGTCGGACAGACAGTGCTACTGACAGAGGTTAAAGGGTAGGAACAAATCCAGAGAGTTAATTTCAGTCCTGCGTTTCCAGACAGTCAGAGATGTTCATCTACCAATATGCCTGGGGGGACTTCAAAATACAAGGTAATTGCCAGAACAGCAGTGAGAACGGTATCAAAACCTACAGCCACTGCTTTGGAAAACAATCATGTCACCGCACCAAGATGAAGGACAGCCTTAAAGACGAAATTCTTAATTGTTTGAGTTGTCATCAGTTTCGTGCTGAGCTTGTCTAGGTCCCCATTTTTACAGAAAAAGTACCAACATGAAGGACAGGGAGATTTAATCACATGAACCCTAGCGATGCTAAAGCCACGCTAGGCTAGCGTGACAGCGTCCCTATTCTGGATGACGAGCGAAGTTATGGCAACAATGTGTTGCAAGTTCACGACGCAACACGTTATGAGCTTGTACATTTGTGCTATTTGATGTACAACAAAGTATATATGTTTTAAGTGGTTATAAAGAGGTACAGCACCAACAGCAAGCCCCTCTATTCTACTGCCCCCGTAATGAATGGCCTGGAGCCACTCTATAGATGAATGGCTATGTGGAAAGTGTAGACCTGCGGGGAAAAGGTGCACAGTCTCTGCGCTGCCGCATGTGACTGTTTATGCCTCTGTGTGTGCGTGCGTGCGTGCGTGCGTGCGTGCGTGCGTGCGTGTGCTAGATGAATGATGCAGGCTCCAGCTGAGACCTCCCTCATCCCCCACCCTAACCATGTCCCTCGTCATCCCTCAAGCTTAGTAGCAGCGAGGGACAGAGCCATGGACTCACAGCTCTACCCAAACATATCTTAACATAGCTAGTTGGCTAACAGTAGCGCCAGTGGTTCTCAGCAATGCAGGCCCTGGTCACCCAGACTATATGCCCTTCGACACAGTGCTGTTTGTCCTTTTAACTGACCCCCAACTCCCCCCCCCCCCCCCCCCCCCTCCCCCCCACACACACACACACAACAAAGCTGTCTGCCACTTTCAAATCCTTGTGATGATCAGTGTAAAAACCCTCTGACAAGGTCCATCAATCTAACGTCTCTTAAAGAGTCCTCCCTCTCCCTCTATCTATGTCTTGATCTGTCACTAATTTCTAAATATTAGAAAGTCTCTCTCTCTCTCTCTCTCTCTCTCTCTCTCTCTCTCTCTCTCTCTCTCTCTCTCTCTCTCTCTCTCTCTCTCTCTCTCTCTCTCTCTCTCCACTTAATCGAACAAGTGGAAGTGTGTAAATATACAGAGTCCGGCCGTATATTTACAGGTTTGGCTTCTTCCTCCTTGATTGACACCTTCTCTTGGGTTGTTCTTGCCGTTTGTTCAACCATTCCTCCTGAAGAACTGTAGTACTTGTTACTATACTATTTGTGCTGTATTGTTATTAGTTACCTCTACAGTTTTCTGTCTCTTGCTCTCTGCATCCCCTCCTCTCCCAGCTAGTGGTCGAACGTGCCGAGGTGGGATTTTGGTTATTAGCTGGCGGAGCTTGACGCTCATTTGGTGTTATCAGCACTTGTTTAATGGCTACTTAATGGGATTAATGAGCATAAGGTAATGAGCGTGGGATGGAGGGATTGCTGGTGGGGAGAGAGAGACGATGAATGGACAGACGGGGGGGGGTGAATGAAGCGGGGGTGGAGTGACCAAAATAGGGGGGTTGCAGAGACGAATGTAGAAAGAATAAAAAGAAAAACGAAAAACAGAGAAACAGATCAAGGTTGGAGGGAGAAAGGCATGATAGAAGGAGGAGGAGGAGGAGAAAAGGAGACGGGAGGGAGTAAAGGATGGATGGAGTGTAGAGGTGAGAGAAGGAAGAGAGGGAGGGAAGGTATACCGCTGCAGACAGCATGGGGGGGGGGGGGGGGGGGTTGTACGAGCCCAGGGTTGCTCACACGGAAATCACAGAAGTTCACTGTACAAAATATTGACGGTAAGACAGCTCCCCGCAGATTTCCTCTGTCTCTCAGTTACGTAAGCCACTCACAACACAGTGCCGACGCACAAACTGTAGTCATCCACCCTTCTCCTTTTCAATAAACTCTCTTAAAGCTACCAGAATGAAATGGAAGCATAGATATCCACTTGAGCGAGGGATGTCCTCGCTCAGAGCAAGGTCTTTCGCTCCCGGCTGCTCTGGTATTCTGGGTAATGGACTCTCCCTCCCCCGGACCAGAAAATCTGTCTGGGGTTCTATTGCACTGCAGAGTGTTTTAATTCTGTTGGAAATGTGACTCTCCCATAATTTATGACAGAAATATTGATCATACTTCATGGTGAGGGAGGGAGCAGATTCCCAAGGACGTCATAGTATGATATATGTTGAATGGGGATGATAGTAAAAGGTATAGCCAAATGTTCAATGGCATTTCAGACAGACGGAGACAGTGACTTGGAGAGAGATGAAAATGTAGGACAAAGAGGAAGATGCAAAGATATTCAGACAGACAGAATGGCACAAGGGAACACAGGAGTGATCTCATTATTTATCAAGAAGGGAAATTGTGACTGAGCAAAAGAGCTAATCCATGTCCAATAAGGAAACGAGGATAGTCGATCTGTCTCAATATAAAATGTATGGAGCATAAATCACTAAAATATATATGGTCACAAATGTGTTTTCAGTATATTTAACTGTACAAGCGAAAGTGCTTTCCTCTTGATTCAAAGCCAGGAAAAAGAGGACCTTTATTTAGCTCAAGGCAGAAGCAAGCTCCAAAATGGGATGTGAGAGTAGGATATTGCTATATATCTCTCTTTCTCACCCTCTCTCAGTTCATTTGTGCTTGGCTAATGTCGATGAGGAGCAGAGGCCTGTACAAAGACCATTCACTCCCCATAATAAATCCCATTGGTCCTTTACTTACCAGCATGAGGACCTTTTTTAAAGCTTCTGTATAATGGAAGTCAAAAGAAGTCCCATTATTGTTTACCACTGTCTGAGTCTGCAAGGCACTCTCTTTCACTATTAGAGGCATCGTCTTATCATCGGCTGAAGGGAACTCGTTGTATGAAGTGGTGCGTGCAGCCAGTGTTATCCCTAGGAGTGAAAAGTAAAAAGTGAGAAATGCTTTATGAACTAACTAAACACTTCTAATGTTCCAAACCCCTACTTTTCCCCATGTGCTATTCTCACATCTTTCCTGCAAATCTGGGACAATTGATTTTGCACAGCACGAATAATTAGCTCTCGTTTAGGAGATCCCAGCACAAATCTTCCAGTGAAAGCAAAAGCGCAAAAAAAAGAAAAAAAGGCAACAATTCCACAGCCATTTTAATGTGGGGATCAGGTGTTCTGATCTCCAACATGATCCTCCAGCCTTGAGGGCTAAACCCCGGCTTAGAGAGCCCTGACGCTGAGAGACTGCTGGGTGCATATGAGAGGAGGAAAAATTGCCTTTCATGGATTCAGGCAGATTATAGAGTTTAAGTCACCTGTCTACAACAGTTCATGGTCACAGTGAATACGTTCCATCTATCTTAAGAATGATTTCCCCCGTTTTTTGTGTGTTTGACAATGACAGATTACAATATGCCTGCCCAGACTTCCTCTCAGTGCGGTCACCATCCTTCACAGTGGCACTTGTCAAGTATAGAAGTGCAGGCAAAAGCCAAGGCAAGGTGCCCGCTTCTACTCAATTCAGTCGAGCCCCAAGGCAAAAGAGGATATTAATCAACACATGCGCACCTCAAAATATAGAGGAGGAAAAAAATAATGTTGTTTTTATCTAGTGGGAGGATGTCATGTGGTCATTCTTCACAGTAGAAATGAGGACTAAATCCGAAGGCCAGAGATTATGTGTACGCCACTGTCCATCTGTCCGTCTGTCCGTCTGTCTGTCTGTATGTCAGTGAAAAGCAAATCTCAGGCACCGCTGGACACGCATCAAACACACACGCACTTCCCAGTAGGCCCAGGAAAATAGGAAAAATCGGCCTCATGGTGGCGCTGTAACAGGCTGCTTCACATTATGGGCTATAACTCTTGAATCGTAGGTTGACAGTTAAAAAACAATCACTGGACTACTTGCCTCATGCGGAGATCTGCGCCCTTTCTAGCTTAGATAGAAATTGATGCGTTGTGACTTTTATTTTTATTTGCTACATCTGTAGATTATTCTCAGAAGGATATTTGTTGTGAAATCTGAATGATCAGGCTCTTTTTATTAGCGGGTAAAATGTTAAAGGTATTGGGTAGTAAGTGGCCTCTAGGCTAAGGTGGTGAAAATAAAGCGTCTGTCCTTTTTCTGTTCTGGATTTGATCTTACTGGATGAATCTGAGCAACACTTTGACAATGGCATTATCAGGCACCCATTGGCTCTAGTAACAGGGAAGAAAGAAGGTCATTTCTGGAAATTATTGGGGAAAAGGCCGATTCAGTGTAAACAATTACTTGTTCAGACTCCAAATCTGTGATATCGGCTAGTCGGCATTTCTTTGTTATAAATCATCCCTATGCAGATTAAAGGAATATAAAACTCAAATTATGTAGCCTATTGGAACGAGTTAGATTTCCATTTTTAGGACTTGGGGAATTAGAATAGATTTGAATTCCATTTGACGACAGCATCCATTTCTTTCTAATGACTTAAATGATGCTGCCCATGTGAGGAAAGAGGCAGGAGAATAGAATTTAGGCAATCCTTTCTCATTCCATAGAAGCAGATTCCAAAAGCAGATACATTTTCAGTATAGTAATACTGTGACCGTTTTAATGAGGGTGAAGAAATGAAGAATTCCATTTTAGAACTCATTACAACAATCTGTTTCAGTCCATTTGGAACCAATGAATGAAATACAACACTATCACCCAGTGACCAAATGAATAAAAGTTAGAAATATGAGAACGTGTAATTTCCTCAAAGGCCAAATTAGACAAAAATTTAAAGAGAGAGGCAAATTTATAATTCATTGAACGACTGTGTCATGCGGCAATAACGATGTATTCTCAACCCAAAAAAAATAAAATACTTTTCCAGTGGAAAATACATAGTTTGTTGACGCACAGCATGGCCGCTCGACGAAGTGTAAGTTAGCCTGAAGCCAGTTTGACATGTAGTCTTTGCATTCTCTCCCTTCCCTGTCTCCCCCCTCTTTTCTCTCTTTCTGGTGTGTTGCATCTCGTTTAGTGCATTTTGCTCCTGTTTTGGCTCCTGTTGAGAGATCTGCATTGCAACCCTCCTTTCCCCCCTCCGCTCATCCAGTGCATTGCCTCCCACCCTTTCTCCTCTTGCCCGCTCCAGTATGGCCGTAGACTGTTCTTCTTCCACAAACTCGTGCATCCTCCTCCCCACCTGCTCTTGCCGTTATAGTATGTTCAGCGCCCGCCCACCCACCCCACCCCACCCTACCCAAGTCCTTCTCCCCCACCCTGCCACACACTCACACCCACTGAGTGTTGGCAGCCGTGTGACACCGTAGATATCCGAGCCTTGCCTTGTCTTGTTTCACTCCTTGATATATACCGTTATGTTGTTTTCCTTCATGAGGAGAAACAACATTTTAGTCTGGATTACGTGTTGCTAGAATCTGTGTTAATTCTGATCTTTTTTTTATTAGACGCACAAGGCAACAAAAATGAAGCTACTGGCAAGAAAGGTACTTTTCTTTTTCTTTTGTCCTTTTTTGGTTTATTTTCTTCGTCCTGTTCCTCCCTTCATGGGTTTGTGGTTGTTAGTATAGCTCATGCATTGACGAGACATTTTCAAAAGGATTAATATTACATTAACATTTTTAGGGTAAAGATATAATTCAGAGAATAACATGCAGATTATCATTATTAAGTAATCATGTAAGTGGTATAAATACAAAATCAGTAGTTTCTGTTTTGCTTTCCCCGGTGGACATGGGGTGACATTGCAATGGAAAAAAGCTTCTTGTTTTTAATCTTAATGCCACATGTAATTGTTTCATTAGAGCCAAGTATTTATTATATGTTTTTATTTAATTTTACTTTCTATGAAGCCCATGTCTATAATGCATTATAAACTTACTTATTAATGCAATATAATCTGCTTATAACACTGTATAAGTATAGCTATAAGCTATTATATTCATAATGCTTAATCATAACACAACTTTACAAAGCATGTTATAATAACGTATACCATCAAGTATCATAATAGTAACTGCTGGACACAGTGCTTTGTGAATGTCATAGTTGTAATGCCATATAATAATTTGTATAATGCATTATAATCACTGTCATAATAACACTATATAGGATGTTTTAAGTAATGACATTCCTGGAGGTATGGGGAGAAACATTTTTGTTGTTCTTTCCTAGATGTAGGCCTTATACCTTTTTTCCAATTCATTTCAAGCACCCAATGTGTATAGTGGCAACATTATAATTTATAATAGTGATTATAATGCATTATACAATTATTATATGGCATTACAACTACTGTATGAGATTTACAAAGCACTGTGTAAATTATGGTAATGCTTATATTATTATAAAATGTGCTGTTATAAAATATGTGAGTATTTACGTGTTTGTAACTGTAATTATACAGTATTAAAAGCACATTAGAATTAGAATTATACTATAGAAAGCATTGAGCATTATGAGTGCTTATAACTAAAATGATACAGTGTTATAGGCACATTCTATAATGCATTATATGTATGCTTATAATGCATTATAGACATGGGCTTCATAGAAGGTGATAGGCCTACTGTTTGAAGGAGAACTGTTTAAATCTTGACAAACACAGAGGCATGAATGTGTCTCTTTTGTTCACCTGAAATTGTAAATTGTATGTACTGTAAGTGTGTAAGTATTGCTTATTTTTTTTAGATTGGATTGTGTTTTTTTTAGGATTTTGTTCAAGATTTTAATTTAAAGGGGAAGTAAACACAAGGCCCATTTTCATTGTGTGACTTTGCATGCTATCTAAAGACACCACACAAAGGGCTGAGCTTGGTACCTCGATGCTTACTCAAAGCAACACAGATGCAACTAAACAATTCATAATGTGTCTGTTAGATTTAGACGTGCCAACGTGGTCATGCTAAATGCCAATTGACAGAAGTCAATGGTAATATCAATGCTTGCTTACTGCCGCATCTAAATCACATTATTGATTTTATTAGCTGCACCTGTGTTGCTTCTGTCTCAAGCTCAGCCTAGACATCAAGATGATTTAGTGGAACCTTTAGATGGCAGCAAATTCACAATATGGTGGCACAAAAGCAGCCTAAGATTTAATTCCCCTTTAGAAAAGAAACATTGATTTGTCTGTAACCTTACCTCAGTTTAAACTCACTTGGCTGTTAACATCATAAGACCATGGCAATTTCTAGCATCCAAAAAGGCCATGCGACAGTTGCTACTGATAGGGATAGGATGATAGGCTAGGCTGGCATACATAGCATAGCATAATAAAGTAGAAGTGGATACATTGGTTGTGTTGTACAGTATAGTATTTATTGTAGAGTAGAGTAGAGTATGGCCAGAAGTGCAGGATCCCATATGTTTGGAGAAATCTCTAATATTCACAGGAGCTGTTCGAAAGACTGTCTTACAACACATTTGGCTTGTTACCTTAAAATGCTAATGTGCATCAGCACAACAAGCCCTTTTTACACTGAGACTTGTCATTTGTAACTAATGTGTACAGTATATGGCCCTAATTTGAACGCATAAAGTGGAAGCCATTGTAGTCTCCCCCACCCGGCATCTCTCCTGCAGAAGTGCTGCAGTGGTTAAGCAGTGCATCTGAAGTAGGCTAATGCACTTAACCATTTTGAGGGGAAGAATGCAGGTTTGTGTTTAATCAAGTTTATCTGTATGGCCCTCAATCACTGTCTCAGTCTCAAAGGGCTTTACAGGCCCACGTTTAATACGATGGGCAGTGTGGTGGACAGTACTCCCCAGTACTTTAGTAAAAGTACTCTTGTTCAAATACAATGCAACTGCAAGTGATTAAGTGAAAGTTACTCATGTCAAAAAATTACTTGAGTTAAAGTAGGCCTACTACAGTACCTGCTTTAGTATAGCCTAAGTATTAAAAAGTACAAATTACAAAGGACATTTCTTTTTAATATCTTAAATCTGAATGCAATAATGCATTGCTTATTACAATGTATACTTGAGAACACATTTGTTAAAAAACAAAATGTCATTAATAGAGAAAAAAGCTTGTCATCTGCAGTTTGGAGACGGTCTCTACTATTCCACTGAGAAATGTAAACCCTGACATTGGGTACCTACTGGTTGGCAAGTAGCCCAGAGTGAAGTCCAATAAGTCCAGTGTCTCCCGTGGCCAAGTAGAGGTTCTCTGTTGATTGAGTGGTATACATGTTGTCTAAACTACTTGGGAGACCCGGGTTCAAATCCAGGGTGTTGCAGTTGCAATCACCTCCCTCCATCAATAGAGGATGTACAATTGTAGCTTTAATAAGGCCTTTACAAACTGCGACTTCTGTGCCTGGCTACAATCTATGGCAGTGCAGATAGAATACCACTGTGGCTGATTACTGTGGGCGACTAATGCCACTGAATGAGACATCATTCATCTCAAAAGAGCCCAATTACCCGCATAGCTTACTGTGTTAGGTGATACCGTCTGCTCCACAGGAAAGAGACTATTATCCAGTTGTAACCTGTCTGTCTGTTTGGCTGGCATGCTGCATAATGTAGCCCCTATAGCGTGGCAGGCTTGGAAAGTGCCATAGTAAGAGAAAATATATTTTTCTTTTGAGTTCCATTTCAAATAACAGCTAGAGATGAATATAACTTCAGAAGTTCAGAGACATGTTTGAGGAGACTACAGCACGATGACGTCTCATAAATAAATGGCTAATATAGAGGTGCGTTTTCTTTTTTTCAGTCACAGCCATCAGAAAAAATTCCAACAACAATGTTGATGGATGACAGACTGAAATGAAATGATCCAGTAACTTTAAATTTGACTACAGTATTGTGAGGGAGTTTTGCTTTGTTCACAGAATTATCTTATTTTGTGTTTAATAGAAATAGATGCACTTAAAAAGAAATGAGTTCTGTCTACAACAGTAAAACTAGCAGTATGATGAAATGAGTTCTGTCTGCAACAGTAAAACTAGCAGTATGATGAAATGAGTTCTGTCTACAACAGTAAAACTAGCAGTATGATGAAATGAGTTCTGTCTACAACAGTAAAACTAGCAGTATGATGATGATCAATAAGTAATGTATGTGAATGTATTTGTGCTCATGACATGCATACTGTACGTGTATAACATCTGTATGATTGTTTGTTGTCACCTGGCAGATTGCTAGCTACTGTACATCATTTCTTTCTTGCCTTTGTCTCTCTGTCGCTCTCTCTCTCTGTGTGTGTGTGTGTGTGTGTGTGTGTGTGTGTGTGTGTGTGTGTGTGTGTGTGTGTGTGTGTGTGTGTGTGTGTGTGTGTGTGTGTGTGTCTCTCTCTCTGTCTCTCTCTACTCCGTTGAGTAGTTCCACACTGAATATACTCAAAGGGATTCTTTAAGGTTATTTCCTCATCACCATACTGGTGGCCATATTGTACACGTTTTGCATAAAAGCTCCTGTACTGCTCCTGTAGACTTAACCGACGTGGCGTGAAATTCTATTTATTTCATCACTATCTGTGATGAAATACAAATATTTGTTTCTTGACAAAATGTGAGGTAAAGTGATTCCAGTATGTTTTGGTGCAATTTTATTCAGTTTATTTTGGTGATGGGGATACAATTGTGAAACACAATTATTTTGGCCAGGATAATCGTGACATGAAAGTTTCATATTGCTCCATGTCCAATCGCAGGTCTAAAATGACAGTTCAGCAGCAGAGGGAGGGTTTAGTAGAGGAATAGAGCGGAATAAAAATGAAGAGAGGAAGCAACAAAAGAAAGGACAACAGAGGATATCGGAAAAGGGGCGAGGGGGAAGAAAAGAAAGAAGAAATGAGAAAATAGAACACAATAAGCTCAATATTAAATAAAGGAAAGAACACAATGAACAATAGGAAAGAGGAGAGAGTTTAAACCAGCACAAAAAGCCCACAGAACCGTGGTGTCCTTATGGCATGTGCCTAACAATGCTGATGTGCGCAGGCGCCGTTGCAGTTCGACCAAGGGTGTCCTGAGTTTGACATTGAATGCCCACGGCGCCCTGGGAAAAAGAAAGGAGCCATTCAAGAGAAGCATGTTGTAGTAGGAGAGAAAAGAGAGAGGTAGGAGAGAGGGAAGACCAGATGTACAGCATCAGAAAGACGAGAGGATTCTTATCCAGTCTGTTCAGCAGAAACGCGCGCGCACACACACACACACACACACACACACACACACACACACACACACACACACACACACACACACACACACACACACACACACACACACACACACACACACACACACACACACACACACACACACACACACACACACACACACACACACACACACACACACACAGTACATTCCGGCACAGCCTCAGCAGCAGCGTTGGTGCCAGCAACCGAGTGTTCTGATCAGGAGGTACTGCTTTTCCTCTATTATGGGATGCTCAGCGTATATTACACATGACTCACCTCTGCACGACGGCACTTTATGCAGATTAATGTTGGACCAGGAGATATTTGTCTGCTAACAGTGCAGCGTGTGAAAAGGCCAGAGGATTCAATCTGTCTCCGTACTGTAAATGTATGCTCATCTGTGTTGCCCGCTTTCAGCCAGTGTACAGCTTTATAATAAGCCTGGGTGGTCCTTTATTCAAAGAGGTAATGCATGTGAGGTATATTATCCATGTTTTGATGTTTACGGGGGGGAAAAAATCTATGGCTTATGTTATGCATAAGCTCAGAGCACTGATTCAAAGAATACAGCCTCATAAATGTATTTTTAAAGGAAATTGTATTCTGTAAAGATGTGGATTTTAATATATTAAGATGAATTTTATTTTGGTGTGCTCAGACATTTGTGGTTGTTGTTCATGGTAATATGATCCAAGATACATTTCATTTCATTAATGCAATTTCATCATTGAGCTAAAGTTTCTACCTAAATGTTCCATCCCGTGGCTTCCTATTATAGCTGCCATTTGTCTATGCGATGTTCTAACGTTTAATGTCGATGTGCGCTGGTGTCATGTGGTTGGGAATCTATGGTCTTGATTAGGTTTAAAGATGGAAAGCCTAGTGTATCGTGTTACACATGTAAGGTGTGTTTTCCAAAGCATGGAAACAGCACATTGGCGAGGCACATTGATATGGCATTGATCGATAGTTCAGGTCGTTGTTTACAGTTCAATATAGCGATATCTGAGCCTTCTTCTAGACGTTGGATTCAGGCCTGATTGGCAGAGCAGACCAACTCATTAGATTCACTCTCTGGCCCTGGAGAATGGAACGCTTACACTGCACACTGAGGTGACTGGTTCACTAGCTGACTGAGGCGTGTGTGTGTGTGTGTGTGTGTGTGTGTGTGTGTGTGTGTGTGTGTGTGTGCGCGTGTGTGCGCGTGTTGGAGCTCACTTGTGTTTGTTGCCGTGTCTCATCTATCTATCTATCTATCTATCGTTGCTTCAAGACGTTCAAGCATCACTACACTCTGGCTTGTACATTAAAATCCCATACACACCATTATCGCGCGCACACACACACACACACACACACACACACACACACACACACACACACACACACACACACACACACACACACACACACACACACACACACACACACACACACACACACACACACACACACAGTACATCCTTTCCCTGCAGGCACAACAACACTTATGATTATACATACGTCTGGAGAAAACCATGCAAATGCTGTACTGTACTATTCTGACACGCGCGCACGCGCACACGCACACGCACACGCGCACACACACACACACACACACACACCTGCCAGTCACCAGTACCTTTGAGATAATCCAGTGGAATAAAGCTCTCGTCACCTCGTCTGTGTGTGTCCGTGAGTCACTGCTTTAGACCTGCTATTGATTTGTGTCTCCTGCTCCAGTCAACGAACCTCCTAGCCTGTCATGTCCTCTAGATCAGTCAAGACCTATTCTAGTCACCCTGGCTGGCTGATCGGTTGACTGACTGACTGGCTGGCTGGCTAGATGATCGGTTGACTGGCTGGCTGGCTAGATGATCGGTTGACTGGCTGGCTGTCTGATCAGTTGACTGACTGGCTGGCTGGCCGGCTGATCGGTTGACTGGCTGGCTGGCTGCATGGCTGATCGGTTGACTGGCTGGCTGGCTGCATGGATGATCGGTTGACTGGCTGGCTGGCTGCATGGATGATCGGTTGACTGACTGACTGTCTGGCTGGCTAGATGATCGGTTGACTGACTGACTGTCTGGCTGGCTAGATGATCGGTTGACTGACTGACTGGCTGGCTAGATGATCGGTTGACTGACTGACTGGCTGGCTAGATGATCGGTTGACTGACTGGCATGTTGCCTGTCTTTCAGACCGCTCTGATCAGTCCTAAACAGTCTTGGCCTTGCCTAGCTGGTTGAACGGTTGCCTGGGTGGCAGCGCGCACGCACGCACGCGCACACACGCACACGCACACGCGCACACACACACACACACACACACACACACACACACACACACACACACACACAATTCCTTGTTGCCTAGGAATTAACTGTGTGCTGTGTGTATGAGGATGTGCTGTTATATGGTATCTATAGCAATAAGTGCATGGGTGGCTGTGAACCAGGAACTAGGGTGCTTATGATATACAGTACAGTCAGTGTTTATTTTCATGATGGTAGTTGTGGTGGACGACGAGAAGGGAAGGGGGTTCATACAGGTGGGCCTCTATACACAAGCACCAATTTGTCATTTTCTATGGACCCACACACACACGCACAGCCATAATATTATAATAATTTGGGATAAATATGCATTGCATATATCCATTCTCACGCATAACAATGAATATACATAGGAATACATTTGGAGTATCCAGGCACACGCCCGCCTGCCCGCCCGCACGCACGCACGCACGCACGCACGCACGCACGCACGCCTGCCTCAGGTGAATTCTGACCAAGACTTCTGTCTGTGCATTCATTCCATTCTTTCATCCTGCTCTACATTTGAGTTTGACTACATTTCTTCTCATAATAAAACCTGAACACCCTCAGGCAGAGAGAGGGAGCGGAAGAAAGAAAGAAAGAAAGAAAGAAAGAAAGAAAGAAAGAAAGAAAGAAAGAAAGATGGAAATGGAAAGAGAGAGATGAGATATATTATGTACAGTATAATATTTTCTCCTCTGTCGCCCCCCTTTCCTTGGTACTGCATCTTTCTCAGTAGGAGGAGAATGAAGTTCTTTCCTGAAGTTCACTTGACACTGTGTTGTAAAAGGCGGTGATGGATGGGAGAATACGTTGGCGCAAGAAAACCACCATTCCTCATCTCTGCGCCCCAATTAAAATGTGACAGCAACGCCATTCTTCTCTCACCGCTGATCAGCCTCGCGTTGTTTACGCCCGACTCACAAAGCCCTGAACTTACACTAGCCAGGCTTTGGCGGAGAAAACGCTGTTTCATATGCGAGAAAGAATAATGAGTGGGCCTCCACTTTGTAAATAAAAGGAAAAGAGAGATATTCTTCTTTTTTGTGAATGTTTGAATTCAGCGTCAAACACTTTAGTTGTTTATCTATTGTTGAGAGCTGGCTGTTGCTCTGCGGGAGAGTCGTGCGTGCGTGCGTGCGTGCGTGGGTGCGTGCGTGCGTGCGTGCGTGCGTGCGTGCGTGCGTGCGTGCGTGCGTGCGTGCGTGCGTGCGTGCGTGCGGGTAACTGTTCAGGTTCCACTTGATAGTTTCTAAACTGTCAAGTATCCTTTCTTCATTCCGCTGTTGGGGATCTACTCGTTTCCATGTTAAGTGGTGACCTTTGTCTGAACTCTGAATACCGTAGCAATGGCAGATGTTGCCAAGTAACCAAGGTGCCTTCTTGGTATCCATTTCCATTTTGTATCTAATTATTTCAGTTGGAAGCAAGGAGAAAAATGTGAAATGTTTGAGAGTCAGTTACACCATCTATTCCATTCTTTAGGTCTTCAGGAAGAAAATGAATTAAATTGTCTCCAGGTGATCATAATGCATGTGACATCAAACTCCACTCTGTTCTTAATGTTCTATTTATTTTCTGTAGGGTTCCTGGGATTATTGTCTTGCCAAATAGGATTAAGGTCGGAGCGTTTCGTTTGTTTGTAGTTTGTTTTTAGAAAGGTACTAAACTGAATGAAATGGCCTAGTCCTAAGCATATCAATTTAACTCTCTACAAACAGAGTTACAAACAGATAAATTACTACACTTGGGATTTTTATTGATTTACTGAGAATACAATGATATATAATAAAATTACTATATATCCCTAGCTGTAATTTAAATCTTAATTTAAAATAATGGAGCAAATACTGTAGCATTAAAAATGTTGCTGTAAATGATGCCCAAACACAGCATCATAGCTGTCTCAAGTTTTAAAGAAAACTCTTGCATTCCATTTACCTGTGAGAAGAAGAAGGTAGAAGTTATGTCAATCGAGGACAGTGACATCATCATGCCCTTGGCAGTGTTTCATTCATGCCTGCCAGGACTTTAATAAGACACGATGCTCTCAGAAATGTAATAAAATAATGTTGCTCTACCCCTAATCCTAAGTAAGTACAGTAGCCTAAGTCTACCCCACCTTCCCAAAACGAAGTCAGACATAGTTTAGTCAGGGACATTGAAATGTATGACGAGGACATGGATTACAATATTGCTAAACTAATTATCTTTAACTGGATTAATTCATTGTTGATCTTTTACTGGCTTCACCAGTTTCACATTTTGAAGTTGTACCATTTGGGTAAATTGCCTCTGTCCTTTTAGGGACGATAATAATTTTACTTCAAGTTCAGGTCCAAATGCGTTGATCCAGATCTTCACAATAGATAACACACATTCCATCTGTTAACTGCGGCAGGAAGATATAGATTTTTTTTAAAGGTAGAGTCTGCACAGTGCACACTGTTAAATTATACAGTCTAATATTTGTGTTTAAATTTCATACTGTTTTATATAGCGTGAAGAATTCTAGTTGTAATAGCTGTGAATATCCACCACATTTAGGTGTCTATTACCCACAGAATTAGCTGTAAATAAAAGTCGTATGCCTAAATAAAAGGTGCTAGCCTGGATCCAGCCCATAGACCCCGGCCACTCTCTGAGTGGACTGCTCTTCTTGCAGCTTGCAGCTTCAGTCTGATAATCAGGCTAAAAAGCTGCATTTATATAGCACCTTTCTCCAATGCACTTCCATTACATTCAGCCACTCACGCATACATTCAGACGCCGATGGCAGAGGACATTTTTTAAAGCACCACCCTGCTCATCAGGAGCAGTTAAGTGTCTTGCTCAAGGACCCTTTAACATATAGCAACTTCAACAGCAATGTCCGATACACTTCAACGACAACGCATTTCTCAGTTAACTGGTCAACTGCGCCAGAAACGTTTATCTGCACACCCAAAACCATCATCACCACGCCAGCACCTCCCCACTGCGGCACACCTGGAAGGCCAACTGGAACTAATGAAGTAGGATAAATCAGGCATGCCACAACACTTTTTAGAGGGGGAAAGGCATTGCATGTGTATCGGTGGTTACAGTATTACGCTCCATTATTAGGCCATAGGAGGGTACAACACAGGTACCTGGGGGAATGTCTTGGCCCTGTATCCCCCACTTTACCTAACACTCTCCTCTAACTCTGGGCCCAATTTGTGCTGATGGTCCACCACTAAGTGACACCTCAGTTCCATGGCGCAAGAGCCCAAATTGATTCATGGCTGCAAAAAAATAAATGGTAAGAATCTGTCAAACAGGCGAAAGGGGGGGGGGGGGGGTAGGAGAGACCTGACTCCTGAGTGTGAGTGTAAGAGAGAGACAGAGAGAGAGAGAGAGAGAGAGGAGGGGGTATAGTCTACAAATTATGATATGAATAATATTCTTGAATTATGTTGGATCGCCTTCTGCAATTGAGCTGCCTTCAGCAAAAATGAAAGGAAAAAAACCAACAATGGCTGCTGGGAGGCATTAAATATTTATAGTCTGTCGTCTGTAGGCTATACGGCGTGGGCCAAGCGCTTTTGCTTTTTATTGAACTAATATATATTCTCCGCACATGCTCTAGGAAGTTGAACAGCACAGCTCGTTTTACACCTACAAGGAGAGAGAGAGAGAGAGAGAGAGAGAGAGAGAGATAGTGTCATGGAGAGGTGAGACAGGAGTGAAAGAGAAATGGAAAGTTTCTTTTATAGCTGACCAATAAATGTGTCGTTGGAAGCGCTGTAAAAAGAAGAGCGAGAAAGACAGGTGCTGGAAAGGAGAAGGAGAGAGACTGGTTTTGGAGACAGAGAGAGGAAGACAGAAAGGAGAAGGAGAGAGACTGGTTTTGGAGACAGAGAGAGGAAGACAGAAAGGAGAAGGAGAGAGACTGGTTTTAGAGACAGAGAGAGGAAGACAGAAAGGAGAAGGAGAGAGACTGGTTTTAGAGACGGAGAGAGGAAGACAGAAAGGAGAAGGAGAGAGACTGGTTTTGGAGACAGAGAGAGGAAGACAGAAAGGAGAAGCAGAGAGACTGGTTTTGGAGACAGAGAGAGGAAGACAGAAAGGAGAAGCAGAGAGACTGGTTTTGGAGACAGAGAGAGGAAGACAGAAAGGAGAAGGAGAGAGACTGGTTTTAGAGACGGAGAGAGGAAGACAGAAATAGTAAACTAGAGTTACCTTTCCTTTCACTTCACTTTTTTATCATTATAGACATGACAGCTGATGTTGACATTCTATTATTCCACTCTGCGCATAAACATCTACTCGATTCTGTGTGAACTGGTGTCTTTTGTCTGAATGAATCAGGGATTACTTGTAGAAACAGCAGATGTTGCAACCAGGAAGCTGACTTTGAGAATGCCCTGTTCTTCCTTCTTTCTTTCTCTCTTTCTTTCTTTCTTTCTTTCTTTCTTTCTTTTTTCATTCTTTCTTTCTTTTCCAACACTATATCAATCTGATTATTTATTTACTTATCTTGTAGACTTGAATGAAATGGTGTAAAAAGAACCATTAATCAATTGCAGCTTATATATTAAACTGATTGGACACCTTACCTAACACAGAAAATGTATCATAACACAATGTCTAGTCTAATAATGAACACTTTTAAAGTTGGAGTTGAGATGTTTTACATTGACACAATTTGATTCAACAAAGACATATGTCACATATTCGCATGTTAATTGTGCTTTATATTCTGTTGATTTTATTTCATGTCTTTTGTTTTATGTAAAACATTTTGTAATCCTTTTCCGAAATGTGCCTTATGAATAGTTTGTATTAGTTATCATTATTATTTTTATAAAAAATAATATTATTATTTTATTACCAATTGAAAACAAAACATTTATATTTAGAATCATTGCGGAGACGTTCTGTTGTCTTTAATGTCTTCTGAATGTATTCTGAATCTTTATAGTTAAATATTCGTTTTGTGTATCACCAACCAGTTTATCGTGACAACGGGATTGCATTACATTCATAGTATTGAAGTAGAATAGTAGATTGAATAGCCAAGAAAAAAGCATTGCTTTTACTTACAGTTGGAGGCCATCGATATTGTCCTTTTCTTTTTGCTGAGGTTTGCGTGATCTGCGCAAAACCCCTTTGTGTTTTAAACATTATGTTATAATTTAGCTATTGAAAAATAGCAGACCTACAAGCTCATAGCGCGCCACCGAGTGGCGCGCTACGAGCTTGTAGGTCTGCTATTTTTTTTAAATCGTGAAAATATTTATTTCAGGAAACTGGAGGATTTAGAAGGATTTTTTAAAATTTTGAGGTCAGGCCTAAATGGGTCAAATGATAAGGGACAATATCGGTGGCACCCAACTGTAGGCCTACAGTATATCTGAAACATTCTAATATAATTACGATATTACATTTTTTATATTGGGCATTATACCTTATAATAATTATACTTTACTGTATATTACCTTTTGATACATAAATCATACAGGATACTGGCAACTAAAGTGAAGATAATAAACATTGTTGCTATATTGTATAGTTGGGCATAGTTGCGTGCATGGCATAGATAAATAGTACACATTGCTGTAGCCTATATATACTGTAGCGATCATGTCAATTTAGGCCATTGCTATACATTACAATTACAGTACACAATTACAGTACACAGTTACAGTACACAGTACAATCCTCAGTGTTAATTTGTGCGTAAACATATTTTCACTCTCAGGGTTAAATTGAAACTGATGTCAGTAGCAGCACTGCTGTGGGCCATAGCCAATCATTTTGCTTCATTCTGCTTTGCTGCTGTTGTCACCTACTTTATATGGAGAGTGATAATTCCAGACACTCACCTCTATAGGATGGAAGACTTGTTTTGCTCAACCTCTGCGTGCATGCGTGCGTGCGTGCGTGCGTGCGTACGTGCGTGCGTACGTGCGTGCGTGCGTGCGTGCGTGCGTACGTGCGTGCGTACGTGTGTGTGCGTGCGGGAGAGAGAGAGGAGAGAGAGAGAGAATATATGGTTTATATATGAGTTTGAGGGGTGACCTGCATGCAAAATGGATCTATTTGTTCAACGTGTTCTGTGTTTGTGTCCTTGCGACTAAATGTGCATACAATTCATATCTTTATTTAGATTGTAGCATATCTGTGCAAAGTATGCATTATTATCTGTGTGTGTGCGTGCGTGTGTCCCATGCAGTGACTACTCTGTTATTCAAACTCATAGTAAGGCAAATCATTCCAGGGCTACAGTATGGTGTGACTCATACTGCTGGCCTTACTTTCCCTGACAGTTAATGAGCTGTCCCTCTTTCTGACTCTAATTCTCTCTCTCTCTCTCTCTCTCTCTCTCTCTCTCTCTCTCTCTCTCTCTCTCTCTCTCTCTCTCTCTCTCTCTCTCTCTCTCTCTCTCTCTCTCTCTCTCTCTCTCTCTCTCTCTCTCTTCTGCTGCATCTCCATTTTCTGGCTTTATTGAAAAGCTATAAAGCGAACATTCTCATTCCCTCTCTCTCTCTCTCTCTCTCTCTCCCCCCTTCATTGGATGGCTATAAAGTGAACTGCCGTGAAGAAAGAAGGGCCGGGGAAGGGGGGCGACATTAGCCTTCTCCCCAGCCTTGCATCACACACCGCAAGGGACGTCAAGAAAAGACAAATTATTATATCCCCCTGCTTGCCTCCCACCTATTGTGCAGCTACAGAGAGAGAGAGAGAGAGAGAGAGAGAGAGAGAGAGAGAGAGATGTGGGATCATAGCACAGTAGGGAACTATGTTAGGTCTACACACGGTTACACACTAAATGCTGATCAGGCTTCGGGATGGGTTAGAAGTATCACAGGCACGAGGTCATTTTTCTATAGCAGAGTTAGGCTGGAAATAAATCTAACATCTCAATTAATGCAGACTGACTGTGGTCTGGATTTTGGAAATCCACAGCTGGGCTTGGCAATCTTTTGTTACGTAACTATTATTAATCTACTCTATGACGGCCCTGACGGGGCATTCTTTCTCAGCCACTTCATTATTGATGATGGGCCGTTCAAACCAGAGCCATGGTTCAAACCTGCACTAATCCATGGCACTTTCCACTAGATTCTTCTCATGCCTTTGAGAATTTGGGAGTCTTTTTCTAGCACAAAACCTCATAAAATCTTCCATTTGTAAAGGGTTTTTGGGGGAATACAGTGTATAAATGAAGCATATCTCTGCCGTCTTTAAGTAGTGACTTTAAGTTCCTATATGCCGAGTTGATGCAAGTGAAAGCGAATTAAGTCATTCAGTCCCTATAGTCCATTGTCTCCACAGCAGTGGTTATTGCAGCTCCATTTGATGAGACAGAGAATGTCACAGCCTGTAATAATATTGATTGTTTGAAAATGTCACGCACACACCCTCTCATGTCTATATGCAGTATGCGTAGGTGGGAGTATCTCATTGAAATAAACACCAGGCCACAATGTGGGATGTGTGCAATGCCTGCTGGTGACGAGCTACACTGTATTCAGCGTAGCTAGTCATTCACTGTATTCAGAGTCCAGCCACACAGTTATAATACATTGTTTATTATTATAGCATTGGATAGTGTTATAGTGTCACATATCACATGATTTATATGTGTCATTTTCTTCAATATCAAATAAATCTAAACCCTGGGTATGACATTTAAAACTTACTATGGATTACATAGGAAGTGTTGTGTAATGTAGAAATGTAGGATGATTGTGACATTTTCACTACCAATCAGTTATTAAATTGGAACTTGGTTCAATTTATTTATTTATTTATTTATTTATTTATTTATTTATTTATTTATTTATTTATTTATTTATTTATTTATTTATTTATTTATTTATTTATTTATTTATTTATTTATTTATTTATTTATTCATTCATTCACTCACTATTTCTGTTTTTGAACACACTGCTTCCATCAGAGTTAGTTGATTTTATTTTGCACTTACAACTTTTGCACCCTACAACTTTGAGATTACTGCTCTCCAGAAGTCTGCAAACGTTTTTGAAAAGGATACTAATCATGTTTTTGAAGGCATAAACAATAGCTTTATCATCAGCGTGGTAAATGTCTTTATTAAATACTAAAGATTTGTGCTACGCACGTACTGTATATTAATGATGATAATCAACATTTTAATTCAAAAATCAGTTATTTTCAATAGACAGTGGAGAACTTGTGATAATTTATTTTGTTTTTCTCTGTTGATTGATAGATTTGTTTATTATGTGTTGAGTTCTAGTTTTTATTTCCTGTGTTTGCATGATGGTTTTTATTTGTGATTGCTTTTTATGTGGACCTCAGGATGACCACGGACCCCATATGAAAATATTTTGTGCTAGAGACCCCCATACAAGATGTGTTTTAAAAAATATATATATAATATATTTTTAAAAGCACATATGTTCAAGATTTTTCCAAATAGCCGAGCAAGTGGTTAAACAGATCTGTGACAGACTCAGTTCATGTAACTCTAAAACTATAGATGATTGAGTTCCATCATTCAAACACACTACTTAGAATGACAGCTAAGCCTTATTTCATTATAAGAATCCATCTTTTGATTACTCTGGCCTCCTCTCCTCGTGCCATCCTGTGAGTAATCTATGGTCGACTTTAATTAGATGATGTATATGTAAGTCACGTATGGGCAGAGTGGCCCTGGGCTAGTTTTAATGATTTCTTCGTCTTAACAGTACATCTTTGTCCCTGTTATTTCTTTTTTAAGTTTGTGGGTCAACTGTGTGTGTGTGTGTGTGTGTGTGTGTGTGTGTGTGTGTGTGTGTGTGTGTGTGTGTGTGTGTGTGTGTGTGTGTGTGTGTGTGTGTGCGTGCGTTAGAGAGAGGAGGGGGCACTCAGAGGGGATATGTCTCTTCAGTGGCCTCCAGCAGTTCAGAGTGTACGACAGGAAGAGTAATTGGCCATCAAAATAATCCATAGCCCTTCCTTCATCCACAGCTCGCCGCTGGCTATATGAGAATTAGAGGCATTAAAACAACGCTGTTTGTCTTTTCGTATACAGTATGTTTGTGTGTATTGTATTGTTTTGCATTCGCAAATGTGTGTGTAATTACGTAAATCTGACTGTATGCATCATGTGCGTGTTTGTGTGCGTGGCAGAACTTTGACCATAATAGGTGACACTACTTTTTATGAAGCCATGACTGTCGCTTGAGTATCATCATTATGAGCAAGGCTCATGACAAACTTTGTCATGAACATCAGCCTTTGTTGCCATTTAGATACAGCGAGTAGATGTATGTTATTTGCTTGTTCACAGATTCTAAGTATACTATTCAGTATACATTGTTTGCTTTTTTTGTTTTGTTTTTCTTTCTTTTTTTTACCAATACTACTGTAGGTATGCTAGTTAGATGCCTGATGTCTACCATTAATCTATTTGACAATGTATTTACTCAACGACTTGCCCTGCTTCCATTTTGTAAGTCAATCTTGTAAAAAAGTGTCTGCTATTAGTAAAAGCCAATTGTAACTATGTATTGTCTTCCAGACTCCCGATTTACCTCAAACTGTTTTTATATGTAGGCCTAATGCCCTCACACAGAAAATCACTTAGGATCCTCACTTATATCCTTGGGGCAGTGTTCAATGTTTCATGTGTCATGTGACTTTTTTCCAATGCACTTGTTTTTTTGTTCAGTTTTTTACTCTCTGCTTTTGTTTAGGTATTGTTTGTAATCTCAGCACCATTTAAAAGATGGCTTACCCCTCAAAGTATCCTCTGAGAATTAAATAATACTTGTTTTAATAGCAATAATAATGATTGCCTTGCCCACATGTTGGTGAGCTCTTGTTGTCCAGTGGCAGAAATGAAACGCCACCCCAATGAAAAGTTGATATCTTCTCCATACGCTCCGCTTTCTAAAATAGAGAACTTTACATCTCTGTGGTCTGACAACGCACAAGGCAGGCCTTGCCTGGCATCAAACCAACGTACTGACCGACCTACAAGCCATGTACCCCCCCCCCCCCCCCCCCCCCATCACCATCACTACCCTCACCCTGGACGGAGGAGAGGGATGTTACTCAATATGATTTAGCCTTTCAGAGCTCAATATCAGTCTGTCTACTCCTGAAGGAGATGGGAGTTGGACCTGTTCTCTGGATGTCCTCTACACACTTTTTCCTCATTGGAAGTCAACTCCAGTTGCAGGGTAATCACATTTGTGTTTGTACAAGCAGGTAATACAGAGAAGGTTTTCTGTGGACCTCGACAAACCTCCAGCGCCATCTATTAGCTGTGACCGTGGCAACCTTGAGTGCACATTTTCATTTCTTTGGGTCTCGGTGAAGGGGGTGGGGGGGGGTGGGGGGGGGGGGGGGGGGGTTATACTTTTGAGGGTCTCCTTTTACTTGTTCTGTTCTGAACAAGGTGACATTTTGTTTATTGATATGGCGGTGGGGAGGGGTGTTACCAACACGGTTTTTATTAAGACTTTGGGGAGATGGAAATTGATTTTCTTAGTTCTTTTGTTGTTGTAATAAGATGTTTATGATCTCTTCCCCTCTTTCTTTCTTTCTCTCTCTCTCTATCTCGCTCTCTCTTTCTCTCTCTCTTTCTATACCTCCCTCCTCTTTCCTCCTGCAGGTCCACCTGTAAACGTAACCTGCAACATTTTTATCAACAGTTTTGGGTCTATTGCTGAAACAACAATGGTAAGTTAATCAATACCTACAGCTTCATGATACAGGTTTTGGTCTGAACGTGTGTGCGACTTAAATTATTCATATTACTACATTTTAGCACCCAAATAAGACACCGGAGCACTACTGATGTCTGCACATTTATTGTAGGGGTGATATAGCTTTTTAATATTGTCTCTTAGATGTAAGCTCTTAGAGTATTTGTGAGTATGTGCGTACGTGCACACATGCATGCATGCATGCATGCAAGAACAAATGTAAATTCCTTTCCCCAACCCAATTTGGGCTCTCATAATTACGTCTCCAAAAGACGTGATCAATTCAAACCATGATGACTTTAATATTCAGTGCATGCATACATTTTTTTCTTTCTTTCCTTTTTTTGGAAAATTACAAGCCTCACCATTTATTGAAGTATTTTGAAATGTATGCGGCTCATTGATTCTCCCATTTAAAAGACATCATTTCGAAGAAGCTCCATTTGCATAACAACATTACGGGAGGGCTGCCATGCTTCTCAAAGGCAATGGGGAAATTGTGTGCATAAATGTGTGCGTGCGTGCATACGCATTATGATGGTTTCAATTTAACATCCGTGACTGTTGTAGACCCTAAGAGAACCGGCTCATCTTTGCCTCTAATAGTTAAAATCATGGCATCCATCGATGGCCTGGAGATTAGAACTCTTACTGTTAGACTACAATTGTGTCCCGACTTGATTTGATCAAATCCTACTGTATGCTTTCCACCTATACTTCCAGTGTCACTGCCTGCCCCTCAGACTATTGCCCATATTCACACGGCAGCCATTTGCTAAGAGTCAAGCAATAATGCAAAAGACAAGAAATTCAAAGATTTAAGATTCAAAGTGGGGTTTTTGTCAGTCACTCATATAAGTAGGCTACAATCAATGAAATGTTGGTGTAACATGCTCCGCAGACAATTTAAGCCTGTTTTATACTATACCTGTACTGTGTATCGCTCCAAAAACAGAAGATGTACAGTACAGGACTACAGGATCCCATGCATGTGCGTGTTGTGAGCTTGTAGATCTGCTATTTTCATGTGAGACATGGTGCACAACTAGCAATAAATCATTAAGAGGCATTAGAGGTGACCTCCTAATCGTATGATCCAGCGTACGTGAGCAACACATCACAGCAGGCATTTCATCAATGTCCGTTCACCAAGACACTCTCCTCCAAGTCCAAATAGCTGGAGCCGGAGTCGCCTCAGTTCAAGGTGCATTGTTCCTCTCATTTGAAATTCCAAAAGCGGCGCCGCTGCCGTGCAACAACTTGTCATGACAGCCTCCTCTGTCTCGGTGTTGCAACTTTCCGTTCAGAAGACATATGGGTTGGGGCGAAGCTCTTAAATTGCTTTCAACATGTCAACACGTATACTGTACAAACTACAAAACAAATACGCTTTAGCTCCAAGATCAAGCAACATTATACAGCACTGGTAAGGACTGAGTGTCGGACAGAAGGATAGTGTCGAGACAATGTTCCTGTGATCCAAGAAAGATGAAAAGTCAGCACAAGAGGGAAGCAGGGGAGAATGTCACCACTTTGGGGAAATGTGCTTTTATACTGCTTCACCCAGCCAGCTGTTAGGGGGGTAAGGGGTCTTGGCTCAGCGACGCACTTTGACACGGAAACTCATTTGACTGACTTAAATACCCAAAACAAAAAGGAAAGGAAGCATGGATCACAGAACTGAGAAAGTACAGAAGGAAGGAAGCAGCTGCAGGAAGCAACGAGGGAAGGGCAGTGGTTAGGAAGGGATCAAAGGAAGCAATCGAGTAAGGGGAGGAAATGAGAAGGACGTATACACTACAGTATACAGCAGGGTTCCCCAATAGGCGGCCCGCGGGCCATTTGCGGCCCGCGGAGCGCCCCCTTGCGGCCCGCGGAAGAAGTTTTTTTTGGGGGGGGGGTCCCAGATATAAATGGCATTAAATGGGGGTCAGTAGCCTGTGCATGTCAAACTGGGCATCCTTTTCAAATGGGGTCCTGCCCTGAAAATGAATTTTCAGGGCAAGACCTCGACCTCACGCGTGCGGACTCGGCCCCCAGCCTGGTACCCTAGTCAAAATATGGCCCTCGAGGAAAATTAATTGGGGAACCCTGGTATACAGTATATAGGAAGGAGGGAATTTTACAGGTACAATTTCACTATCTCATATCTCAGAGTTAAATCAACAACAACCCCTATGGGTCCATTTGCTTTCATTTTACTCTCTCAAGAGTTCAATTATTGTTAAAAGTCTGTATTACTTGATTTACAAGAAGTCTACAGAAAGTTAGATTATTATTAATTGTTATTTTGATCAATGTTTGCCTGTTATCTCTCCTATGGTACCAACATCAATAAAGCATGTAATTGTGGACAAAATACAATGACAACAAAATATTATTTTAGTTTTGGGTCTGCGAGGCTAAATCTCATCAAATAGTGGTCCATGACTCAAATGCTGAATAAATAATAGACCTTGATATGAAAAGGGTTGAAAACCACTGAGATAGACCATTATGGTCCATTTGGTTACATTATGTACACTCCCGTAAATGACATTAAACGAACACCCTAGGATTTGAACAGTGCATGTCAGGGTTGCGCCATGAACGCTTGGCTAGCGCTGCTCTGAAACTGCTTGGCCACTGCAGAGGCAGCTCATGCAGAACAAACGCCACATTTTCCACTCCCTTCCCTCCCCGTCGCTAGAGGAATTGATCCGAGTGGCCCTCGCCTCTGCCGCCTCGCCTTTTTACGACAGATGCAAAGCGCAGAGAAATGGAGAGGAAAGGAAACCGGGAGAAGTGCAGGAGGAGGAGAGATGTGAGACGGGGAGCAGAGGAGAGGGGGAAGGGCCAAATGAAAAGGCAAGAGATAGAAAAATAAATTACCTTAGAGGGGGAGAGGGAGAGAGAGAAATTAAATGAGAAAGAAATTGAGAAACAGGTGAAAGGGGAGATTAGAAAAAAGAGCAGAGAGAGAGAGAGAGAGAGGGGGAGGGGGGGAACTACAGTAAGTAAAGAAGAAGGGACATTGAGTCGTGTACATGTGTGCAGTGCCAAGTGCGACCACGGGTTCCGTCGATAAATCTTTAGCGGGTAAAGGACTGCAGTGGTTCATATGTCTACCGGCATAATGATCCACCTACACACCCCACTCCTCACTGCGGGGAAACGCCCCCTCCCCCCCAACACACAAACACCTCTGACTCCCCCCGGAACGCACCATCACTCTCCTAATTGTTTACCCTCCTATGAAGGTATGACCCCCCAGGGAGTTAGTGGGCTAGCTGGCTAATGAGCAGCCCTGTGCTCCGTCATTTGACACGCAGCTACTGTACAGTACAGTGCATAGCTGCATACACTGACACGCACGCACGCGCGCGCACACGCACACACGCACACACGCACACACACCCCTTTACTTTCCAAGTTTCCATTCAAATTCTTTACTTTAAGCAGATTAGTTTTGTGGGTTTTCAAAAAAAGTGAGTGGGTGTTCCAATTCCCCTTGTAATTGCTTCCTTAATTGATATGAACAATACGCTGAGAGTGAGATTGATTGTTTGAGAGGCAAATTACTTATGGCATGCGGTGGGATTTCAACCTATCCCAGCAGAGTTATAACTACTTTGAGTGACGAGGGTCTTTAAAGTCCCCCATTGTGCGATTGCATGGCCTGATAAACAAGAGGAATTATTTGGAATGAGTTGGGTGTCGAAGCATGCCAGCTCTCCCCCTTCACATGCACCCAGTGGTGGAAACGAAGGCCCTCATTTATCGGCATTCATCATTCCAGCATGAACTTGAACTTGAACGTGCGCCCGGCCAAATATCACATCAGGTCGGGAGCTGTCGTAGGCTTTGTCCTAAAAAAATGTTTTTCTGTCGTAGAAAAGCCGAGCATCATTGTCTGACCAGCTGACAGGCTGTCACAGGCATCTAAATACTATTTTTTCACTTCTAAAATGTATATAAAACTAATACATATTATACATGTGAAAAAAATATATTTTGTAAAGGCATGTCATATGAAATTGGTAGGATATTTCCAAGTGTACCAGCAATTAAAATCGCGCAATTAAAAACAATGTTGCAAGTTAGATGCCATTTAAACAGTGTTTTGCATGAGCACATGCATGCGAGGATTTGCGCTGCCTGTGCTGGAATATTTTCATGACTTGGAGGGATGTTGGAGAGTGCAGAGTGTACTGCTGTCTGCTGCAGCTGGAGAGTCAATTATCCCAACGTCGGTAGCCTACTGTAGGCTAATCTACAGCAGGCAGGCCCATGTCTTTCTGGAGTTATGGTATGTGCAATCTCCTCGTCTCGTCCTCGTTTAAGGATAAACCCGATGCGTCGCTCGAATGCCAAATGTGCGCAAGTGGGGACCGCATCGGAGATATAGGTAACGCAGCCAGCCCACCACCACCACCAGTACCACATAGGCTACGTTAAGGTTTAGGCTGTGCATTCATATAATTGACACTTGACAGCCCAGCCACTGGGCTGTCAAGTGTCAATTGCTGGCTGTCTGAAAAAAAATAAGTCATTCAAATTTTAATAAATAGACCTATTATTGCTTATAGCTATAATTATTTTCAATCTGTCCTATTGGAAACGGATATTCTCTCGAGTTTTCCCTGTGACATAGCCTACTGTATCTTAGGGCATATATTAACAATACATATTTACGTACCGTAACATGACATGAATGTGCGGTGCTATATAGTAATAACAGTAATTGAGGCGTGCCGTGGATGAAAAGGTTATTTACAGGGGTGCCCTGGGGCTGGGCCCAAAAGGTTTGAGAACTACTGTTGTAGATTGTCTATTTTTGCCCAAGATACTATCACCGGCATTGTCACGTGCCACAATACTTCCACATGACGGACTATTAATCAGACCGCAGTCTTTGGAGGACTTTTGAGCCATGCCGGCTTTTTACAACGGAGGCGAACAAATCAACATGGCTGGCAGGCACACACGCCACTCGGCCTTCC
Organism: Electrona antarctica; assembly: GCF_951216825.1. Classification (NCBI taxonomy): domain Eukaryota; kingdom Metazoa; phylum Chordata; class Actinopteri; order Myctophiformes; family Myctophidae; genus Electrona; species Electrona antarctica. The sequence continues at coordinate 46,511,778 of NC_136806.1, read as the reverse complement.
CAGAAGGCTTCTGACTCAATTAAACTATGTACTGTAACCGTACACATTATGAGTCAATGAACGCATGCTATTTTCAGGCTTTGTGACTATCAAAAACATAATGACTACTGGCAAACCTTGGAGGCGTGGACATGGGATGAAAAGAAGTTGGCACGTTAGATGTGTTTTCCATCAGAGACACGTTTAATTTGTTGAGAGAAGTGAAGAAGGGCTGATCTCAACATAGATGTTTTTCTCCACACCCTCAGTACTGTCTGTCTATCCGTCTGTCTCTCCTTTCTCTCTCTCTCTTGCTCTCTCACGTTTCGGCCTTCTCACACCCCTCTTCTTCTTCATCTTGTGTCTTTCTCTCCTCCCTCTCTCTCTGTCCTTCTCTCTCAGTCTCTCTCTCTTTCTGTTCCTCTCTCTCCTTCCTCCCTCTCTCTCTGTCCTTCTCTCTCAGTCTCTCTCTCTCTTTCTGTTCCTCTCTCTCCTTCCTCCCTCTCTCTCTCTGTCCTTCTCTCTCAGTCTCTCTCTCTTTCTGTTCCTCTCTCTCCTTCCTCCCTCTCTTTCTGTTCCTCTCTCTCCTTCCTCCCTCTCTGTCCTTCTCTCTCAGTCTCTCTCTCTCTTTCTGTTCCTCTCTCTCCTTCCTCCCTCTCTGTCCTTCTCTCTCAGTCTCTCTCTCTTTCTGTTCCTCTCTCTCCTTCCTCCCTCTCTGTCCTTCTCTCTCAGTCTCTCTCTCTTTCTGTTCCTCTCTCTCCTTCCTCCCTCTCTGTCCTTCTCTCTCAGTCTCTCTCTCTTTCTGTTCCCCTCTCTCCTTCCTCCCTCTCTGTCCTTCTCTCTCAGTCTCTCTCTCTTTCTGTTCCTCTCTCTCCTTCCTCCCTCTCTGTCCTTCTCTCTCAGTCTCTCTCTCTTTCTGTTCCTCTCTCTCCTTCCTCCCTCTCTGTCCTTCTCTCTCAGTCTCTCTCTCTTTCTGTTCCTCTCTCTCTGTCCTTCTCTCTCAGTCTCTCTCTCTTTCTGTTCCTCTCTCCTTCCTCCCTCTCTGTCCTTCTCTCTCAGTCTCTCTCTGTTCCTCTCTCTCCTTACTCCCTCTCTGTCCTTCTCTCTCTCTCTCTTTCTGTTCCTCTCTCTCCTTACTCCCTCTCTGTCCTTCTCTCTCAGTCTCTCTCTCTCTTTCTGTTCCTCTCTCTCCTTCCTCCCTCTCTGTCCTTCTCTCTCAGTCTCTCTCTCTCTTTCTGTTCCTCTCTCTCCTTCCTCCCTCTCTGTCCTTCTCTCTCAGTCTCTCTCTCTCTTTCTGTTCCTCTCTCTCTCTGCCATGTATCACCTAGCAACAAGCCATATAGTGCACCTAATGGTTTATTTCCCGAAAGAAAAAAAGAATGAAACTTTGTAACTTTCTTTCTTTTCTTTTTCAAATCACTCAATGTCAGAGTTGGCCTTGGGCTTGAATCCATTGTGTGTGTGCGTGTGAGAGTGTATACGTGAGAGTGTGCAATGTGCATGCGTGTGTGTGTGTGTGTGTGTGTGTGTGTGTGTGTGTGTGTGTGTGTGTGTGTGTGTGTGTGTGTGTGTGTGTGTGTGTGTGTGTGTGTGTGTGTGTGTCCATAAATTACAGTAGCGAGTATTCTCAGTATGAGAAATCACTCCATGTTCTGTAAGACAGCAGCCAGCCAGTACTTGATAAATGTCAGGAGAAACACTCGTTGCATGCCTGCGAGCAAAGTCCTGAGTGTTACTTTAACTCTAAAGCACTAGTTCCCAAATGTTTTATCCGCATTGGGAACTTGTAAGATCTGCTATTTTCACCACTACTTCAAATTTATTTTCTAATTTATTTAAGATTTTTCTTTTCATTTTTCTATTCAAAAAGTAAGAATAAAAAGAAATGTCATGTGACCCACAAACCAGTGTTTGGGAACACTGCTCTAAAAGACCATCCACACCAAGACAACTATAATGATAACTATAAATGCACCATGATAAGTCAAAAGACTTTGTGTTTATATAGCCTTGATGCTTCCTCGATGAACGAATGAATGATGTCACCTGTTTTTTTCTGCATGACGCCTAATAAAATAAAATAAAATATAACATCATTTAAAAATGGTTGTAACTCAGGTGGATATTGGAGTCCACAGCACAACTTTAACGGCAACGACGGTAAAGTGAACGAGTATTGTTTGGATCGCCTTCAGAGCGACTTGATGAATTATGATGGAAACAGTCAATCCAAATCCATCCGAATGTACACTTGTACAGGGCGTCACATTCAACATATCATCACACACACACACACACACACACACACACACACACACACACACACACACACACACACACACACACACACACACACACACACACACACACACACACACACACACACACACACTAAACAGAGATGTAAAATACAGATTTGTATTCTAGTTATGGACCATCTTTATCCATCTCTCTCTCTATTTCTCTTCTCTCCGTCTCTCAGTTCATCGTTTGTCTTTTGACATCCTTCTATACATAACAAACATGTGATCGGTTCTTGGTAACGTGCGCGTCCGGTACAGCGGCACGGGACGATTACATCACATCCTGTGCGGTGGTGTGCGCGTGTCCACGGGAAAAAAAACGGCGTTCGAAGGAGACCAAAGAAGTACATTTTGTACAGCTGAGCCGAGGCAGCGGAAGCGACGGATCGCGCTGTGCTGCTGCTCCACTGTGATATACAGTGATCCTGCTCATTGCAGTGTGCTGCGCTGTGGTTTCTAAACAGCTCACGGCCTTTCAGACCATCCATGCCCCCCCACCCCCCCTCCTCTCCTCCTCCGAGGTGAAAGAGCAGAGCAGAGTAGAAGCTCAGGCTCATGGAGCACAATGATAGATGGAGACACAGGAGTGGCGCAGTGCTCAACGAAAAATCCCTCGTGGAACGCGGTTTTATTCTCGTTTCAGCCATGCTTCAGCTTCTCTCTTTATCTCTCTCTCTCTCTCATTAAGCATTAAGAGAGTGATTTGTGCACGCTGAGCATGTGTTCCTTTTTTCTCTCATTCGTACCCCTTTTCTCTCTTTCCTTCTCCCTCCATGCTTCCGCTCCGTGTCATGTTAGCGTGGCGGGAGCAGATGTGCGGCCATAATGTGGGAGTTATTACCTATCCACCGTAGCCTCCCACCTCCCCCAGCCAACGTTGCAGACATCTTGCTATGACAGCCCTGGAATTAGAATATGGCTGTTTCTGTTCTCCTTGTTGTTACGAGAAAGAGAGAGTGGAGGGGGGGGGGGGGGGGGTTCATCTGTGCTTTACCGTCTGAGTCTAATGTAATCTGAAATGAGCTGAGGTGCTGTGTAAGTACAGTGGTTTCTTCTGTAATTGCTTTGTAGCAGCAAAAGGTATTGGTGCTGCTGTGTGCTAATTTTCAGGGTAACGATAGCACTTTTATATGGCAAAGGCCTTATTCTAGCATGAACTATAGAAAGCGCACTGAAAGTACACAATCAAAAGTGGTGATGCTTAAACATTATTTTAAACTTTATTTTGCTACAGTACACTAATTTCATTGTATTCCCCAACAAATTATGTTTTAGGGAATTAATGACACAATGGTCAAGTGTTGCAAGGACACATATAATGCCGTGCTGGTGATTAATGATAATATTAAAACACTTTAACTGAAAATGTTAGGGATGTTTTCATTGCATATTTTAGACAACATTAGCCTTGTAAGGGAAGGAGGGAGGCCCGCACACGGCTACTTGCTGGTTCAAGAGCATTTTATATTGATGAAAGATAGCAACGTTTCGGTCTTGCGACCTTCCTCAGACAACATTAGCGTGCAATTACACTTTTCCTCAGGCTCACGTAAACAAACTGATGAGACTATTGTAAAGTGTTTTGAATTGGTTTGGGTTATGCATTTTGTTCCCGTATGGAAGCTTGTGCCGTTGTTAGGGACTAAAACAATTGTGTGCTTCTTGAAGGTGCAAAAATCTGGAAATTTAAAATCTGAGAATGCAAAAAATGGACCCGTATGGCTCCATTACAGTGCAGGGTGCAGTGCATTCTGTAGCTGAGCTAACCGCTAATGTTCTATTAACTTTACCTTTTCTATAGCAGCAGTGGCGGTGCTGCCTGCTGCTGTGGTGGTGGGCCACAATATCCTCCATGTCACTTCAATTAACAGAGTATAAACATTAAGCTATAGAAGCGCTATGCCGCAGTATCCACTCACCCATAACGGCTCATAACTAAGTTAACAAATGGCAGCCATTATTAGCTTGAGGATTGCCTGCCACAGAGAGAGTCCCATCTGGACTACAAATGAACAAACAATGGTCAAATCCACACTGGTCAATGGTCAGCAAAGCATTGCTAAGTCAATACTTTGTTCGGCAGAGTCCTGGGAATCCTGCAGTAATCTTGCCTTTCATATTGACACTGGCGGGCAGAAACCTTGTATCTCCATCATTTATGTTTGTTATAATTGAACGTTCAATTGTATACGTCATCATATGAAGTATACATATACAATTGCCAAAGTCACCTATCTACAAGCTCACAATGCATTGCATTTCAGCTATTTTTGCTATTTTTATAATGAGATGAAAAAAAATAAGAAAAAAAAATAGAGACACAAGTTTGAAAGTGTTCAAGTCTGTCCTGGCGTTATATATATATTTTACAAATGACCAATTAGTAATACCATAGTATTTACAAGAGCTTGTGACTGTAATCATCCATTGGAATACAGGTGCCTTTTCCCATTTTTGGACATACAAGGTTTCTGCCCGACAGTGAGCATATATTCATAATAGTAAATAAAGTGTTCCGTTATACTTCACATCTACTGTACAAGAATCAGTGTTACATTAACACCAAGTGTAAAAACCGACCAATTTCTGTGTCAACATTTTAGGGTAACCTCATGGAAAGAAGTTGCTCAGTAGCCAGTATGTTGTCATAGTAGATAAACCAAGAAATAAGGCTCAAGGAGAATAAGTGACAAATACTCACGAGATTGCGTGTCCTCAATATGCCTCATACTGTACATGATCACCGCCTGACCCCGCTGGGATGTTCCTGTATACTGTATGAAGTCGCGTGTGCAGCGAGTACAGCAGGAGCCTAACAGTAGAACTGCATGCAACAACGTTGCAGGAACGTTCAGTTGTGGAACTCCCACGTGTTGGCAGTCATACCTTTCCATTTTCCTTTCTTTTTCACTGTCTCAGGGTCACAACAGTATGGCGAAAAATAGCCCATGCTTTCTGACCTTTCCAATTTGGTATCACGGCGTCAGCTGGTACAGGCTGATTATCCTTGAGGTGGGCCGGTCGTTTTTTAATATCCCTCCCTCGTCCCCTCCTTCCTGTCAACAGATAGCTCTCATTTAAGTGCCATTTCAAAGTTATCAAACTGCCAGGGCAGAGCGGAGTCATTATATGACTGCACTCTGCTCTGGCAGTTTGATTATTTATTAAGACACAACGGCCGCGTAAAGGTCAAGCTCATTTGTTTGGCGTGAGATATGCCCTCCACTAACGACACCTCACCTGATACCCTATCTCTCTCTCTCTCTCTCTCTCTCTCTCTCTCTCACTCTATCTCCCTCCTTCCCACTATTGTGTCTTACATTAGTCTTACTATACTTCCATCTTCTCTCTTTCCCTCCACCTGTCTCTCTCTTTCCCTCCACCTGTCTCTCGCTACTTCCGTCTCTCGTTTCTCTCCCTCCATCTTTGCCGCTGATTGCTGGTTTAAATGCCACACGCTGGGGTCTTGGCACTGTACGTACCTTTTAATCTCCCATGATGCATTTCTGCCGCCACAGCCCTAATTAGGTTCCGGAAGGGCAGAGGCAATGAACCCCCCCCCCCCCCCCCCCCCTTCTCCCTACATATTCTCAGAATAATTGACAATTGGGGAGTGAAAAAATTAGTGGATAGCAGCAGAATGTGATTGTACTAAATGACAGCCTGGGAAGGAAGGAAGGAAGGAAGGAAGGAAGGAAGGAAGGAAGAAAGAATGAATTAAAGAAAGAAGACGTGACAGAGACAATATATAACAACATTTTATATGCGCATTGATTGTTTTCGAGAGTAAATACATGAATACATGATACAGACACACCACCCACTCACAGCTATGCACAGTCAGTCAACATATCGATTTTCATTTTTCAGCTAAACAATCTAAGCTCAGCGGATCAAATGTGCCTGGTGTAAGTTCATCTGTACAACAAATGCAGATTTAACCTCCGACAGGCTCTGGCTGAGCTATTACTGTCAACCTACTAGTTGAAATTGGAGCAAATGTCATTTTCTTTACCTTTATTTAACCAGTAAAAATGCATTGAGACAAATCTCTTTTTAAATTGGGAACTGGCCAAGAGGCAGAAATAAAATGACACATCAATCGTACATGACATTACAACAGACACTAGTACATCCATCATACACCTCAAAGTACCTAAGAAATACAATACAAGAATCTCACTGTCACACACTTTTAAGTGACAGAAGCAAAGTTCTACAATGTAGAATCTACATAAGAGTAGATACAAAATGTACTATATGTACAGAAATAAATAAATATGTAGGCCTACACAGAGGCTAGTGCACATGTCTGAACACGTGCAAATAAGTGTACATCTGAGGTGATCCTTTTGATGATCGTCATTGAAACAACAGAGACTCGGACCAAGAAACTCTTTCATTGATGTATTCTTTCATCATGTCATGCAATTCAAACGTAAAAGCACGTGCGTTGTCTACCTGGTGGGTGGGCGGGTGGCGGTGTCTACCTGGTGGGTGGGGCGGGTGGCGGTGGCTGTCTACCTGGTGGGTGGGCGGGTGGCGTTGTCTACCTGGTGGGTGGGCGGGTGGCGTTGTCTACCTGGTGGGTGGGCGGGTGGCGTTGTCTACCTGGTGGGTGGGCGGGTGGCGGTGGTGGTGGTGGTGTCTACCTGGTGGGTGGGCGGGTGGTGGTGTCTACCTGGTGGGTGGGCGGGTGGCGTTGTCTACCGGTGGGTGGGCGGGTGGCGTTGTCTACCTGGTGGGTGGGCGGGTGGCGGTGTCTACCTGGTGGGTGGGCGGGTGGCGGGTGGGCGGGTGGCGGTGGGTGGGTGGCGGGTGGGTGGGTGGGCGGGTGGGTGGGCGGTTGGGTGGGCGGGTGGCGGTGGCTTCACAGAGTACGTTGTCTACCTGGTGGGTGGGCGGGTGGGTGGGCGGTTGGGTGGGCGGGTGGCGGTGGCTTCACAGAGTACGTTGTCTACCTGGTGGGTGGGTGGGCGGGTGGCGGTGGGTGGGCGGGTGGCGGTGGCTTCACAGAGTACGTGAACATTGCCTTGTTTTCATGCCCACAGAGTGAGCACGAGAAATGAAATCCACCTCTAAGGAAGTGGCAGGTGTTTGATTAGCACTGCACATCAGTGGCACATCGGGTATAAATATATGGATCCGGGCCAGCAGGCCTCGTCTTTGACACACGCTGCCTGCAACCCTCTATCTTCCATCCATCTATCTGTCCATCTCTCCGTCCTTTGTATCGTTCCATCTTCCAGTCGGTGTTGGACTAATGAGAGAACATCGCGTCTCTGACAGCAGTCGGGTGACCTTCAGCTGCCTTCCTCTAATGTCCCTCTTCATCTTCATAATGTGTTTGATTTGTGTACTGAATTCCTTTATACTAGAATGGATCTGGTGTATTTGTATCTTCTGTTCTATCCCTTGTATATCCAAGCAGCAAAACAGCGTTTGATGAATCTCAGTCAGTCAGTCAGTCAGTCAGTCAGTCAGTCAGTCAGTCAGTCAGACAGACAGACAGACAGACAGACAGACAGACAGACAGACAGACAGACAGACAGTACATCAGTCCGTTTACAGTATGTAGCTATCAATCAATGAAGCTATATATTTCTCTGCATGTGTTTGGCTGTCTATCTACTACACTGCAAAATCCATTTTCACAATCTCAGAGTTAAAGCCGCAATTCTTAATATCCTCCCTACCCAAACAGGCTCTCTTTCTTAGCTCTGCAGTAGACATTAAGCACTCACACGGGAGACGGTACGATTTGCAGCTTCAAATGAACACTCAGGATGTTGCCGTGGGAGTGGGGGATTATACGTCCTCTTGAGATTATAAATACAGACCCTCGACAAGACTTCCATCTCTGACTCACTCCTTTGCCTCTTCCCCATCTAATCTCATCTCATCTACCTACTTCACGGAAGTAGGGATCACAGAACAAACAACGGTAGAATAAATGGATTCTTGACTACACTTCTCCTCTCTTTGTCAATCTTCCTTTTTTCTGATTTCATCTGTCTATCTTTTGAGCATACGGCACTTCAGTTGGTGTTAAATCTTGTTGGTGAAAAGGACTCGCTAAGCGGCTAAACCTTTTCAATTTTTTTGCCCTGTCTCTCTCCTTCTAACCTAATCTCATCTGTCAATCTTAGACTTGTACCTAATCTGATCTATTCATTACGACAGGTTGAATAGTTTCTCCAGATAGCGATGGGGTGAACTGTCTCAGCTACTAAACCTTTTCTGCTTATTCACTTTTTGTTTTACTGCTCTTCCTTCCTCCTGACATTGTGTCTTTGTCTACACAGTAAAATTGTGTGGTGTCATGTGTATTAGTAACAAGTAGAAAAATGCTCTCTCGACTACTAAACTTCATTCTTCCTGATTCCTTAGTCTAACCTAGTCTCCTCCAACCTCTTACTACAACAGGACTACAGGGTGAACATCTTCCTGAGACAGCAGTGGAATGACCCTCGGTTGGCCTACAGCGAGTACCCCGACGACTCGCTGGACCTGGACCCCTCCATGTTGGACTCCATCTGGAAACCCGACTTGTTCTTCGCCAACGAGAAGGGCGCCAACTTCCACGAGGTCACCACCGACAACAAGCTACTGCGCATCTCCAAAAACGGCAACGTGCTCTACAGCATACGGTGAGGCCATTTCTCTTTCATGGAAGCTCTGGGGATGCAATGTTGGTGGTATAATGTCCAACAGGGACATCTTTTCAGCTGTTCTCACTATACTGTTCAGTTGGTGTCTTTCATCTGCTAAACCAGGGAGTGATGCATGTAATATAATAACGTTTCGATGGTGCCACGATAAAATATGGTTACAGCTGGAGTGGGGAGGTCCGATCGCTTCAATAATTTCATCCTGTGCTGTAGCTTGTGTTTCTCAGAGTTGGAGGCTTTCTATCCATTATAAGGGCCATACTTTTCCCCCTTCTCCAAGACATCCCATCCCAGGCTCTCAGAGTTATAGCCGCCCACAGCAGACAAACGTTTTAGCCCCCCCTCCCCCACCCCCTCCCCTCCTGCTTGCTTTATTGCCTCTGCTCAAGGGCGAATGAGAAAACGCTGGCGCATTCCCACAACGGCCATAGTAATCTAGTTGGAACGGCGTTAGTATTCCAGCAGTGCATTTGATCCGTTATCAACCTCGCCGGAACGAGCAGGATTGTGTTCTCCTTTATGAATTGTGGTGGAAAAAAGGCATAGAGAAAGTAGAGAAGGGTCCAGACGCATTTATGATTTGTTTGTTTTTAAATTGACACCATCAAAAAAAGAGAACAGCCTCTCAAATCAGTTTGATCTGTAAGAGAGCAGGAAGCGAGCGGTGACTCGGGATATTAAACTACCCATGTCGTATGTCAAGATTCTGATTGGGAAGAAATGAAATCTGGGCGTTGTAAATGTTGTCTGCTCTGCAATCGATGCTCATCACACCGCAGGAGCAGTGGGGACTTGTGACTGATGCTCCCGTCACCTATCAGATGAAAGTCAACCAGGACAGTCGCTATTGGACAACAAATGAGCTTGATCTAGCCTCATATACAATATGCAGTTTATGCACTCAATAACCATCAGTTACATCAAAAGAATCAGAACCAGATCAGTGGCCTTGTGTTTGAGTGTCCGCCCTGGGACTGGGAGGCTGGGGTTCAATCCCCAGTCAGGTCATACCAAAGACTCTAAAAAATGGGACCCAGTGCCTCCCAGTGCCTCCCTGCTTGGCACTCAGCATCAAGGGTTGGATTGGGGGTAAGTCCCTGCGACATACTAGCGTCATGTCCAGGGGGTGTACTTGTACATCAAGCTGCCTCACGCTACAGAAACAGGAGATAGGCTCCTGCCCTATGGGCCTCATGGCTCGGCAAGGCTACTTACTTACTTACTACATCAAAAGAAATGGCCTTGTATTCAGTTTGAACTCTCAAATGATAGGTAGTTGAAGATAAAGTTGGCTTCATCAAAGGAATAGAAACAGATCTATTTCCATACAGCATATTAGTATACAGTAAGCTTGCAGAGGTCTTCGAAGACGACTTTGAGGTGCAACAACATTGCAGCAACAGTACTACTATGAGAGAAATGTGTCACGTAAGACAATCTGATTTACTATCCAACACTATCCAAAACACATTTTCCAATACTTTACTGCACAAGTATATAATTAGTTTACCACTTAAATCAGAGCGTCCCTATTCTGGAGATAACTTTCTGTGAAAATAGCTGATCTACAAGCTCACAACACGTTGCAGTGTGACGTATTGTTAAGATTTGTAGCTATTTACAGCAACGATATTTGGTGTACAGGCAGGGTAATACTGGTCAACTACTGTAAGTATACAGCCTTTAAGTGGTTATGGGTCTGATGGTGAAGTTTTAAACGCACGCACGCACGCACGCGCACGCACGCACACGCACACACACACACACACACACACACACACACACACACACACACACACACACACACACACACACACACACACACACACACGTGTTCACCCAGTAGTTAAAAATTTTGTTTTATAACCAAAACAAGCATTCATGTTTTGGTGAAGTTGTAAATATTAGAATTATTTGCATGATGATGCATTATTATTCAACGCATTGTTGATTAATTCATCGATTTTTCAATTAGTGATTTCACCAAAATTACCGACGTAATATGACTCAAGCGAGCCGCTGATACAAGAAATGTACCGTATGTACTCACGGTGCCTTTAGTGTGGGTTTTATTTATTTGTTTTGTTTTTACCAGGTAAGGTAGTACAGATGCACGTTTATGGGTCACTGCACCAGTTACAGGAATTAGATCCTCAGCAACAAAGAAATAGTAGGCCGTCTGTCTGTGAAAGCAGGGCATCTGTGGTTTCTACTGTAGTAGCATTACATATTCAGCAGCCTGTCCGTGGCTGGAACAATGGCCAAGCACAGCAACTTTATTTGGTGCATCCGGCCTACTACAGTGTGCTGCACATGTATGTCTGTTGTAACTATGGGTGTCCCCATTAGTTGGACAGGAAAACACAGAACCTGCATGCCCTGCAGGTTGGCTGTGCGTGCCTGCACATCTATACATCACACAAGACTCAATAGCTGTGAGCTCCACATCCAATACATCACAAGATTCCAGACAGCCAGAACAACAGTAAAAACCAGAGTGGGGAAAGTGGGGAAAATAGCAGAACTGGATATTAAATCATAGGACAGAGTTGGCTCCTACAATTGTAATTAAATCTAAACCTTAGTCACGATCTACTGTTGTGACCTTTGAAAATCCAAAATAGTTATTAATGTTGGGAGGGTGTGTGAGTAGAACTCGTGCATTCAACATTAAAAGGTCACTCACAGTACTGTGTAGGTGGCGACTGGCGAGACTCATTTACCAATAGCCTGGGTTGGTGCCTAGGACACAGAAATGTGATGTGTTAAGCTCCATTTATACTTTTTAGCATAAATTATCCTTTACCAAAACAAAGGTATCACCGTATCATTTAGTGAATGTCAGTTTTCAAATAAACATACATTTCCTTTACACAAGAGTGCAGCGATTACTTTGCACAGAGCAAACATGAAACCAATGCAGACAACACAAACCGGCGTAAAATGATCCCATACATGAATAGCATGGCAACAACACAATGATATTTGTAAGACAGTGTGTATGTGTATACTGTATGCATATTTCCAGTGCCAGTTCTGTGTTAAATTCTCAAACCTCAAAGTCTCACGTACAGGGAAGCTCCATTATGACTACATTATGATTTCACTCTGGCCCACCAAATATTAACCAACCTAAATAAACACATCTTGGGGGGGACACCCGGCTAAACGATTGATAGTTAGGCTTAGAAGCCAGATGGATCTGTATTTGTACAGAGTGCCCGTGGAACAATTGATATGTACTTGCTGCCCGGCCCTGCTCATGCATTAAGTAAGTACCCATGAGGCCATGCCTATTTGCAATGTTAACTCGATAAAAAGATTCGCCATGCGTGTTTTTGCTCTGGGTGTGAGCCTTGTTGGTCATGCATTATCCAAGAGGAAACCCTGAGGTCTGCAACGAGCCTATCAAACATCCACTTCACACCCACCTCTGACAGCACTGCTAGTCTAGTTTTACTGCAGTGTTGCCATGCATTGTGTGAGTGCAGAATCTACTATGTGCTTAATGCTGATGTGCTGGTGGTATTAAATATAGATTTCACATTTCTTTAGGCTCCGAATGAGTCCTAGAGATGAAATGTTATAGTTGTAAACACTTGCCATGTCTGATGTCCTTCAATTCAACTTCTGCGGTCTAGCACAGCATTCATTCATTTCTCAACTTTTTGTATGAACGCTTACCAGAGAGTAGATTAATACAGCATACTGTGAGGGTTATAGTAACCCCAGTGACATTTCTACTTTCTACTCTAACCATCCACACTTTAAGTTTCAGCAGAAGTCCATAGAGGCACAAGACCAGGTTACATCACACCTGGCACATTGGCAAATAGATAACAGACAGAGCAGCTGAACAAGAAAAGCGCACAACTTCATCAGCGTTACAAATAAGGAGATTGTGAAATCCATTTTAACTAGCAAGCTACCTTCAATTAGCTACATCACATGCTGCCACAAATCAACACAAATTACTTTATGGTGTCAGTGTCCCACGAGGCTGGCAAATTATCTGACTTTGAATAAGAACAGACCAGGACTGACAAAGATTACAGCAACTTAGTTATCCTCAGTCTAAATAGAAGATTTCAGTGACTCTATAGGATTTACAGTACGTTAGTTGAAATAAGGTGGACTAATCATGATATGACTTGATCTGGCCCCATTTGGGCTCTCACTGATACAAGGAGTTTGTCCGTGTTTGCTGGGTTGAGTGAAATATATTTCAGATTATTCCCATTGTATCACTGTCTCCTTGATCTCTCTCTGTGTCCCCATATAAGGAAACCTAGATTTTGCTGCACAGCAATTATTTCCATTAAAGGGTCACATCTGCTAATTCATTGACCTGATTGCTTATTATTGATTAGCTGTCAGTTGGTGACGTAGGAATAATTCAAATCTCTGAGTTTTCCGTTTTCATTCAGGTCATCTGTAGGTGTGTTCTGACTCCAGGCTAGATAACATTTCCAAATCCCATGATAATCCCCTGATTACTAATGCTATGTGTGTGTGTGTGTGTGTGTGTGTGTGTGTGTGTGTGTGTGTGTGTGTGTGTGTGTGTGTGTGTGTGTGTGTGTGTGTGTGTGCGCACGCGCGTCTGACAGAATAACACTCATCCTGGCGTGTCCGATGGACCTAAAGAACTTTCCCATGGATGTACAGACCTGCATCATGCAACTAGAGAGCTGTAAGTATGCTGTACACACACACACAGAAAGACATTGGTGCGGTCTGTTTACACAGAGAGATTTAACAAACACCCACACAGACTAGCAAACAGGCGCACGCACACACACACACACACACACACACACACACACACACACACACACACACACACACACACACACACACACACACACACACACACACACACACACACACACACACACACACACACACACACACACACACACACACACACACACACACACACACACACACACACACACACACACACACACTCTTTGTGCAGTATTTATTGTGCTATGGAGCCCGGCTACCAGCGCTACATTAGATGGATGTGACCCTGGCCAGCCAGGCTGCCTGATGAAAGGCCTGCTGATTTACAATGCCTACCTTCTTCACAGTGCAGAGAGACTGCAGTACATGCACTGTAAAAATCCATAACCATAGCCGCATGCACAGAGTGACCTTTTACGGCTCCACGCGGATCCATTTGTTTTTACATCATGTGCATGTATGGATTTCACTGTGTTTTAGAATTAAAGTTAGTTAAATTAACAATGAGGAGTTTACTATGTGAAAACATATATGACAGTGCGTGCATGCACAGACACACACACGCCACGCACACGCACACTCGCGCCAACGCACACGCACACGCACACGGCGAATGAGTCAGTAGGCCACTACAGGCTGTCTTCAGGTCCTCAGGATCGTACACACACAGTAGAAGTCTAAACATACGTGACAAGAATCTCAAGAAAGCTTCAAGAAGGATCTGCACAGAACTGTAGTTCTATGTGTGTGATGTGTAGAACAATGGCTGGTTACTGGAAAACCATGCTTAAATCCCTAACAACACTCACCGCTGTGTTTCATAATATCAATTCTGATTTCAAGGCATCAAAAGCAGGCAGCAGGCATTGAATACATTGTCGGTTCATAATTATATTTTCTGCAGAGCATAATTAAGCTCTGAGCCAGTGTTATAAACCAGTAAAAAAATAATGATGTGTACGTGCCATGCATTTGTGCACTGCATGCGCACGTAAACTTTATATACAGATGTGCCATTTGAGTACTTCACACGTCATGCCATTGTCAGTAAATTGTCAGAACATTGTCAGTGAGAAAGGTGCTGTTATGTAAATGCTATTCGGATTCTTTTTTTTTTTACAATGAAAATAAGTGTCAAAAAGGGACACTTGTTTTCAGTAACAAGAATTAGCCAGGCTAAACAGTGAAAAGAACTGTGGCTCAGCCTAAGAAGCATGTGGCTTAGTTACCATAGAAAGTATTTCCAGAAAGAATGCAGGAAAAGTACTGGAAAGTCTGAAGTGTTGGAATGGCACATCTGTACACACTAGTGCTGTATTCAAGACTAAAGTCCAGAAGAATTTGAATCCCAATTGAGAGTTGAGACCATGACCATGTTGTAGGTCTGCCATAGTGAAGGATCTACATTTACACCGTTTATAAAAGAGATGTATATATTCATACATTTATGGTAGAATTTATTGACTTTGGAAAAGCTCAAAAGGTTGTATAATAAGACAACAAAAACATCAAAACACAACACGAGTCCTACAGCACTAGCATGCACTGTATGTGCATCTTTTGTTTGCATGTGCTACACTTCCCATCACTGTTGCCAGGTAATTATCGGATTTCTATGATGATTTTACCCTCTGTACGATGTAAAATCAACAAAGCCAAAAATGTCCAAACATCACAAAAAAGGTGCGTGAATGTACAACATTCTCTGGCCTCTGATTTGGGAAACTGGTTTGGCTCGGAGTAAGGTCCAGGAGGGACCTTACTCGAACAAAATGTTAAACTACCGTTCAAATGTTAACCTATACCGTACAGGCTTAAAATGATTAGATTTGAAAGAAAACGGGGGCCCTCTTTTTCTTTTGGAGAAAGTCCATGTAATCCGCGTGTCTCCTTCCAGTCGGATACACCATGAACGACCTCATATTTGAGTGGGACGAGAAGGGAGCCGTGCAGGTGGCAGACGGCCTGACGCTACCTCAGTTCCTCCTGAAGGAGGAGAAAGACCTGCGCTACTGCACCAAGCATTACAACACAGGTCAGTGTGTGACACACAAACACTTCCCATACATACAGGCACCCAAAGAGTTACATACAGGCATATTCTAGTCCACTGTTTCCCATACACTGAACCACTATTCAACTCTACTTCATTTGATTATTTTGTATTCTTCCCCCTTTTTCATTCGCCGACCTATAGCTATGACCAAATGTTCTCCCTCTGTTTCTCTGCTACTTCGCTACGACCTTTTCCGCAGCCCCTTTTGTCTTTCCCCGTCACCTCTTTCCCATCTCCACATGCATGCCCCGTCTGATTCCCTCGCTCTGTAACCTCCGCTCGTACCGAGGGATTAGCAACACAGTGCTTTGGAAGGCAGGAGCGAACGGAAGACAGAGACTGAGAGAGAAGGACAGGCGGTAGGTGTGAACTATAGAGCGAGGCTGAGAGACGCACAAGTAGGGAAGAGGAGGAGAAGAGAGAGAAACAGGTGGGCCGTGTGGGAGAGAGGGTAATTAAATGGACAGGAGAGCAGCAGGGAAAAGAGAAGTACTGGCGTAAAGTAACCAAGTACATTTACTCAAATACTGTACTTGTAGTTGAGTAAGTGTTTTTAGTTGTACTTTACTGGGGTATTTCCAATTGTCAGTGCTTTTACTTCTACTAGACTACATCTCAGAAGCAAATATTATACTCTTACTCCATTAAAAAGTTTTGAAAACTTTATAGTTACTTTGTAGATTTGTATTATAGTTACAAAACATAGGGCTACATTACCCACTTCATCCCTAAATCCATTTTCAAATGTTTGTTTTTTTCTTTTTTTTACATTTTGTTCATTTGAAAATAATCTGCATATTTGTGCATTTTGATACGAATAGTTTTGAGTTTTGAGTAAATTTTGATTAACTTGTACAGTAAAGGTGGTTTCACACTGGACGTGTTTTTCGGAAAACCGATGGAGAAACGCAGCAAAAAAATCTGAAATCGCGCCCGGTGTGTAGGGACCATAACAGTGTTTCTGCAGTATAGTAAAAAGAATAAAGAATAAAATAAAAATCCACCACTGAAGAGAAGAGAGAGGAAAAGAGCGGTAACAGTGCATACTACAGCAGTGGTTTTCAACCAGTGGCCCTTGAGGGGATTCCAGGTGGTCCCCAGATAAATGATGGAGAATTGGTAACCAAATGGACCCTTATTGATCCTTAACTCTTTAAAGGGACACAAAAAAATATATGTTAATGACGTTTAGAAGCTTTAGAACACTTTCCTGGGGGTCTTTATGTGTGTAATATGTGGTTTTAGATATTTTAGATTGTAGCAGTGGCAGCCCGGTGTCTCTGATGTCATGGAAACTGGGCTCACTTCCTTCCTGGACTACAATTCCCATAATTCTTTGGTGCACTGCTCCTCCTTATGGATAGGGGGAGGGCCATAGATATATATAAACTCTAGATGGCTCAAGGCGGAGTTTCTGACGTCGTTCACCCGGCAGCCATCTTACTTCGGGGCTACAGTACAGTATATGTTCAATGGCAGCTCAAACAGAAACAGTCATAACTCGCTCAAATCTTGACGGATTTACAAACGGGTTGGTTTATTACAAACGTTGTCAACGTGGCTATGATTCAGGACGCTTATCTGCTTAATTTTCCTTTTTTATATGAACGTTGTATAAAAGCATATAAGTATGCGGACGTCTCTGACGTTTATAACAAACCAAACCGTTTGAAAATCGGTTGAAAATTGAGCAAGTTATGGTCATTTAAGAGTACATGCCCCATAGACACAATGTTATGTGGCCCGAGGTAAGATGGCCGCCACGTAACGACGTCGCTCTCCATTGGCCAACAGTGCGGGTGAGCTATCTAGAGTTTATATATATCTATGGGGAGGGCTGTCTTACTGAGACATGTAGTCCAGGAAGGAAGTGAGCCCAGTGTCCATGACATCACTACTACAATCTAAAATATCTAAAACCACATATTACACACATAAAGACCCCCAGGAAAGTGTTCTAAAGCTTCTAAACGTCATTAACATATATTTTTTCTCAAAAAGTGTCCCTTTAAGAGTGTAACCAAATGGTTTGTTAAACATCTGCATTACTACATTTACCAGAAGTCTACACTACATTAGAGAATGTAGGAGAATATCAATACAGCATGGATTGTGGACAAAATGTTATCCAACGACAAGAAAATATTAAACGTTTTGGGTCTGAGAGGCTAAATCTCGAGGGAGAGCGAGTGCATTTTCCGGCAGCGGCATTAGCCTCAGAACACCCACGGCAGCTACGGTAGGCGGCATCAGTTTATTTCATCTCGTCTGGATTACTGCAACGCCCTCTACTCTAATCTCAGCAAAGGATCCATACACCGCTTACAGTTAGTACAGAATGCAGCAGCTCGACTTATCACCAGGACCAGGAGGTCAGAACAAATCACCCCAGTTTTAGCTCCCTGTAACCTTTAGAATTGATTTTAAGATTTTATTGTTGACGTTTAAAGCCCTTAATGGCCTGGCACCCAAATATATATCAGACCTCCTGGAACCACATGTGCCGGTCCGCTGCTTGAGGTCCCCCTTCTAGACATCCCTAAAACCAATCTGGTGACCAAGGGTGACAGGGCCTTTCCAGCCAGGGCTCCCAGACTCTGGAACAGATTCCCACTTGACCTCAGGGTTGCTAGTTCCCTCACAAATTTTAAAACAAAACTAGACACATTTATACAGATAAGCCTTTTTAACCCCGAAAACTTGATACCTTTATTCCCCTCTGATAGTGGTGTTGTTGTTTTATTTTCTGTTGTTAAGCACTTTGGAACATTGGTTAAAAAAGTGCTATGTAAATAAAGTTTATTATTATTATTATATCAGTTTCGACACCCCAAACCCTAACCGCAAGCACGACGCAAAGCATGTCGGACCAACGCACTGCTGCGGAAGTGAGTGGCAGTCCAGTGTCATAATCCCCTCAACTTCCCCAGCAGATGCCGGCCCTTCTCCCGGCAGCGCCGCGGCTGTTAACCGGCAGTTGCGGCGTGGAGCGGCGGCTGCGAGATGGAACGGTAGTGGAGTGTCATAATCCCCCCCCCCCCCCCCCCCCCCCCCCCCCCCGGCTGATGCCGCCCCTCCCCCCGAATGCACGCTTCTGGAAATCTCATCAAATGGTGGTCCATGGCTCAAATGTCGAATAAATAATGGGCCTCGATACAAAAAGGGAACCACTGTAATACAGGGAAGAACGGCGGTCGGTCGGGGGAGTTAGCTATGCTCCGTTTCTCCCCCCGGGTGTTGGGAGTGTGGCTGGAAACCATCTGTCCAGTTCACCTCGCCAGTCCTGCATCCTCATATCATGCCAGAGATTACGGAGCCACTCACTCACTGTGGCTCAGCCTATGCAGAAGCACTGTGGCTCACCATAGAATGAAATGGACACAAATGAAGAGAGAAAGAGCTGTTCAGGTGTGTTGGAATATGTGGTTGTGTGTGTGTGTGTGTGTGTGTGTGTGTGTGTGTGTGTGTGTGTGTGTGTGTGTGTGTGTGTGTGTGTGTGTGTATATCATCTATCATGGACCCAGGTTATTTGGGTCAGGTCAGGTGATTATTATTGTTTTTTGGCAAAAAAAAATTCACTAGGACTAAAACTTAATTTGAAACCAATTTTTCAAAACAGAACCATTTCTCAGATCTTGTAGATTGGCTATTTTCGGTGCGAGACACTATCATGACACTAAAACAGGTCTTGGTCGCGTCCCAAATCTTTGGCCTGAACGAGGCTTAAGAGACACAGAACCAACCTGCTGCACTCTAAATAGAGTTAATGCGGGGGAGCAGCAGTATAGTGGGTTGATTGGTTGTGATACCAAGCCATCAGTCACACGCTACACCACGTCTCCAGATGACAGCAGTACTGACGGATGGCTGTGTCTGCAGTACACGCTCCACCTCCACACCAGGAGCCTTGATACGCCTCTACACAGACACCAGCATCCCCCGCTAATCCATACGTGCACACGTGTGCACACACAAACACACAAGCATGCACGCGCGCACACAGACACACACACACTCTCTCTCTGTCTCTCTTTCACCCACACATGCTCAGTAATACGTGTACATAAGGCACAGTAAAATCCTCACGTGTTAATTAATACATTAGTAACTGTGAGTGTTCAAATGTAACATTTGCATCTCAGAGTTAAATGCACACACGCACAGCACACACACACACACACACACACACACACACACACACACACACACACACACACACACACACACACACACACACACACACACACACACACACACACACACACACACACACACACACACACACACACACACACACACACACACACGAAAGAGAGAGAAAGAGAACACTGGCACACTGCTGCTGAAGTCCATCTGACTGTGGTTCTGTGAGCCAAGGAGGGAGAATTGTAGCTCTCTAGTCTCTACCTCTGCTGCACCCTTCTGTCATCACCCCCCCCCCCCCCCCCCCCTCTCTCTCCTCTTATATCCCATTCATCCTTTCTCACACTCTTCTTTTTTCTCTCTTCTTTCATTCCATCCTCTCTTAACTTCATCTCTCCTGTCCTCTCCCTCCCCCACTAACGGCCCACAAAGGGCTGGCACAAGAGTCTAAGACATGAATGAATCCTTGAAGCAAAAGTAGCTACTCTGTGTGCGTGCGTGCGTGCGTGCATGTGTGCGTGCGTGCGTGCGTGCGTGCGTGCATGTGTGCGTGCGTGCGTGCGTGCGTACGTGCGTGCGTGCGTGCGTGCGTGCGTGCGTGCGTGCGTGCGCTCTTGCCTCGGTGGTCCCCAATCAAGCATTAAGAAGGAATTAAGGTGTCGTTTCTCTCAAATTTATTAGCCGCAATCTGTTGTGATCTGAAGAGCGGGAGAGAGAGAGATAGACAGAGAGTGAGAGAGAGAGAGAGAGAGAGACAGAGAGTGAATGAGAGAGAGAGAGACAGAGAGTGAGAGAGACAGAGAGAGAGACAGGCATACAGACAGACAGACAGAAAAAGCGAGAGGTGGGGAAGGGGTGATGCCGGGGGTGGGCTTTCTCTCTCCTATTTCCAACCTCTCCACCATTGCTGTGACTGTCACGTTTTCTCCATTCCTCCACCTCTCCCCCCCTCCCCACTCGCTGGCTCTTCCCTCCCCCCGTAGAGGGAGAGAGTGGCGAGGGAGAGCCCCAGACACACTGGTTGAAATACTAATTACTGTGCCTGGTGCATTGCAGCTCCGCGCTCTCGGGACGCTTTATCATTAGCATTTGTTGTGTGTCTGAGAGGATGATTGCAATCCGTCGGGGGGGTAACAGTAATTTCCTGCTCTGAATCGGTCCTTCATCCCAACACACACACACACACACACACACACACACACACACACACACACACACACACACACACACACACACACACACACACACACACACACACACACACACACACACACACACACACACACACACAAATCCATGTGACTTTGTTGTTAAATGCAATACTCACATACATTATGCACAATGCCGCAGGAACATAAAAGGGAGACACGCTCGTGCACACGGAGAAGCAGCAATTAATGCCAGTGGTTGAAAAAGTACTCACATTTTTTACTTTAGTAAAAGTATCAATACTTCTAGAAATACTCTGTTACAAGTGAATGTCCAGAATTAAAAATTCACTTGAGTCAAAGTACAAAAGTATTGGGAGCAAAATGTAAAAGTACCAAAAGTAAAAAGTACTCATTATACAGAATGTTCCATTTCAATGCATTGTGAGCTTGTAGATCGGCTATTTTCAAATGGCCGAAATGTATATAGGGTTAGTATGTTTTGTAATAATAATCAAAGTAACTAACTCAAGTATTCAAATACATGTAGTGGAGACTGTGGAGTAAAGGTACAATATTTGGATCAGAGATGTAGTGGAGTAGAAGTAAAAGTATTGGAAATTGGAAATACTCAAGTAAAGTACCTAAAATAAAATACCTAAAAATTGTACTAAAGTACAGTACTAGTAAATGTACTCCACCAATAGACAGTGTGTGCACACCTGCAGACACGCTTTTGTATACACACAGCCACCTCTTATAGGTTTTGATGGGAATATACACCCAATGCACGCACGCACGCACGCACGCACGCACGCACGCACGCACGCACGCACACACACACAGCTGCGCTCAGCCCCCCATAGCGAGATGGGTCCAGCTGAATAATTTCAATCTTTTTTATCAGATGGAAAATATGGACAGCACTTAAAAGCTCCGAAGTGTATCACAGTTATAAATCAAGTCCAGCCACACTGCACGCCTTCCCCTCCTCCTCCGTCGCATAGCCCCTCATCGTCTTCACTGTCCTTCTTGCCTTTCCACTTCTCCTTCCCCGTCTCCTCCTCTCTCATCCTTATCCCCCGCATCCCCCTCGCTGTCCCACAGCAGTGCTTCCAGGGTTAACTCTAATTGATTGGACGTTCTTGACAACGATGTCTGTCTTCCATTGATCCTCCCCTGATTAAATGGATCTGCGGCCACCGTGCTACAGCTAGCTAGCTGCTGCTGCTGCTGCTGTGCATGGCCTGAATTACATTACAGAAGCAGAGGGAGGAGGACGAGGTGGAGCCGATGTGAATTCAGTGTTGATTTGAAATTTGCCACGATGACTAAAACTATGACTAAATATACTGACAGTATTCTAAGCCTCACCTTTGAGTTGTCGTACGTACTGTCGCACATATCAGATTTACAAGCTCACAATGCACAGCGGATGCAACGCGTTGAGAGCTTGTATGTCTGCTATTTCTTTCGTATGACAGCGCATAAATCAGCTGAAATGGTGCAAAGCTTAAGTCTTTAATTCCATTGGGACACACATGATGATTGTAGTGCTCCAGACCCATCTACTAACTGGCTTGAATCTCAGAAACAGTTCAGGGCTTAGCCCGGTAAAACGAATCATAACCAATCTCAAACAAGCTTCTTTACACATGTGTCTCTCCATATAGCAGTGTGCAGATTCCTTTATAGATTGATCAAACAAATGTAGAGAGCCTCCAGATTTCCCCCCCCCCCCATTTACCTTTTTCTTGAGATCCTTAATAACCATTGTGGCTAGCAGCACAACGATTATTTAAAAAAAAAATCATAATACAATATAAAATCTATAAGATGTAGTAAACGACAACCACTAATGCACTAGAGAAATTATTTTTATTTATATATTCATTTTATTTTTTAATCCTTTTCTGTGACATTTTCTTTATAAATGTGATGTTTACTATGGGGGCGTGTGCAACAACACAAAGTCTGGTTAATGCATTAAGCCCGATTTTGGCTATACTTTGTACATGCTGAAAATAGCGACAAAGCATAAATCAGGCTTGGGGGTCTCTGAATCTGACTGAGATAATTACCGTAGTTTAACATGGATACTGAACCCACGTTCTGAGCTTTCAGGACCTGACCTGAAATTTCAACCACACTAAAAGCAGAAACTAAGTACATTTACTCAAGTACTGTACTTAAGTACAATTTTGTTTTGCGGTATTTGTACTTTACTTGAGTATTTACAATTTCCATACATTTACTTCTACTACTGTACAAATATTGTACTTTTACTCCACTACATTTATTTTGTAGATTTTGATTATCATTTCAAAACATACACTAACCAATTCAGCCCTATAAACATTTCGGCCATTTGAAAATAGCCGATCTACAAACTCACAATGCGACACATTATGAGCTTGTAGATCTGCTATTTTCAAAGGTTTTTTTAAATATATTTGATAACTTGAAATGGGACATTCTGCAATGACTACTTTTACTTTTGGTACTTTAAGTACATATTGATGCCAATACTTTTGTACTTTCAAGTACATTTTGAATTCCAGACCTTTACTTGTAAGGCCGCACTCACACCTTTAAAACATTGATGCATGCTTGTTGTATGAATGTTGTAAGTGTCATGGCCGCCCCAATGCATTTCCAATGGAAGTCACATGGTTTGTAGTCCACATTTTGGACTACAAGCTGTTGTATGGCTTTCGACTGCGCCCCTCCCCCTCACACAACACAAATGTTGTGTCAAACCATGTGACTCCCATTGGAAATGCATTGGGGCAAGCTGTGTCACACCCTTTGTATACAACAAGCATACAGCAATCTGTTGCAACCGTGTGAGTGAGGCCTAACCGAGTAGTAGTTCTATGTTGCAGTATTGATACTTTTATTTAAGTAAAAACTTTGAGTACTTTTTCCAAAACTGCTGCTTACAGTGCATAGACGACGGGGCAGTAACATTTGCGTTGTGCTTGCAGCAGCATCCGTCCTTGTGTCTCAACCAAAGGCTAGGTTAAATATGTCTGTTGATGCTTGGAGCGAGCGAGGCGTTGTGTAACGAGTGAGTTGAGAGAGTTGGATACTTCTGACGGAGGCAATTATCTGAAGCCTTTGTTCTAATCCCTCTACTCCACTCTTACTACAACTGGCTCCAAGCGTAAACATTTAGGTTCAACTTTCCCCATTGTACCGACGCGAGGACAAATGATGCTTTAACAGCAGGTTTGATTGATTGATTGAACACTTTAACAGTGATGCATGATGACGTATCGAGTCCCGCATGATTACAGAAATATTCTGTTAATCTCATTCAATATGCCATCCAGACAGTGTATTACTCATTTTAAACTTAATCAGCACGCTAAAATATGTATCTGAAAACATTATAGGTTAGAAATAAGTCACGTAGTAGCTGCATGCTCTGTATCTGACTTGTAATGTTTTGTAAACAAACAACTCCAGCGTTGCGGAGCTATATGACCCATAGCCTGAAGGGATGCAACGCTCGGATTGGTTCAGAAGCACACAGTCTTCAGTTTTAGAATGAAATTTCAAAAATAAAATTCCCAAAAAGCCCCGTCTTTAAAATGCCTGCATTATGAATGACAGTGGAATCGGAATGTTACATCAGCGAGAGTCATGGTGCGACGGCGCATTTGTGAGCTTGTAGATGTTCTATTTTCGGCGCGGGACACCATTGTAAAAATGAGCAGCCTATAAATTAGGCCACTGTCACTCAACCTCGGGTCTGGGTAAGACCAGGATGACCAAATGGACTCTTACATTGTACAGTGCTGAGAATGATACAGTGTACCCTCTCAGAGTTACAGACGGCGGTAAGGGTAATGCTGTAGCCTAGGTTTTCCCAGGCGACATACCATAATTATTCACTGCGCGACATGCGCACATAATAGGGTATATTATGCTCGCGATAATATAGATTTATATTATAGATAATATAAATATCTTGATGGCTGAACTTCGGCACAGCGGCATGGCATTGGTACGACCTCCCGTTAGTTCGACCATTACTAACCTTACTAACCCTATCTAACCCTAACCTAAACATAACCGCAAGCACGGGAGCAGCGCATGTTCGCCAACCTTAATGCATGTTCGCCAACCTTAATGCATGTTCGCCAACCTTAATGCATGTTCGCCAACCTTAATGCATGTTCGCCAACCTTAATGCATGTTCGCCAACCTTAATGCATGTTCGCCAACCTTAATGCATGCTCGCCAACCTTAATGCATGTTCGAAGTAATGGGATGTCGAACCATGGGGAAGTCCCCCTTCGGCACACCATACTACGTATATAGTGTATAACGTTAGACTACACCACTGGGTAAGGGTGCGCTTGGTCCCCTGATGAACTCCGGACCGAACGTTGAGAGAAACAGCGACGTAGGCATGGTCAGCGTCATAGAGTAAGGGGCAATTCACACTATGGTCCCGGGTGCGCACTCGGGACCACTTGGCAGATGTTGTGGTAATGTGAATGATGCGTACTGTTCCCGGGAGCGGATCGCCCAACCGTCCCCGAGACCGCATGGGGGGCGGGTATCTGGACCGTTGAAGTGTATTCAGATACGGATCGTTCCAATGTGAATGCATGCGTACCTAAAGAAGGAAGTGGACTGTTTTTTTTAAGAACGTGACATGATCTCTAGTCGACGAGCCAAGCGTCAACAAAAAAAACACAGACGCTGCACGACACGTAACACCAGCTCATTTATCAATGCCGCCCGTCTCCTGTTGAATCTGCTATACGCGCAGCACCGCAATATGCGCTGATCTTGGACTACACGTGGCTCTTGGGCTTTGCTTGGCATAGTTTCCAAAGTAAAACAAAATAATAATAATAATGCTAAAGTAGAATCCATTAAACTAATATCAAACACGACACTGGAGCACAGAACTGACTGACACAGTGAATAGCAGGCAGGCTGACAGTGAAGTAGTATAACGGCAAAGAGCCAAAAGAGGCAATGCAATGCAGTGTGTCTGGATTTATTGGAGACAATGTCGCAGAGTTGATGGTCAGTGTCCGTGTGCACCAGCCATCAAGCACACCGCCATCTGAAGGATCAAAGTGTGTTATGCAAGTGCACCCGGGTGCGCTGTTGAATCTCGGGCAATGTGAATCATGGCCATCGGGGACCAGGCAACCGTATTCGGAAACGGTTCCAATGAAACGGATTCAGTCCCTCTCAGTGTGAATTGCCTATAAGACAATTCATGGGACCAGGCTCTTCTACGACTTCTATTGAATGGGGACAACCGGAAGTATTGAATTGAACCGGAAGTTTACGGAATGCATTGGAGTCTATGCGCTCGCGCGAGTACATTAACCACGTGACCAGGCTGTTTTCTGCCCCTCAATGTCGTAACTCTGTCTTACTCTATGGCTTTGGGCATGGTCTTTCTCATCTCCCCCTCCCTCCCTCCCTCGATACGTAAAGGTTCAGAGTTATCAAAGCCCATTTCCACTCCCCCGCACCAGATAGCTGGTGACGTTATCACAGCCATCTCCTTATTTCGTTGCTGTGCCTTATCTCCCCTTCTCTTCTGTTCTCCCTCCTCGTTCCCTGCACAGTAAATATAGGGGTATTCATTTAACTCCAGGTTGTGTGAAAGTGGACTCAGAATGGTCCCAGAGTGTGCCATGTACTGTACACTGCCTTCCTGCAGTGGTGGGAACTTACTCAAAAGTATCAATAGTGCAATGCAGAAATACTCTGTTACAAGTAAAAGTCTGGTATTCAAAATTGCTTGAGTAAAAGTACAACGGTATTGGTATAAAAATGCACTTAAAATAGTGTAGGCCTATACCAGGCATATGCAGAATGTCCCATTTCAAGTTTTCAAATGTATAAAACATATTTTGAAATGCGACGCATTGTGAGCTTATGTAGATCGGCTATTTTCAAATGGCTGCAATGTACAGTATATAGGGCTGAATAATGACCAATGTGTTGTAATGATAATCAAAATCTACAGTGTAAGTGTAAAAGTACAATATTTACATCTGAAGCCCAAACCACACCAAAGGGTCGGGTTGGGAGTGCACAAAGCGTTTTTTATGTTAAACCACTCATCGCTCATTGAGTTGCAATGAGTTGCATTGTGTGGTCTACCTTAAAAAACATTTTGTCCCAACCCGACCCTTTGATGTGGTTTGGGCTTAAGATGTAGTGGAGTAGAAAAAGAAAGTACAAATACCTCAAAATTGTACTAAATCCACTTAGTTACTACTTTCCACTGATCATTTTTTCTCTCTCTCTCTCTCTCTTTTGTCATCCTCATCTCTCCATCCTTTCTTCCAGCCCCTCCTCCCTGTCTGTAATTCACTCCTGCTATGGATGAATGCCTCTAGTATCAAAGCCAGCTGCAACCATCTTGGTCTTTTCTTTTTACTCTCTCTCTCAAGCCATTTCAACTCTGTTTACGTCCATTTCCTCCCTGGGCTGATGAACTCAAATTTGATCAGAAGCATTTTTTTCTCCGTCTCCCATACTCCCATCTCTTTACCGCTGCATAATCTGAACATCATTTCTATTCCATCTCTGTCATTCCTCTCTTCCTTCGCCTTTTCTTACCCTGTAAAAAAAAAGGTTCAGCTCTTAAACCCAGCAACATAATCTCTACCTTACAGTAGCTACTAAAATATATTGACTTTGAGTTACTTATTTATTTGAGTTATTTATTTTTTATCAGCCGCGCCAAACCTCGAAAACCATCGAAATCATTTCATTTCCCTCTTTCTTGCCCCTCCTTCCTTTAAACTCCCTCATTTCGGGCAAATGGCTCAGAATGAGTGAATTCACATGTATTGAGGCCTGGGTGATACGATTTGAAAGCAATATTATAAACCTTAGAGGTACATTTGTACACTTTCAAAGTTAAATGAGCCACATGTGTAGGTCTGGAAATAAGGCATATGCCTATGCTGATGTGTCAGACTGTCTTAATCGGACCATAGAAATCTCCCCCGGTTCTTATTTTCTTTCCTTCCATTGCTCTTAATGTTCCCTCCATCTTCTCTCCAGGTAATTTGACCTGCAACGAGGCACAGCCTCATCATCAAATGAGGTGGAAGCCATGTCCTTGAGAGCCGTACTCAGAACCAGTGCTTACTACTATTGAGTCAAATATTACAAGTGAAAGTTGCTCTGTCAAATTTGCTTAAAGTACTGGAGTGCTTGCTTTTAAAAACACGTGTTCAAAAGTACAGGTTATTTTCATTTTTTCATATATTTATTGAAATTGCCAAAACGTCAAAGACTTTTAACAAATATCAAAGCGTTTTTTCTTTTTATCCTCCCAAGAGCACCTGTAATACATTACACTACTTTTCTCCTGTGAGCACCTGTCCTGTTTCTGTTGTTTATTTCCCTCAATAATATGTGGCTGTCAAAAACATCTCAAGGCACTCTGTACTTGACTCACGTGCCTCGGCACACCGTCTGAGAACAACTACTCTAAAGCAGTGGTTCTGTACTTGACTCACGTGCCTCGGCACACCGTCTGAGAACAACTACTCTAAAGAAGTGGTTCTGTACTTGACTCATGTGCCTCGGCACACCGGCTGAGAACAACTACTCTAAAGCAGTGGTTCTCAACCAGGCAATGTGTTAACCCATTTAGGACTGAGACCAGATTCTACAAAATGTCTTCTAAGTCATGACAGTTTTCTGAAGAACATATACTGTCAGTGGTTCTCAGACTGTTTTATGTCAAGGACCCCAAATGTAATTGGTCGCCGACCCCCCCATCTGAAATGTGTTGTTCCAGGAACCGCCCAGAAGCAGAGATTTGAGTTAAAAAGTTCACTCTGAAAGAATATATATTCAAAGATTTGCGCCACATTTTCACGATTTCTCAAAAGAGCTATTATAGATCTGCTATTTTTCAATACCTAAAGTATAACATAATGCTTAAAACACCAAAAGGGGTTCTCGTTCTTGAATGGGTTAAACAGGGTTCAAAAGTGTCATCTTGTTGCCCTTCTCTCCCCGTGGCCTGCAGGCAAGTTCACCTGCATCGAGGCTCGTTTTCACCTGGAGCGTCAGATGGGCTACTACCTGATCCAGATGTACATTCCGTCGCTGCTCATTGTCATCCTCTCCTGGGTCTCCTTCTGGATCAACATGGACGCGGCGCCGGCCCGCGTGGGCCTGGGCATCACCACCGTGCTCACCATGACCACCCAGAGTTCTGGCTCCCGAGCCTCTCTGCCCAAGGTCAGTGCCAACTCGTCATCAGCAGTGGTGGAAAAAGTACTCACGTTTTTTGAGTGGTGCAACCATAGGGTGCAGCCACTCCACTGCCCAGCAATGTCTGTCCCCGTGTCTCTATCTATGTATGTATGTTTAGGGTACCAACAGGTGACAAAGTGGCGCTGTTGGGCTTCACACTGTGCACAGGTGCATGATGGGAAGCTGAGTTTTTTTGCACCACTCACTTCAGACGGGTGTGATTTTTTACTTAAGTAAAAGTATATCAATACTGCAATGTAGAAGTACTCTGTTACAATTCCGGAATGAAAATGCGTAAAAGTACAAAAGTTAAAAAATAAAAAAATTAAATGTTTGAAAAAAGCAGATCTATAAGCCCAGCATCATGAGCTTGTAATTCGGCTATTTTCAAATGGCCGAAATGTATATACGTTTTGTAATAATAATCTAAATCTACAAAGTACGTTTTCAAATAAATGTAGTGGAGTAAAAGCTCAATATTTGGATCCCAGATGTAGTGGAGTAGAAGTAGAAGTACTGAAAATCCAGTGCAGTAAATGTACCTCAAAATTTTACTTAAGTATATGTACTTTGCACCAGTGCTCATCATCATCAGCAAAAAGCACATTTGGTGTTTTTTTTCTTTTGTTTTGTTTTTCTGGTGTTTCAATGTTTTCATCAGCATTTCTCCTTGGGCGGAAGAGTGCAAAGAGTCATTAGAGAGAGGAGATGACGTGGCACATGAGTCAGTCATGTGGGGAGGGATTTCCCAAAAAGTAATCATCTCTTCTGAAAATGAAATCCTAGGGATATGAATATTTGAATTAGTTTGAATTAATTCAATCCTGTTTGTTTGTTTATTTGAATTGTTGTTTCAACTTTATTTATGTATATATCTATTTATTTATTTATTGGAGGAATTAATTAGATTTTGTCATTCAATTCAGTTTAGCCAAAATTGTATATCCATGAAATAAACACAAGACTATTCTTATTCTTCTAAAAGGCGAACTAAATAATCAGACGACTAAATTACTTCCAATAAAAATATTGCGATATGATTTGCAATACCAAACAATGGAGACTTAAGGCTATTTCCATAACAGAGTTTAGTAAAACTGCAAGACTTTTTGAACAGGGAATCTTCTAAAGAAGATTAAATATCTAATGCACAACTTTAAGATTTATAATTTCCTGAGAACTCATCATACTCATGTGGGAGAAAATAGGCACTAGCTATTATTTTAACAAATACTTTTTCTTGCTTGAGTAGCAGATTTAAACCGGAAACCTGTCCAAAACCGTTACTTTTCCAGTACATCCAAAGTAGTTAATATTTAGTCACAATCTCTTGTTAATACTCATGGTTAAATACTTAAAACCCACAAAAAGATTAACCACAATTTTTGATGACGCTATTTTATAGGCGAAATTTCAAAACGTTTTGAAAATACCGAAAATAGCTAAATCTACAAGCTCACAAATTCACAATACATCACATTGCATTCTGTTGTGAGCTTCAGGAAGCTATTACCTTCACTATTTACACTAACACGTGTAAATAAGGCTTAAGTGGTGGTGACCAATAGCCAATTAATTTATGGAAGGGAAAAAAAGAGAGAAAGGAGATACAAGGTTTCTGCTCGACATTGATGATATGAAGGTGTTATATGTGCATTGATTGATTGATTGGTTGAAATATTTATTAACAGTTTGCAGAATTACAGTACATTTCAAGCACAAACTCAATACAAAGACTGTTAACTGTGAGTGGACGACCCAATTAAGCATTACACTTGTTTACAAGAGGGTCCACCATGACATGTGATGCACAGAGCCTATTCCTCTGTGATGGGAGGTGTCCACTTTAAAACCACAGTGACACAGCCACCTTCACAAGACCCTACATCAGTGGTTCCCAAACCTTTTCATGTCAAGGACCCCCAAATTGACACTAATTAGCCCGTGGACCCCCCATTTGAAAAGATATGCCAGGGACCCCCATAAGAGAGGATTTTTACGGCTCTAGCAGTGATTCTCAACCTGTTTAATTTCAAGAACCCCCAGTTTGACATGCATTAGCCTACTGACCCCCATTTAATGGCATTTCTATCTCTGGGACCCTCGATTTATATTGTAAAATCAATGTTAATTTAACTCTGAGAGTGTACAAATAGACCTGTAAGGGTCCATTTAGCTAATTATCATTTAGCTGGGGACCCCCTGGGACTCTCTCAAGGACCCCTAGGGTTCCCCGGACCCCACGTTGGGAACCACTGCCCTACATCATCCAGTGGTGTGTTATGCTACACATAGCATGCCCTGCAGGGGAATTTGAAGAAAAACAAATCGTACACCGTCTGCTAACCATCCGAGGTAGTGCGTCTGATGCGCAGGAGGAGGGCTGCGGGCAGCAAGACTGTAGTAAGAATGTGGACTTCATTAGCCCTTTTCAGGTGATAATGTGGCGTCCGAGGTGAAGGCTTATGCGTGGTTTTTTGAGGTGATAATGGCCCCTGGTCATTGGAGTTTCGAAGTGGTTCACACATTAACTTAGATATGGCACACTTAATTAGTATCCAACTGCACGTACATCACAAGTGCAACAACGCTGTTACACACAGTATGAAACTCAAGGGATGTGTCTGGATGCATGTAAATTATAGGCCTATTACCAGTAAGACGCCTGAGGGCGAGGGGTGAGGTCACGTGCATGCACCCGCCTGGGTGACAGCAGACTGCTGGGCGAGCGCTGGTGCTTTGGCATGGAGGGTCAGATCAACATATGGAATTAATTCTGTACTGGCCATATATGGAGCGTGTCTTGAGTGTACAGGGTTTGATGAGGTCAGATCAGCATATGGAACGGCAGAACAGGTCAGCTCCATATATGGAGATCTAAGGGTGGCAGCGGGGGAAGTGTCTTGAGTGTACAGGGTTTGATGAGGGCCCAGGTAGGGCCGGGCCTTAATTTCCGGACCTGTTGAGAATTCTAGTTTTCGCCGGATCGTTATATATGGAGATCTAAGGGTTTGAGGTCAGGTGTAGAGTTGCTGGCCAATATTGATGACAAAGAGATCTCCATATACGGGCATTCTGCAAAAAAGAGAAAGTCCCAGGCAGGCACTCAAAAGGTATCAAATGAATACACTTAAAACTTTGTTATTGTGACATGACAGCCATTGTATAGCCGTGTCACAATAAAGGCTTTTTAATTCTATTCACATTCCTCCTCCTGATACTCTGAGTTCGTGGGACTTGCTCTCCCGCACAAACAGACTTATCAGAAACTGTAATCTTTTGACATCTCTTCTAAAATAAAAGACCTCTACTAAGCTCGCAGGGGAAATTCAGTTTCAGCTCCAGCCAGCTGAAGGCTGGTGCTCAAATGGTGATGATGAGTCCTGGGGGTCTGTTAACACATTTCGCGCCATAAACGTGTATTTACGCTCTATCAAATCCCACGTTTATCTGAAACTAGGGCACTGTCCGTGGTGATGATCAGATCCGCGAGGTTCTTTTCAGATTTTACACTGCATCGCGATTTAATATTAACGTTTCTGGAGAAAGACAGCTATCGTGAGCTAACGCTAACGTCAGCAATTTTGTTGTTAAAAGTGTTAAGGGCAAAGTGTCTTACAACACATATACCAGAGGCTTCGGGGGTCAAACTGGAGACCTTCAGATTACCAGACGCCATCCTGACATGTAAACATCAACATGAGTGGATAATATTCCTCTGCATGTCAAATGGTCCCGAGCATGCGCACTCACAATGCAGGCTTAACCACATGGATGTGTTTTATTTTTTTGCTGTGAAGCAGAAAACTTCCGTCATTACATAACTGTGATTTCCACAGTATGTCAGACACAGGGCATGATCTGTGTCCTTAGAGGGAACACGAGTGAGAGAGAAAGAGAGAGAGGGGTGGGGGGGGGGGGGGGCGAGAGAGAGAGAGGGGGGAGATGGACGAGTGCAAAAGGAGAGGGGGGGAGTTGGAACGAGGGACTGTAAGGTGACAGCAAAACGGAAATTATTTAATATTTTTTCTCCTAAGAGGAGGAACCTTTTGCTATGCTGTGGGGGATTTAAAATGGTAGGAGTTCGCGTGAGCCAAGAGGATTGTATAATTATGTCCAGGGTAGCTTTAATCCATGACTGCCGCACGCACACACGCACGCACGCACACACGCACACACGCACACACACACACACACACACACACACACACACACACACACACACACACACACACACACACACACACACACACACACACACACACACACACACACACACACACACACACACACACACACACACACACACACACACACACACACACACTCTTATGTTTGTGTTGACATTAGGTGATTCATGTGCTGTGGAAATTGAACAAGTGAAGCGTGATTTCTATGCAGTTCAGCTGTCACAATAATGATCACACTTGGAGCTGAGCTTAGGTGGGCATACTGCTGCCTCTGCCTCTCCCCTCCCCCCTACACATACACACACAAAAGGTATACACACACTGCTCACACTTATAGAAACACGTTGATGTACATATTGTCCCACACATACAGACATACTGCTGTCTCTGCCTCTCACAAACACAAGATAAAGTACTAATACTTACGGGGACACACATGCCTAGATGTACATATTGTCACCCTATACCCCCCCCCCCCCCTCCCACGCACACACACACACAGTCACAAATATGCATACCCACAAAAATCTATTCAATGTTATTAAATTATGTGGGATTGACGTATGATGTCTGCTGTGACTAATGGATGACATGTATTTATGTCATATAGATTGGGTAGGCAAACAGTTTCATGAAAATGAGATGGCTTCTCTCCTTCTATTTCCCTAGTCTATTGACTAATCAGTCAGCCAGCCAGTCAGAAAGTCAGTCAGCCAGCCAATCAGTAAGACAATCAGTCATTCAAATAGCCTGAAATCACTCAGGGTACACTGCAACATCATGAGTCGTAATTTAACCCTGGGAATGTGGAAATGAACCCTTGGTTTACGGGATTACATTCTCAGTTAAATTACCACTCAGGATTGTGCAGAGTACTGGCCCCGGCTAGCCCACTGCTGCGTTCTCACAGAGTACTGGCCCCGGCTAGCCCACTGCTGCGTTCTCACAGAGTACTGGCCCCGGCTAGCCCACTGCTGCGTTCTCAGAGTACTGGCCCCGGCTAGCCCACTGCTGCGTTCTCACAGAGTACTGGCCCCGGCTAGCCCACTGCTGCGTTCTCACAGAGTACTGGCCCCGGCTAGCCCACTGCTGCGTTCTCAGAGTACTGGCCCCGGCTAGCCCACTGCTGCGTTCTCACAGAGTACTGGCCCCGGCTAGCCCACTGCTGCGTTCTCACAGAGTACTGGCCCCGGCTAGCCCACTGCTGCGTTCTCACAGAGTACTGGCCCCGGCTAGCCCACTGCTGCGTTCTCAGAGTACTGGCCCCGGCTAGCCCACTGCTGCGTTCTCACAGAGTACTGGCCCCGGCTAGCCCACTGCTGCGTTCTCACAGAGTACTGGCCCCGGCTAGCCCACTGCTGCGTTCTCACAGAGTACTGGCCCCGGCTAGCTCACTGCTGCGTTCTCACAGAGTACTGGCCCCGGCTAGCTCACTGCTGCGTTCTCACAGAGTACTG
The DNA here is from genome assembly GCF_951216825.1 of Electrona antarctica. NCBI lineage: Eukaryota > Metazoa > Chordata > Actinopteri > Myctophiformes > Myctophidae > Electrona > Electrona antarctica. The sequence goes on along the minus strand of NC_136806.1, from coordinate 46,476,817 downwards.
GCCCCGGCTAGCCCACTGCTGCGTTCTCACAGAGTACTGGCCCCGGCTAGCCCACTGCTGCGTTCTCACAGAGTACTGGCCCCGGCTAGCCCACTGTTGCGTTCTCACAGAGTACTGGCCCCGGCTAGCCCACTGCTGCGTTCTCACAGAGTACTGGCCCCGGCTAGCCCACTGCTGCGTTCTCACAGAGTACTGGCCCCGGCTAGCCCACTGCTGCGTTCTCACAGAGTACTGGCCCCGGCTAGCTCACTGCTGCGTTCTCACAGAGTACTGGCCCCGGCTAGCCCACTGCTGCGTTCTCACAGAGTACTGGCCCCGGCTAGCCCACTGCTGCGTTCTCACAGAGTACTGGCCCCGGCTAGCCCACTGCTGCGTTCTCACAGAGTACTGGCCCCGGCTAGCTCACTGCTGCGTTCTCACAGAGTACTGGCCCCGGCTAGCCCACTGCTGCGTTCTCACAGAGTACTGGCCCCGGCTAGCCCACTGCTGCGTTCTCACAGAGTACTGGCCCCGGCTAGCCCACTGCTGCGTTCTCACAGAGTACTGGCCCCGGCTAGCCCACTGCTGCGTTCTCACAGAGTACTGGCCCCGGCTAGCTCACTGCTGCGTTCTCACAGAGTACTGGCCCCGGCTAGCCCACTGCTGCGTTCTCAGAGTACTGGCCCCGGCTAGCCCACTGCTGCGTTCTCAGAGTACTGGCCCCGGCTAGCCCACTGCTGCGTTCTCACAGAGTACTTGCCCCGGCTAGCCCACTGCTGCGTTCTCATTATGCATTATGTGACCAATGTTCTTTGAACCGTGCCGTCAGAAAATGCCACCTAAGCTGTTGTCCTCAGGTCAGCGCTCTGGTCAGTCACTGTCACAAACACTCGTCTTCTGATGCCCAGACAGGAGCGGACGTTGGGGTGTCGAGGCTAGGGGGAGGCTTTAGCTAGCCAAGCTCAGCTAAGCTCAGTGCTGTATATCCCTGCTCTTTTCCAGCCCGCAGACAACCTTGGCTTTGCAGTAGTTTGATCCATGGCCCCCATGTCTGCTTCTCTGGCTGGCTGCCCGTCTCCATCTCACTTTTTCTCCCAAATATCCTTACATTGCAATATGGGATCCACTCAGTATACTAGCTACACATATGGTACACCTCTCCTCCTCTCTTTGAATCCCTCTTCTGAGACATATGGGCTCTTCGACGACAGCAATGTAGTTCTCTGCTCTCTTTACAGTACCTCCGTTGTGTCCCAATGCTATCCCCCCCAACATACAGTATAATCGCACATAATGTGTGTGTGTGTGTGTGTGTGTGTGTGTAGATACACTGTTGTACCTGTATGTTGCATACATATTCATGGATTTATATAAGATATATTATATCTTCCCTCTTATCTTCCCGTTTAGCCGGAAAGTACAATGAACAAGTTCACCGTTCAGGCGTACGTGGCTCTCAGCAGGAGATCCTAGAGCTAAGATCGAGGCTAAATGTTTTCCTTTCCCAGTAGGGGCAGGACTCAGCGTGACAATTGTGAACTGAAAAGGAGGCCATGCTGCGATTAGGTCCACTTTGTATTTGCACTGATAGCGGGGTCGTGGTTTAATTGGATTTGAATGTCTGCATTGTTGGGCTTGATTCTCCACAAGGGGAACAGGGATATTCTCCTTCTTAAAAACGGTGCAGGGTAATTGTGCGGCTAAGACTCTCAAGAGTCGTAGTGGTACGACACAGCAAATGAGTAATGGCAGCACTCGACGGAAAGATGCCAGTGAAGCGGCCACACTTCATTTCTAAGTGTCATTATCTGGCCTGTCCCTCTGGCACCACACCACAGCACTGTTATGTAAAAGTGTCAACATCTGAGTGACTTGATGCCCGATCCTTCACCTTGACATTCAACAGCTGACCTGTTTATATTTTACGGTAATAGTAATGGATTTCATGAATGTTTCTTCAGAGGCTGCATGGCTCACAAGGCTAGTGTTAATAATCAGGGGCTGCTAGACCAGTGCTTCCAAAACGTTGCAGCAGTCAGATAGAATATGACAAAAAGATAGCTTGCTTACTGATTGTTGCTCTGGCAACTGCTAAATCTAGCTTCCATACAAAGTCATAGTCTTATGGGACCGCATGTGTTTTCAAACCTTTTGTGCCCAAGGCATCAAGGGACTAGTCAAAATCTCAAGGAACACCTATATTCATATCCATGCAAAATAGCCTATATAACATGTCTTATCAAACTTTGCTATTTTTTAAATGTTTTTACATTTTGTATTAAGCCCTATTTTATAGTTTAAAACATTTTCAAACAGCAGAAATAGCTTTTACTGCAGATCGTCTATTTTTGGAAATCTGTGGAAAACAATTACATGTGTCTGTGTACAGTATATAAACAAATATTCATAGCATTTGATTTGTATAGTTGTATGTGTATTGTAATAATAATATGTAATCTAATCGTCACAATATCCAAAGGAACACACTGGTCTAACGCACAACACAACAAAATAGTCCTTATGAACTTCAGACTTGGCGTCGGTACATTTCTGTTTGTGATGCTGAACGACCTTTATTTGGATGGCAGTACAACTGTGTTCCTGATCCAGTCCTTTGTACTCATTTTCACTGCTTTAATTACAGCCAGACCTTGTCTGCCAAAATGTCTCAAAAACCAACCGGTACTCCCCCTCGCAACTCATTGACAGATGGAGCGGATGGTGTTGTATCTGCTCAACTCATAAAATCAATGTACCCAATGTGCCCTGACTAAAAAACTAAAGAAACAAAGCTGATTCATTCTTATAAAACTTTTGGATCTCCCTAAAAATTTGACAAATTAGTCAGTTAGTCAGCCAAGCTTTTTAGCTTGGGCATTTTAGAAATGAATGAATGAATTAACCAATTATACACTGATGACTGGTACACACCCTACACTTCAAAAAGTCTAAATGCCACAAGAGTTGTCAATTATTATTATTATTTATTTCATCAATATCTTGTAGGTATATTTCATTGTTGTGTAAGCACAATCTGAGCCAAACACATCCCACTAACATTTCACTGCTGGTGAAAACCCCTTCTTAATTCTTGAAGATTTTTTCTTTTTTTAAATAGATTTTTACAGATTCAGATATAAATTGAGAGAGTTCTTGAAGAATTATAACAGCAATATTGGCATCATTTTATCTAACAACTCCGTGCCTCCTCTTTAACCCCCAGGTGTCTTATGTGAAGGCCATTGACATCTGGATGGCTGTGTGTCTGCTGTTTGTATTCTCTGCCCTGCTGGAGTACGCCGCAGTGAACTTCATCGCCCGTCAACACAAGGAGCTACTTCGCTTCAGAAGGAGACGACGACACATGAAGGTAAATACTCTACTACATGTTCTGTTTTCATAGCCCTCCCCACTTCCTTTGGAATGTGTTGGGGTCTTATTCCGTTTAACACCTGCTTGGTTCTTCAGTGGGTTACTTTTAAAGCCTGATTCATACTTTGTTGCGTGGAAATATATCTAGCTACGACCTACAAGCATTATGAGTTTGTAGATCTGCAATTTTCAGCGTGCAACACTGTGTGGTCAGTACAGCAGAGTGGCGCCAGGGATGTGTTCATGTAAAAGAAAAAAAAATGACTAAGCTTGCACATGACAGGATAGGGAGAGGAGATGGTGTCCCGGTCGGCACCACAAACTCACCACAAACTCATGTATGAGTAGCAAGGTTTGGGTAACTAAGTCGTGTGCCAAGTACTGGGAACTGATGGTAGGTGTTGTGCTCCCCTCCACCTCAGAAATCCATCTCTCAGGAGGTAGAGAAGGTCGTCCAATGATCCCTGGGTCGGTTAGAATCCCGGCTCCTCCTGTCTACATGTCGAAGTGTCCTTGGGCAAGACACTGAACCCTACATTGCCTCCAATGAGTTGGTCGGTGTGAGCTTGCCACCATTGGTGTGTGAATGTGGGAAGTGAGGACGCTAGTGTCGACTGTTCGCCGCTTCACCTCCCAATGTATGAATGAATTAACTATTGTAAAGCGCTTGGAAAAGCGCTATAAAAATGCAATTCATTATTATTATTATTATTATTATTTATTACATTGAAAAGGGGATAGACACCATCGTTCTTGACCGATAGACAATAAGCTACTCCGATCTTCAGTGCTTACTTAGAGAGAGGTGATAACATGAGACACACAGGTCATGAGTCCCAGTTGAATCTACAGTATGACAGCGCCGCTAGTACTGAGCCACCATGCTAAACATACTATAGGACAAACACACGCTTTTTACCTTAATTCAGACCAGTTTCACCTCTTGATGAGATAGATTTGATCATTGAATAAATGTAGTGGATACCCACGCTCTGACTAGAAAAGACCACAGCACATGAATCTCCTTGTCTCTTTCAACCAGAGACATCTTTCAACCATATAGACTTTAGTATCAACAAAAACATAAGACAATTCCATATTGTCCCATATTGTCAAGACATAAAAAGGACCCCTGTTTACATAAAAAGAACGCCTCTTTTTGAGAGGACATTTGGGATGAGCGAATCAGTGTGTGTAGCTGCTATTGATCCATGCCAGTGCTTGTATCTCTCAATGGGCAAACACAAAAGGCTTTGAGATTTGTTCCGACCCACTGCAGAGAGAGCCCACACAGTATATCTGTATTGGCTATTACTCCTATAGATGTTTTTGTCTACGTATTGATTTTTGTTACTGCCTGGCCAGAATAAAGTCTCAAATGCCTTTCAAAAAGAATAGAGGATTAACAATTATTACGGTCAACGTTGCTACTTAATCCTCGGCTAGCAAGCCTTGGGCTTGAAAAAGAATAGAACACTGTCCAACAATAATGATTGTTTGGGGCTGGAGACGGTGGTTTGAATTACTTCAAACTAGTTTTCTTTTACATTGGAATGAAAACAATACAGGTGGTTGTGAGTTGTGAAACAGGGTCAAAACTGCACCGTTAAAGCACTGTCCCTGCACTGTCCATTCTGTGCTCATAAAGCACTGTCCCTGCACTGTCCATTCTGTGCTCATAAAGCACTGTCCCTGCACTGTCCATTCTGTGCTCATAAAGCACTGTCCCTGCACTGTCCATTCTGTGCTCATAAATAATTGTTCTGGTTTGCAAATACAGTATCTATGGGCAAATGTGAATGAAATACTCACACTGTAGCGTCCCGGTTGTCTACCCAGGTGTCACGGGTAGGAGGTGGAGTGGGTGAAAAATCACACCAATGTTGTAAAAATCACAATGTGGTTTTGATGATGAATTCCTCTCCTTATCCCAACAGCCTGGGACTTTGAAACGTATTTTTATTTATTTAAGTCAAGCGCATAAGGCAGGTCCTGTGAGAAAGACAGCGAGAGAGAGAGAGAGAGAGAGAGAGAGCCTGACTCTGAACACTTCTCTGGAAATACATACTGTACAGCAAACACGGACAGACGAATCAGTGAGAGCCTGATTGTGGCCAAACAATGTCATATCATTACTAGTCCAATCTGGCCCAGAATATCACCTTATTTCAATGAACGTAAATCCTAGAGGAAAGATGCTGAAATCTCCTTGAGGATAACTAAATTGTTGTCATCTGGTCAAATCAAGTATTTTTCAATCCTGGCCTGTTCTTCAGATTATTTGTGCGTTACCTTGTGTAACACCATAAACTGTGTATAAAGTAAAGTGTGTATTTTTCACACTGGCATAGCGCTTAGTGCTTTTTGGTGACTTTTGAAAATAGGCGTAAATGGTCGTGGCCTACATGGGAAGTTGCCTCATAAATCTAGGAAGGCAGTTTCACGATTTATAGGCCACATCATAAAGCAGACTGTTATAATGTCACGATTGAGTTCTGTGGCCTATTGGCAGCATGCACAATAATAACACTAATTTGTGTTGTAGTTTGCAAGGTTATCTGCAGACATGCACACGTGACCAACACACACAGCACACAAGTGCAGGGGGGCGAAAGCAATCTCTAGCCCTGGCTTTCAGTGTGGCAGAGCTAGCAAGAATCAACCGTATAAAGAACTCAATTATTAGTGCGTGCGCGCGCATTTTTGGAGATAGAGTTGAATAAAATCTCTGAAATGAAAAGCGTTCCCACTCTTAAGATGATAACCAAAAGCCGTCTCATTCTCTCACTTTGTTTTGACATGAAATAGCTTGATTTTTGTCATCAGTAATTTTAATCTAATTGAAGATGGAACATCTCTGGCATGGAAATACATATATTTTTAAGTTCTTGCCTTCAGTTTCTTATTCTTTGTAAATTATGCTGTCAGTTTTCCCTGGACTGGTCATTCTTTGGCTGGTTCTGTCTTTTAAAGCATTTAATCAATCGGTTTTATCCGTCCTGTTGAATTTATCAGTCCCAGACTTTAGTATTGAATAAGAAGTAAACCTGGCAGTCAATATGGAAGTGTTGTTTGACTGAGTGCTGACAAAAACACTGTTTGTTTGTGCGTGCATGCGTTATTTAACTGTAAATAAGAATAGTCCAGACTGGAATTATTAGCCCATGTGTGCCCTTTAAGTTACTTAATTAACAAATGACCAAATAAGGAACTGTAGTTTCATAGTACATATACTCTTCCCTTTCCCTTTTTTTACTCTAAAAATGGAAAAAATAACCTCATTAAACAGACAGACCTTTTCTTCACACAGAACGAACACACACACACACACACACACACACACACACACACACACACACACACACACACACACACACACACACACACACACACACACACACACACACACACACACACACACACACACACACACACACACAGGGATGGTTTAAAATGCACAAGCATGTATGTTTATGGAAACACGGGTCGGCTACGGCCCTGACTGTCTCTCACTCGCCTGAATCTGACTGTACCTCGTGGCCTGACTGTCCCTCTCTCTCTCTCAGCTCCAACATCCCTTGCTCTGACAGGAAAGGAATGAGAGGCACTGTCTCCCACAGGCAGCCAACTGTTGACCAGGATTGACCCAATTCTAGTGCATCTACCACCTGTTATATCATAGGAACAAAAATGCTCTATTAGGGCCATCCATTAGCATTAGCACCCATCATAATAGTCAGATTCGCTAGCACATTAGCCATTTGCTTAGAACCTACCTATTTTTTTTCACTCAAGTGACTCTACAACAAACATCCCTGACCAACTAGCTTAGCAATACGTCATCTCACTCAGCCTCCCTCAATAACTCAACATCTTGCGTATGTGCAATTTGGAAACAATTACTAACTATTCTGTCCACCATGGCTTGCTAACTGAGACAGCGAGCTCATCGATGCACAAGGTGATCAGATCGGCCACTTGGCGCAGGAAATCACTCTTTTAGCAGGTCACTCGGGTATGCCTCACAAGCCGCAATGCCACACTGTGTGTGTGTTGGGGGACAGGTTCAATATTTATTCATTTTATATATTTTTTATTTTTTATTTCATTGTTTTCTTTATAATGTAGTGTATGCCACTGGGATACAAGCCACATCCAAAGCTCATTAGAAGAACCTTGAGTGCATTCATTTTAGCGAGACGGGTCCCTGTGGGAACCTAGCATAATGCATACAAGAGTTCATTACCATATCATTCTGTCCTGAGTGAGCCAAGCAATAACAAAGCCCTACTTATCTTGTGTCTCTAAAAAGAGACACAAGATAAAAAAAAAGTCATCCTGTAAAATAAATGACACATCGTGTTTCAAGTAATCAGTAACCATTATGTCCATAAGTGTCTTTGAGTAAGACTCTACCGGTTTTGGGAGTGGGGGTTTTCGATTGTGGTTCATCAGAGAGAGAAGAGGAAGAGCTGCAATGAAAGAGGAAGAGCAGTTGTTGCTGATGAAAAAAGAACAGAGAAAACGGAGAGCGAGAGATACACAGGAAGAGAGCCAGATTTTCAGTCCTCAAGCATCACACATTTTGAATTAACCTCTCCGTCCGGTTGCTCTAATTATGACTCTAATGTGATCGGCAGCACAGAGCCCAGGGCCCTGAGAGGGCTATCAGTCAGGACTCAGCCCACTGCAGAGGAAACTGTCACTACCAGGCTGCACACCATAAACCAAGACACTGCTGCATCCCCCCTTTCTCACCCAATTCAACCAAGAGAAGGGAAGAGGAATAAATACATTTCTTGCATTTGCAGTAATGAGGTTTGTTGATGTAGGAAAAAAAGAGAGACCGCACAGAAATGGGCAAATGGTTGCACTGGGCAAGAGTCCAATAATCTGTGGCTAAGTCAAAGATGTAATACTTGCGTCAGGAGTATTTCAGGGTTTTGCCCTTTCAGTTGAATAAAGGTCCTAAACTATATTCAAGCTATAACTAGAAACCTGAAAAGTAAGCACATAGTATATTCAGTGTAGGGATGAATAGGCAGTCTTTTCATTGAAAATTATGCTGATGCCCCCCCCTCCCCCCACTGAACAGAATTATACACATTGTAAACAGTTACTACTACTACTGCAGTAGGATTCAAACCAATGATTAAATTAACCACACATAAGACAGAGAATAACAGTCCTCAGAGCTTCCAGAGGACAAATTCCAGGTCATGATTACAAAACAATATTCCTGGTGGAGAATTCTGGTTTAAGACATTAACGAGTTAAAGGCATTTGGAATGAAGACAAGACACAGGCCATGTTTACACGGTACCGATCAGAACAGAAACCATAATATGCCGCTGTGTCCTCAACTTTTTATTCTGAGTTTACACGGAGACAGCAAAGTGATTGAAAATGTGGTATGCATGTCAGGTGGCGGTGTGCTGCCAGATAGACCAGTCATGCATGCTTAGGACCACTTCCGTTCTACTTCCTGTCACAGTTGTTTGCTTACATCGATGTAATAGCATACGTGGCGGCGGCCATGATGTGAGTCGGTTTGCTGTTTCCCCCGTATTGCATATGTGTCACATGTCAAGTCGCGAGGCGGAGCGTTTTCAAAGATTTCCACTCTGGAAGGGGGTTTCACTTTCTTGCGGTTTCAACGTCTGAAAATGTCGTCGTCTAAACGGAAGAGAGAGTAACCATAGAGTCTGACTCGAAAATTGCGCCAGGCGGAGTTGCCTATCCAGGGCCTGCATAATTTGGAAGTCAGTCGTAGCCAATTGAAATGGAATATGAAAGATCTGACTGGTGGTACATCTTGATCATATGACACCAGAGATCGAGATTTGTGTGATTTTGTGTGTTTTGAGGAAAGCGCAAAATGGCTCACTTCACTGTTCACTGTCAGAGTTAAATTAACACACGGAAGCCTTTAGTGTGTACATATAGACAGTCATCCTCTGTTCTGGATGGCTTGGCCTTCAGGCTCCATGGCTCCCCAATAATGTAGAGTACATTTGCTCTGATGGTTCAGTGCTGACTGGCTATATGTTGCAGGGAGGGAATCTGCAGCAGTATAGCAGCATTCCCAGGTGTGCTGATTTCTGTGTTTTCCACCCTGATGCTTTATTGATTCATTAGTGACACTGATTGTCCAGAGAGAGAGAGAGAGAGAGAATGAGAGCTAGGGAGAAAGTGCATAGTCCTGCAGTACTACTTGTTTAAGAGACTTGTCTTAAATAAAAAAGACAGAGAGAGAGAGCCCATGAAATAGACAATACAGTCATTCGAGAGAGCGGTGGAATGAGAGAGAGAGAGAGAGAAAGAAAGAAAGAACAAAAAGAAGATGGAGAGGAGAATGGAGAGAGAAACAGCCAGAGAGGACACAACAGAGAAAGGCTGAGGCAGAAAGTGGCACTCGGGAGAGTGATGCGAGTCAGTGCATCCTTGTTGTGCTGCAGGGGAGGGGGAGTGGGGTGTGACACAGAGTGATGTCCCCCCCTGGTGGGCGTGCGGGACAACTGCAAAAGGACCCGATCAATAGCAGCCATTCATGCTTGAAGGATGAGCCTGGCTGGCAGCCGTTCCCCGCTTTAAAACAGACAACAACTCTCCAGAGTGAAACAGAGAACTCCTTCAGAAGTAAAAGTGTGGTGAGGATTAACATTTTCCTGCTGTCATTGTATATAAAAAGGCATCCTGATTCCCTGCCAATGCAACCCTCGCCTGTGTGTGTGTGTGTGTGTGTGTGTGTGTGTGTGTGTGTGTGTGTGTGTGTGTGTGTGTGTGTGTGTGTGTGTGTGTGTGTGTGTGTGTGTGTGTGTCTTTGTGTTAGGGGGCCTATACTCATAGGCATAGGGCATTGCAAATCATTTCAATCAATCAAAATGCATCTAAACGGTGAGAATTGTGGACAGAATGAGATGACACACAGCCTTTTTTGTTGAATGCATCAAAAATAAATTGGCCTACATCACGTTGGCCAAGAAGTGGCTGTGCAGTTCTGTATCACAGTGTGGTGCTAAAATAAGTGATGACATGTTTTAAAAAGCCTCAAGGTAGAAAGCTACTAAAGGTCTTTCTCAGCATGAGGATGGAAATAGCCGAGCGGAAACATGAGATATTAAAACACACAAAAAAAAGAATTCCTCACACACACTACTCCACCTCCAAATGACTGTATTCGTCTTGATAACTATTTTGATTGATTGAATACTTTATTGGCAGTAATATAATCAGTACAGGGTACAGTCAAACAGAAATGTAATCAGTACAGGGTACAGTCAAACAGAAATGTAATCAGTACTAGGGTACAGTCAAACAGAAATGTAATCAGTACAGGGTACAGTCAAACAGAAATGTAATCAGTACAGGGTACAGTCAAACAGAAATGTAATCAGGACAGGGTACAGTCAAACAGAAATGTAATCAGTACTAGGGTACAGTCAAACAGAAATGTAATCAGTACAGGGTACAGTCAAACAGAAATGTAATCAGTACTAGGGTACAGTCAAACAGAAATGTAATCAGTACAGGGTACAGTCAAACAGAAATGTAATCAGTACAGGGTACAGTCAAACAGAAATGTAATCAGTACTAGGGTACAGTCAAACAGAAATGTAATCAGTACAGGGTACAGTCAAACAGAAATGTAATCAGTACAGGGTACAGTCAAACAGAAATGTAATCAGTACAGGGTACAGTCAAACAGAAATGTAATCAGTACTAGGGTACAGTCAAACAGAAATGTAATCAGTACATGGTACCGTCAAACAGAAATGTAATCAGTACTAGGGTACAGTCAAACAGAAATGTAATCAGTACAGGGTACAGTCAAACAGAAATGTAATCAGTACTAGGGTACAGTCAAACAGAAATGTAATCAGTGCAGGGTACAGTCAAACAGAAATGTAATCAGTACAGGGTACAGTCAAACAGAAATGTAATCAGTACAGGGTACAGTCAAACAGAAATGTAATCAGTACTAGGGTACAGTCAAACAGAAATGTAATCAGTACAGGGTACCGTCAAATAGAAATGTAATCAGTACTAGGGTACAGTCAAACAGAAATGTAATCAGTACAGGGTACAGTCAAACAGAAATGTAATCAGTACAGGGTACAGTCAAACAGAAATGTAATCAGTACAGGGTACAGTCAAACAGAAATGTAATCAGTACAGGGTACCGTCAAACAGAAATGTAATCAGTACAGGGTACAGTCAAACAGAAATGTAATCAGTACAGGGTACAGTCAAACAGAAATGTAATCAGTACTAGGGTACAGTCAAACAGAAATGTAATCAGTGCAGGGTACAGTCAAACAGAAATGTAATCAGTACAGGGTACAGTCAAACAGAAATGTAATCAGTACAGGGTACAGTCAAACAGAAATGTAATCAGTACTAGGGTACAGTCAAACAGAAATGTAATCAGTACAGGGTACCGTCAAATAGAAATGTAATCAGTACTAGGGTACAGTCAAACAGAAATGTAATCAGTACAGGGTACAGTCAAACAGAAATGTAATCAGTACAGGGTACAGTCAAACAGAAATGTAATCAGTACAGGGTACAGTCAAACAGAAATGTAATCAGTACAGGGTACCGTCAAACAGAAATGTAATCAGTACAGGGTACAGTCAAACAGAAATGTAATCAGTACAGGGTACAGTCAAACAGAAATGTAATCAGTACAGGGTACAGTCAAACACACTTCCAAAGGGATCACCGAAAAAAGTCCTTGCGGTCTTGTTTGAACAATGATTTGAACAAAATTCAAATCATCATAAAAGGTAAAAAAAAAAAAAAAATGGGAAACAAAGAAGGGGGTCATAAGGAGGTGGGGGTAGTCACTAGACTAAGGGGGGGGGGTAATCATTTCCTCTCCCTTTGGCATGCTGAAAGGTGGATTTTCAGGCCTGTTTTAAAGGATGCCAGGGATTTGCATTTTTTGAGAGATGGAGTCAGGGCATTCCACAATTGGGTGGCAGTGCTGTAGAATGAGAATTTGCCCATGTTTGTTTTGAAAGTGGGTGGTACCAGATCGTTGTTCTCGCTTCCTCTTGTATTGTGGCTGTGAGAGTCTCTCACTTTTTTTTAGGTAGTTTGTCAGGTATGCGGGTACAGAGGGCATTTACAATTTTAAATGTCAGTCCCAATTTCAATTGCTTAACTCTGTTTTCTACCCGGAGCCACCCTAGACTATCAAAATGGGTTGCAACAAGATGGGTCATGGGCCCCAGACCGAGGAGTCGAATTTGTTTATTTTGGGAGGTTTGTAGCTTGGTCTTTAGTAACATAGAGATGTTTGAGAACCAAGAGGTGCAAGAGTCAAAGTAGAGCTGAATTAGAGTCTTGAGAGCACTTTTGCCAAGAAATCTTGTCCTTTGGTTTACTTTTTTGATAACCCTTGTTGCCATGCCATGCCATGCTTTCAGTTTGTTGTCAAGAATACAGCCAAGATACAGTATGTAATCTCTTCTTTGCTGGAGATTACTATGTCATCAACTCTGACCTTGAAATCATTTACATTTCCTTTACTGAGAGCATGTTTGCTCCCAAAAAGAATGGATTCTGTTTTTCCGAGATGTAGTGAGAGTTTGTTATCCAAGCCAAGTTTGGATTTTGGTGAGTTCCGAACTGAGAGCCTCCTCAACCTGCATTTTGTCCTCCCCCGAAATCAGGAGTGCTGAGTCGTCAGCAAACAGAAACAATTTGCAGTTACAGGCAGCATTCATGTCGTTAATGTAAAGTAGGAACAGTAACAGCCCTAGAATGCTTCCTTGGGGAACCCCACAGTTCACTGGGAGGGGAGAGGACCATTATTGTTCTCGTCCCTCCAGGTAGGATTTCATCCAGTTTAATGATGCACTATCAAAACCGATCGCCGATTTACAGCGTCGGACACCCTTTGGAGGTCCAGCATGACCATGCCACAGTATTTGCCCGAATCTACCTCACGTTTAATGACAGTAGGCATGTGTCAGTGGAGTGGGATGTTCTGAAGCCAGATTGGAATTCGGACAGCATTTTACGCTCGTCTAGGTAGCTGCTGATTTGTTTGTGAATTAATCTCTCTATAACCTTTGAGGTGGAACAAAGGATGGAAACAGGGCGGTAGTTGCCAGGTTCTAGTTTGTTTCCTTTTTTGTACGGAGGGGTTACTCGCGCCACTTTGAAATCCTGTGGTACGTGACACTGACTGATGGGGAGTATTGAGAGTTTATCGTTTTAATGTATCTACTATTTTATACCTGACATTTTATCTTCTAATTCTTCGAAAGCTTTGCTAAGGGATACTTATTACCAAGTGTACTATTGCAGTACAATAACTCATGCTTCCTTTGTGACTTGGCCCGCTGGCCAAGTGGTCCAGGTGCATGCCACATATACATGTAGGCTCTGGCCTGACAGTGCGTTGCGTGTTCAAGTCCCGTTCATGACGACCTTTGCTGCATGTCTCTCCCCTTCCCTCTTTCCTGTCCATCTTTACTTGATACTTCAATAAAAAAGGCAGAAAAGCCACAAACCAAAAACAAATCTTAAAAAAAAAGAAGAAAGAAAAGCACAATTTAAGCATTAACTATCTAACTGAAATGCAGGTCTCTCCAAGATAACAGATTAGTCTGCACACATGAAAAACATACAGTGCCGATGCCATAATGGGGCAGATGCCCCTTTTGAACAATGTCCCTGGCTCTACGCAGTTGTTGTTGTAGTGCTGGTGGTGTTTGGGAAGTGCCAGACAATAGCACATCAGAAAGGTAGTGAGAAGTAGTTGAAAACACTTGCCCTTCAGCAGAAAGATGGCATTTTAACAACTTGCAGAGCCTTATTACTATTAGTGGAGAAAACAGGTTTGTTTTGATAATCATCTCATTTAATCACGATACCTTTGGGGTGCGTGTGCATGTGTATGTGTGCGCACGCACGCACGCACGCACGCACGCACGCACGCACGCACGCACGCACGCACGCACAGGTGTCAGGGGTTCATTCTCCCATGATGATTAGCCTGTTCATTAAGCTAGTCTCTCTAAACACCTTGATGTGGGAGGTTGTGCTGCAGCTTTGGAAGACAAGGGGAGATAAGAGAGTAGGGATTAGCCAGTGTAAATAAACAGCGAGAGCGATAGGCCATTTAACCTCTAGAACACAGGTTTCCAAAGTGGGGGCCACGGCTTTCACTACAAGACCTTCTTCAGGACATGTCCTGAAGTAGCCTAGGTCTTCTACCAAAAGCTCAACTAATAAATCGAGGTTGTTTGCATTATGAGCCTCTGCTTTGATATAGTGACAAACATTAACAATAAAAAGTGCATCAACTAGGGCTTTTAATTTCATGCATACTGGCTGTATCAGCATATTTCATTATTCCACGTTCTGGCACCTTGCACATATAGTAGGCAACCTGTCAGAATTTCAGGACGCTGGTTATACAGTTGGAGGCCATCGATATTGTCCTTTTCTTTTTGCTGAGGTTTGCGTGATCTGCGCAAAAGGACAGTTAACCCATTTTGGGCGGGAACCCCTTTTGGTGTTTTAAACATCGTTATAATTTAGCTATTGAAAAATAGCAGATCTACAAGCTCATAGTGCGCCACCGAGTGGCGCGCTACGAGCTTTGTAGGTCTGCTATTTTTGAAAAATCGTGAAAATATTTATTTCAGAAAACTGGAGGATTTAGAAGGATTTTTTTAAATTTTGAGGTCAGGCCTAAATGGGTCAAATGATAAGGGACAATATCGGTGGCACCCAACTGTAACTGTAATTGTTTACCAGTGTGCCTGATGCACATCCATTGCTGCACTAATCAGGGAAAAGGAAGGGAGAGGTGAATTCCCCAGTGAGTGAGCCAGAACAGAATGCAGGGGAAAGGCCACTTCTGATTCATTGAACATGGAAAGAATGAAGAGAGTCGGGTACAGTTGGGTGCCACCGATATTGTCCCTTATCATTTGACCCATTTAGGCCTGACCTCAATTTTTTTTTAAATCCTTCTAAATCCTCCAGTTTTCTGAAATAAATATTTTCACGATTTTTCAAAAATAGCAGATCTACAAGCTCGAGCTACGAGCTTGTAGATCTGCTATTTTTCAATAGCTAAATTATAACATAATGTTTAAAACACCAAAAGGGGTTTTGCGCAGATCACGCAAACCTCAGCAAAAAGAAAAGGACAATATCGATGGCCTCCAACTGTACTTTGTTGAGTTGGGTACTTAGCAGTCAAATGAAAAAGCACATTGGGGGTGCCCTGTGGCTCAGCAAGTTAGCACACGTCAGGTTTCTACAGCACACACTGACCTAAAAATGCTTTATTTATTCATTTATTATTATTTTCTTTACAGCACGTTGAAAATCTGTCATTGTGTGTGTGCAGCCTAGTGTCAAAGAGAAAGAGCCAGCCAGGAGGAGGAGCTGAGCTGAGCTGCTCCGGTACTATTTAACCCCTGGAGACATACTAAAGTCTATTTAACCCCTGGAGACATACTAAAGTCTATTTAACCCCTGGAGACATACTAAAGTCTATTTAACCCCTGGAGACATACTAAAGTCTATTTAACCCCTGGAGACATACTAAAGTCTAATCCTTTAACCCCTGGAGACATACTAAAGTCTAATCCTTGAATAATAATTTAGATGACCCTACTTTTTCCAGAATTGTTCCAGAAGTTGGCAACACTGTATGGTATTTCAAAATTGAACAAAATGTTAATCAGTACTGAAAAATATACTAGTCTGTGACTCAAAGTAAAAGGACCAAATATGCAACACCACTGGTATGGTCAAGAATGGTATGGTAAATTATTATGTTATTAACACAATGTGTATAGGAAGTATGAGCATGGTTGCATTTGAAAGCTTCTCTCTTATTTTTGAACACCGCTAGATTGGCCAAATAACAACACGTACACAATGATGCACTGTAAAACAATATGTAAAATTATGCACCAAACACGAATGTGAACAAATGAAACAATGAAATTAGGTTATCAATCAAAGCACTAGCAGACAAGTCGAGGCACAATGCAGTTATTATGCCTGTTAGTAGGCTTGCCTCAAACACGGTAAGTTGTCATCCACAGAGAAAACACACCAACCTAGTTATGTGTTAGTTCATGTAATTTGTCGCTCCGGGCTCCTCAGTGTTGGCGAGAGGAAACAAAGACAAAAAACGAACTCCAAAGCATGGAGTGAGTGAGTGACAATTCCAGGACCATGGACAGTTCCTCAGTGCCTAACAGATTAGGCTAATGCATTTTGACAGTGCTCAATTACCAACTAAAATGCAACAGACCTATGTTTATGTTTTATTTATTCCTTTCACTCCTCATTAGTAGAGCTGAAGGTGACGATTGTGACCTGCATAAAAGTCGCTGATTCCAGTGCCATTCCATTCATTTTGGCATATTACGCTCCCTGAAGCAACCTCTCTCTCTCCCAGGAGAAGAATGAAAATTAATCTGACTCTAATTGTACCCTTGTATTAGCCTGTATTTCTAAACTTTTAATTCATTTGGCAATGTCTTTATTCTTTGAGCGGTTTCTCAACCGTTTCGGACGCGGGTGGCTTGCCGGAAACGGCATGTTCCAGGGACTCCCCGGGGGGTCCCCCACACGGTAACTCTGTCATTTCTCGACCGTTTCGGACACGGGGCGGCTCGCCAGAACCGGGCCAGCCCTGGTTCGGGTCTATGGGTATGGCCGGTGGAGGACACCAACACATACATACCCATTGGCCGGTGGACAACACTTTACAAAACCAGCCGATCGCAGTACAGCGCTCTGCTTGCGCAAGTAATTACTGGGTGTCGCATGCATTTCCAACGTGCATCGTTGATCGTTCCAAATAGGCCAGTGCCCAATGGTAGAAAAGTAGAAATCACATTAATTTTCTTCATAGTCGCTTCAGAAAATGCTTATGTTAAGAGTTTTAGCCTGGAATCAAGCCAACCAGCATACTGATGAATCATGCATGATCATAAAACACTTGATTGATTTGAAACATTGATTTGAAAAATAATTGGAAAACGGAAAAAAAGGTTAAGGTACGAGACTGTGTACATATTTCAAGATTAAAGGAACTTCTTCTCACATAAGCCATTAAGCAAGCCTTTACAATGCTTTCGGAGTTCAGAGTCAGACAAAACGATTGTTTTTAACTTTAACATTGTCTATTATATTATATTGTCTTTTTATTGTTTGTAGTGATTTTCGAAGACAATTGTACGTTCATGTCTACGGGACTTAGGATAGTAGAAACGCTATAACATTCCCATTGTAACGGGAGCTCTACCAATCTGAGACATCACTGCTACACTAAAGAATTTTCATAAAACTAGATTGATTGCAATGAGACTTTTACAGGAGCATTCAGCATCATTTTACAACCAGGACCCTTGTGGTAAATTTACATTGGATTGTTACGGCATTATGGCTGATAATCCAATTCTCTATGGAGAAAATAAGGGATTTTTACTTCCGCCGCCACACTGTTCGGCTCTTTGGCACCGGCGCTATGTTATATGGTGCACACTGTTACGCAACATAGCGCCTGTCGGGAGCGACAGGGTGTCGTTCTAATGTCTGTCGGACTGTTAGTATGTCTAACGAAATGCACCCCGGTTAACGCACAGGCCTGCCGCCCAGGGCAACCAAGCTCTGGGGGGGTACAAAAACTCTGGCAGGTTTATTTTTCTTCTTTTATTTGCGTGCCTGCCTTGTGCCTCAGTGCCTCACCCCCTGGTCTGCTCATGCGTCTCCAGATGAAGCTGGATGCATTAATTATCACAACATCATATACTGACAAGTGACGGGGATACACAAAACATGGCTTGCTCAGTGCCTGAAAGCCAATCCGAACTGTCAAATCAGACAGGTCTCCTAACTGTACCAAGAATCTTATCTAAATCTGGCGACGTCATTATGGTCCTATATGCCCTGGAACAAACCACCTTGTGACCGACCGGACATCTGCTACAACTGTGTCATCTTTTAGAAGCAGGCTTAAGAGTTATACCTATTCTGTCGGGCTAATGGATAGTCGGTCTCTCTCTACTGTGTGTGTGTGTGTGTGTGTGTGTGTGTGTGTGTGTGTGTGTGTGTGTGTTATACAGTATAATGCATATGGTGTGAATATAATGCATTTGTTATGAGGTGGAGTATTAGGGGTCATAATTAAATGCTGTATCATGTAAATGTGTGGATGAATGATGATATTTTTCTTTTTATTGCTTTATTTTATGAGCATATGGATGGAAGGGATTATTGTACATTGTATATCTATTTATATTTTTGCAGGTCTTCCATAGTCTTGTGCTACATAAATGAAATGGACTCATGAATACATTGGGTTCCATCATAAGACTGCATTTTCAGAATACATGTTTACTGTACTTTTGATCCTTTGCTATACAGAGCTTAAGCCTTTGGGTGTCAAATAGACCCATACAGGTCAAGTTGGTTACATTTGTTCACTCTTAGGGTTAAATTAACACTTTGTTTTACTGTGAAGTTGACTCAGGCTCAGCCGTAGAATAGACAAACTGGAGGAGGTGGTTATATGAATAATCTCATCAGTTGAGCCAAGAGACTCTCAAATCTCAACCCAATGCAACCAGGTGTCCATGTCCAAAGACAGTGATTAGTGTTGAACAATATTCTCATTTTCTTTGGCCAATCCTAGAGCAGAGGCAGCGGCGCCCGAGTAAGCATGAGTCCAGATAAGACTACCCCGGCACTCAGTCGAGTCGATATACACTCATATCCACCGTTATATTAATCCTCAAACATTCTGAGGAGCTTTCAACGGCTTTATCCACTCAAACCGTATATACTTTGATCGTGGTCCCCCAAGGGTCTATGCATGGTCCCCTCCTCTCTTCAAGGGTCTATGCATGGTCCCCTCCTCTCTTCAAGGGTCTATGCATGGTCCCCTCCTCTCTTCCCTCTAAACCAAGGGTCTATGCATGGTCCCCTCCTCTCTTCCCTCTAAACCAAGGGTCTATGCATGGTCCCCTCCTCTCTTCAAGGGTCTATGCATGGTCCCCTCCTCTCTTCAAGGGTCTATGCATGGTCCCCTCCTCTCTTCAAGGGTCTATGCATGGTCCCCTCCTCTCTTCAAGGGTCTATGCATGGTCCCCTCCTCTCTTCAAGGGTCTATGCATGGTCCCCTCCTCTCTTCCCTCTAAACCAAATAAATATCTCTCACTTTTAAACTATTTTCACTAGTGCTGCACGATTCTTGCTCAAATCTGAATCTCAATTTTCCTCCACAAGAATTGAGATCACGATTCTCAAACGATTTATTGTCTTTATAGTTGCTGAACATTACTACATTCATGTAGTAATTCTGTCGGGCTACATTACTACATTCATGTAGTAATGTACATTACATTACTACATTCATGTAGTAATGTGGCTTTAAACTGACTACATCACAGTGCTTGACTTAAACATCTCTTAAAACATATGATTAACAAAAATGTATTGACAGCCAACTACAGTAGTGCTACATCATTCTTGCTCAAATTTAGAAATGAGATCACATACAGTAGGTGTCTGAAACTAGATTGTGATGATCTTTTTTTCGATTAATCGTGCAGCATTATTTTCACTGAATGTTTGCCTCTATGCTCAGAATGCTGACGATATGCTTCATGTGGTTAAACAGGAAGACGGAATGAGAGAAACAAAGAGGAGATGAATGGGGGGGGGGGGGGGGTTGCAGAAAGAAAGAAATAGAGGAAGAGAGGGAGAAGGGGCAGCTGGAAATGAATCCAACGGAAAATGAATACGAAAGGAGGATACATATCTTCTGTTTTTTCTTTCCCCTATGCTACTCTGAAAGCTGAAATTGCTTTGGGGGGAGAGTCACGCAACAACGCGACACGAGCCATGAAATCCCTCCAGCCCCTGTCAGCAGATAGATACAGACGATAGTTAGGGTTGACACCTTCCAAAACAGGTTTATGCAAATGAGGGCGCCCTAAAACAAGTATAGAAAGGGTAATATTTGCAGAGAGGCGATGGTTGCGGATAGCATCCGCGATGCATTTGGGAGTCCTGACTCCTCCTAATTCATCACATCAGCAGGCTAAGAGATATAAATGCATCAATCAGGAGAGGAAAGCATGATAGATGAGAGTGAGCCGAGGGGACTCTCTCTCTCTCTCTCTCTCTCTCTCTGTGTCCTTCTCTCTTATCAGTGTCTCTCTCTCCCCATCTGTCTCTCTTTTTCCTTTTGCCCCATCTGTTTTTCTTTGTCTTTCACTTATTTTCTTCTCTCACAATTCCTCTCTTTGTCTAACTTTACCTCTCCCTCCCTCTCTCTCTCTCTCTCTCTCTCTCTCTGCATCATGCCGCACACCATAACTCAACACTTTGAAATGCAGTTAAGAGGATAAGGAGGAGAAGAGAGAGGGGGGGGGATAGAAAAAGGAGGAGAGGAGAGCTACATCTCCAACGTGTGGCCATAAATCGCTCCTGCAGTCCAACCCAAAGGGCAAAGCTCTGTTCCTCTCCTCTATTTATCACCTCCCCCTCTCCTTCTCCACCCCTCCTCCCTGGGATAGTGTATCTGCGTGCAGGCGTGGCTGCGTGTTAATGGAGGAGTTTTAATTAGACTATAGAACTAATGAATCGCTGAAGCAGAATAAGTATGACGCAGAGAGAGAGAGGGGGGGGGGGGGGGGGAGTTAGACTAATAAGACAGAATGTGAGAGAGTGAATGAAAGAGAGAAAGAGAGCAGCATAAATACATTGAGAAGGGAGGAGTGAACATGCAGGAGTGAACTAGTGATGAGCATGCCTGCACTGCAACTCCCCTTTCTCCTCCTCTCCCTGCTACCTCCTCCTGATATACCACCCAGCCTTGCCCCTCCCCTCCCCTCTCCTTTCCTCCCCCCCCCCCCCCCCCCCCCCCCCCACATTAATCATGTCGGCGGTGAGAATAAAGTGGAGCATCTGTAATACTTAGAAATGGCAGGACCCGCAGTCACTGAAGGACGTGGAGAGGTCGGGACCGTGCAAGGTGGGGGAGGGGGTGAGGAGGATAAGGGTGGAAGGGGGTTTTTCAAGTTATGGGAAGGCGTCAGAGTGACGTGGTGCTAGCTAGCCAGCTAGGCATTTGCTCATATTTACCGAAGCAGCCATCCGTCAGAGGTCAACTCATGCTATTCAGCAAAATGCACTCGGTTAAAAAAAGACTCCATAAGACACTTGGCACCTGGCCAATCATCACTTGGAAGGTTCTATTCTGTTTTAAAATAGTGTGTAGTCAAGTCAGCAGGTGTGTTTGTGCACAGTAAAATCCTGAGGGTAATTTTTTCAATTTGTAAAATTGCAATTTAATTAACACTGTGGACATTACAGAGTGCATTCCACAGGCCATGTTGGCGTTTTTATGATCCGATGACCGATTCTATCCTATTGAGTCTATCCTAGGAGTATATATCATGTCATGGTGAGGCAGAGGCAGCATTTAGTTGATGAACTTTGACCTGTGTCTCGTGGTCTAGCCAAACAGCAGCAAAACCGAAGGGAAAGCAATAACATCTAAGTGGACAATAGATGCAGAGTAGCATTTAAAAGTCATAATTTTTGCTCATAAGAATATCTCTTCAAACTGTAGGCCTATAGGAGACAAGGATGAAGTCTAGTATTTTACCATGCAGTTATGATTCAATAAAAGGCCATGACTAGGTTGACCTCGTATTATTGGGCAGTTTAGAGTGTGTGTGGTATGTGCGTGCGTGCACATGTCAGCGCATGCGAGTCCAACCCCAACATGTATTAACAGTTATAAATGGGGTGGCATGGAGGCAAGGACAGAACGGGGACATGCAGGGTTCTAAAAATGGATCTCAGAGAGAGTGGAGAGGAGACCAACAAATATGTGCGCACACGCACACACACACACACACACACACACACACACACACACACACACACACACACACACACACACACACACACACACACACACACACACACACACACACACACACACACACACACACACACACACACTCTCAGCCCATCTCAATTTATAGAGAGACGCACAATGTTTGTGTTTGAATCCTTGAGGATGGGGGGATGGGGAGGGGTGCTCTGTGTGGCTGACAGATAAGGACCCTCACTGGCGCGCAGTGATAAGGGCCGCTGCATGAAGTAATTGTGTCACCTGTAATGAAATAGCGGGGGCGACAATATAGATAGGATTTCCAATATCCAACAACAGCTACGTGCTCGGGTTCAAAGAAAACAAATAAAGAGCAATCCAACCCATCCGTGATCCCAAGGCTAGGATAACGGAGTGTGTTAAGACAGCAAAGACAGTGTTCGGCTTTGACCCGTACAGACCTGTGACTTTTGGAAGGACACGCAAGGTTATTCTATTCTATAGGAAATATGATAAAGAAGCTGTCGTTGAATACACTTCCCCATGTCAGTGGCAAAAACAGCCCAGATTCAGTGTGAATATGCATTCAAATATTAGCTTCATATTTACCCACCAACTAAGATAGTCACTATGCAATTATCACAGGAGTGGCAGCTACAGTAGTACCTCCTGGAAATACCTACATTAACTTTTAGGCTACCTCATGCCTCTAGCCTAGAGTCTAGGCTATAGTATGAATGCATGCATGAATGAATGAATGAATGAATTAATGAATGAATGAATCTGCATACAATTGAGAAATGTATCGCTAAAATGTAAACATCATGTCATAGTACCAATATGTTTTTACTTTGAGAAAATACACATTTTTCGATATACCGGTAGTTTACTTATTATTTAGCAAATACTGTAGCGCGTGATGTCATCTATTGTGGACACGAAACACTGACATAAATCAGTAGAATTGAACACCATTTACGTCTGTGTGTTGTTTCGAAAATATCGAACCAATAGAAAAAACGCTTTGGACAAAACCTCTTAACTCCATTGAACCCTCAAACTGTCTAAAACAGCTAACTCCACCACTCTCATGCAAGTAATTGAGAATATATAAAGTCACAACACCAACTTTGATGAGGCAGTATTACTTTGTTTTCAAAATATAAGGTTTTCTTAATTTCCTGAAAATGTTATATTTTTAATTTCCTGAAAAGAGGAAAAGAGGTTTCTTCCCACCAGCAGAGATATTACAGTTACTTAATTACAAACGACAAATCATGGGAGTGTACGCACTGACTAGAAATATAACCCAGAGTTCTGGTCCTAGGTCAGTGCTGATGGATCAATCTCATCAATGAAGTGATAACAGAACTGTCAATCAACCGTTTAATTTTGTTAGAACTTCAGTACACCGTATGATATTTAAATGCTTTTCAGGCACAGTGTAAAATGTTATGATTGAAATGTTCATTACTCTGTGTGCTAGTATGAAATTGTATCCTTCCTATATAAGAAAATGCCTAATGGGTGGTGGTGCGGTTGATCGGTCGGAGAAGGACCACCATCAGCACTGATGTCAGAAAACAACAGAAACAACAGAAACCCTAACCCTTGAGGGGCCCCCGTCAAAATCATATGGAGTCAAATGCGCATCATATGGAGTCAAATGCACATACTGTATATGGAGTCAACTGCAACATAATATATGGAGACTAGAAAAAGTGCCCCTCGGGGCACAAGTCTCCACCAAGCCAGGTCAGGTTGTGGCCTCCTGGTGGCGCTATAATAGGCCAATGTGAAAAGGGTGGCATTTTTTCATACGCCTTTGATGGCAATTGGATGATTTGAGGCATTTTCTTTTTTTTTTTTAAGATTTTTTTTTTGCGGCTTACGCCTTTTATTGGTTTTTTGAAGGGACAGACAGTAGGCTGACAGGAAACGGGAGAGAGATGGGGGAAGACATGCAGTAAAGGCCGTGTCGGGCTCGGGAGTCGAACCCGCGGCACACTGCGACTGGATTACCAGTCGGGTGCCCAGACGGTTACGCCACCGCCTGGGCGATTTGAGGCATTTTGTTCCAAAAAATGTTTTGCAAAAATCCACCTGTTGGTGGCGCTATAACAGGCCAATGTGAAAAGGGTGGCATATTTATTCCTCAGCCTAGTAAGAAAGTGCATGAAAGATTTCACGTAAATTGCACGCTGCGTTTATGATTTGAGGCTTTTTGTTCAAAACGGCCAATCCTGCAAACTTTGAAAGCCAATTCTAACCAATTAGGATGGAATATGAAATATCGGACAGATCCGTCTTGAGCACATCACTATAGAGATACTGTGTAATGATTTGCGAGATTTTTGGACAGAATCTGTAGGAGTAATATCCAAAACTGTGTTTTACAAAAGTCATTTTGTACGGAACAGTGAAAGGATAAACCGATTGCAACAAAACAGACCTTTAATAGCAAGACATTACCATGGGTCCATGCCAAGAGTTTGGATCCTATCCCAATGCATGGCCGCAACTTGGGGGTCAACCCAGAAGTGTTAAGGGAGTATTTGGTCTTATTATTTGTGATCAGCAGACAGAGTCGGAAGCAGGACACAGCATCAAGATTGTGGCATCGTTCTTGGTTTCAAGTTGTCAGTCCATCTCAGTACAGTCAAAGTGGTAGCATCACTGCGTCCATCCTTCCCCAGTTCTCCCCATCAATGACATACACCCCCTTTTATTATCAAGCACGTCTCAATATACAACAGGGAAATAGACAGATAATAACAGGTGGTGATTCAATCATCTCCTTTCATGGTGTTTTCTTGCGACGGGAAGACATGTCTAAATGGGATAGTTGGAGTTGAGCAAGCAGGAAACAGACTAATTTGAGAACACACCCAAGTAGGTAATCGTCACCTTTGCCAGAAAGGCTTGAAGACTTCAGCTGTCAGATTGACAGGAAGACTACTCTAAATGGGATATTTAGACGCAACATACTATAAACCAAATGCACATGGAGATTTGATTCTCAACATGCTCCGATGTCAGAAACAACCGAAACCGTGTCAAATGCACATGGATATTTTCAGCAAGCACTGATGTCAGACACAACAGAAGCAGCCCCAGGCTCCGTCAAATGCACATACTGTATGGAGATGCCCATTACATGGAGTCAAAAAGATGGATCAGTGGTGCAATATGCGGCCCGAACATCTAGAGATTTAAATGTTCAGTAGGCGTTGTATAATTATGCTAGTGTTAAATGTACAATATATGACAGTTATTTTTGTGCATGCGTATATGCACTATTTTCCTATCTGTCTCAAATGTTTGAACTATGACAGGAATGCTACTGGTTCCATACTGTATAAACAGCCTTTTGTCACTGTTTCAACTTTCAACACACCCCGGCTTACGCCAATTAAATAATAACTCTCACAGCGACAGCTTGTAGCTATCACAGCATGTGCCATGCTGTCATATTACACTTCACAATTATTATTATTTTGTGGCATTTAGCAGATGTCATGCTATCTTCCAGAGTTTTACAAACTAGTGCAAGGTCAAAGAAGTGCCATGGAATGCAACGGTAGCTTACCTGGTAGAGCAGGTTCCATATGAAGACCTTCTGCATCTGTTCTGGGTTCATATTGGCCCTGAGGCCCTTTGCTGCACGTCAACTCCTCTCTCCTGCCTTTCCTGTCTCTCTACTTACTGTCCAATAAAGCAGAAAAAGGAAAGAAGACACAACTTAAGAACTAAATATCTCAATAGAAGATCAGGGAGACCAAATACAACCACTCCAATTGTTATATTGTACAGTTGGGTGCCACCGATATTGTCCCTTATCATTTGACCCATTTAGGCCTGACCTCAATTTTTTTTTAAATCCTTCTAAATCCTCCAGTTTTCTGAAATAAATATTTTCACGATTTTTCAAAAATAGCAGACCTACAAGTTTGTAGCGCGCCACTCGGTGGCGCGCTATGAGCTTGTAGATCTGCTATTTTTCAATAGCTAAATTATAACAATGTTTAAAACACCAAAAGGGGTTCCCGCCCAAAATGGGTTAACTGTCCTTTTGCGCAGATCACGCAAACCTCAGCAAAAAGAAAAGGACAATATCGATGGCCTCCAACTGTATAACATACAATGTGTGCATATACAGATTGGTCAAAATATTATTTTATAAATAAAATAAAAAATGTTACATAATATAGCTTCAAGAAATAACCTCGGTAGCGAACAAAGTCTTATGTCCACAAATCAACTAGCTCCTTTCGGAACCCTACGTTAAAGTTTCTGACATTTTGATGACTTTATGTAGGGTTCCTTCTCACCGGATTCAAGCGACATGGGATGCCATCTGATTTCCCCTGACTTAGCCCTGTGCTGCGGTGTGGGTGTCACGCTGACATATTCCAAACGAAGCATATGAACGCTATAGGAGACAACGAACCATCTGACCCCCCCCGCGAACGGCTCAGAAGCCGTTAAGTATTTTTAATGTTTGTACGACCGTTTTGCCAGCTCTGAAATTCTCTCTTCGGTCCCTCCTTGTTGACATCTCGGTTGGCTAGCTGCGCCTACGAGGCGCGTAGGGAGGCGCTGCTAGCCAACCGAGATGCCGAGAGGCGGTACAATGAGATGTCAACAAGAGAGAATTTCAGAGCTGCCAAAACGGTCGTACAAACATTAAAAATACTTAACGGCTTCTGAGCCGTTCGCGGGGGGGGTCAGATGGTTCGTTGTCTCCTATAGCGTTCATATGCTTCGTTTGGAATATGTCAGCGTGACACCCACACCGCAGCACAGGGCTAAGTCAGGGGAAATCAGATGGCATCCCATGTCGCTTGACGCCGGTGAGACCGGACCCTACGTGGTAGGTCCAAAGGAGCTCAACCCGGGGGGTCCGGAGACGGGCTACAAATCAACATACTTCTTACAGACTGCATAAATCTAATATATCCTATGTCACACCTCATTGGACATCTGGTGAAGTTTTTTTTAACTACAAACTGTAGTACTACAGAACAAGGATGTGCTACGTGTAACAAATAAGCAACATGTGATTGCTTTGCTTTGTGTTACTTTGGTCTGCTAAATGCCTACACTGTAAATTTGAATTGTAACATACAAGGCATCTAAATAACACACAAATGTAAATATTTTCAACCAGCAGGAAATGCAGATTCAAAAGTGTCACACTGTTAGAGGGAGGTAGGGATAAAGGAGAAACCATTTGTGTTTGTTTGTTTTTGCCCTGATGAAGACCAGTTAATGGTCGAAACATGTTGGCTATTGCCTTTTTAATTTAATAAAGGCTTTCCTCCTCTTTTTAAACTTTGAGTGCCTGGATCGTCTCTCTTTTTTCTATGCCTTGATCCCCAGATCCCGTTTGATCTGTGTGAGCACCTTTTTACCATCATCACCTTTTTATATCTCCGGTGAGCACCTGGTTATTCCCTCTTTTTCTCCTGGACATTTGATGTGCACCTTGATGACTTGATCTGTCCCTTAGATCTTTTAGTTACCATCCGACCAAAGAAGATAATGTTTTAATTTCTCTTCACAGTGGGCTGATTTTGTTCTGGAAAGGAAAGCTAAATCTATTTTCCAAACATGGTTTGTGTGGAACACTCTTAGCTTAGCATGGTGGTGATGCCATTTTCCTGTTGGCACATGTTGATGACATCATCAGTCCTCTTACCTATATAGCCTACCTTTAGAGAAAAGGAACCCTAACAACAAAACAATAGTTATGGGAAATGTTAGATAATGTAAAGTAAAGAGGCGATTATGTAAAATGTAAACAAAACACCATCATTTTCCTTTTAAAGGAATTAAGTCCTAATGTACATATTGTGTTGATAGATTCACTCAAACAGAACACACTTCACAAAGAAGAAATATAAACAAACAAAATAAACAAAGAATGCACGCACGCACGCACGCATGCACACACACACACACACACACACACACACACACACACACACACACACACACACACACACACACACACACACACACACACACACTCTCAGCCCATCTCAATTTATAGAGAGACGCACAATGTTTGTGTTTGAATCCTTGAGGATGGGGGGATGGGGAGGGGTGCTCTGTGTGGCTGACAGATAAGGACCCTCACTGGCGCGCAGTGATAAGGGCCGCTGCATGAAGTAATTGTGTCACCTGTAATGAAATAGCGGGGGCGACAATATAGATAGGATTTCCAATATCCAACAACAGCTACGTGCTCGGGTTCAAAGAAAACAAATAAAGAGCAATCCAACCCATCCGTGATCCCAAGGCTAGGATAACGGAGTGTGTTAAGACAGCAAAGACAGTGTTCGGCTTTGACCCGTACAGACCTGTGACTTTTGGAAGGACACGCAAGGTTATTCTATTCTATAGGAAATATGATAAAGAAGCTGTCGTTGAATACACTTCCCCATGTCAGTGGCAAAAACAGCCCAGATTCAGTGTGAATATGCATTCAAATATTAGCTTCATATTTACCCACCAACTAAGATAGTCACTATGCAATTATCACAGGAGTGGCAGCTACAGTAGTACCTCCTGGAAATACCTACATTAACTTTTAGGCTACCTCATGCCTCTAGCCTAGAGTCTAGGCTATAGTATGAATGCATGCATGAATGAATGAATGAATGAATTAATGAATGAATGAATCTGCATACAATTGAGAAATGTATCGCTAAAATGTAAACATCATGTCATAGTACCAATATGTTTTTACTTTGAGAAAATACACATTTTTCGATATACCGGTAGTTTACTTATTATTTAGCAAATACTGTAGCGCGTGATGTCATCTATTGTGGACACGAAACACTGACATAAATCAGTAGAATTGAACACCATTTACGTCTGTGTGTTGTTTCGAAAATATCGAACCAATAGAAAAAACGCTTTGGACAAAACCTCTTAACTCCATTGAACCCTCAAACTGTCTAAAACAGCTAACTCCACCACTCTCATGCAAGTAATTGAGAATATATAAAGTCACAACACCAACTTTGATGAGGCAGTATTACTTTGTTTTCAAAATATAAGGTTTTCTTAATTTCCTGAAAATGTTATATTTTTAATTTCCTGAAAAGAGGAAAAGAGGTTTCTTCCCACCAGCAGAGATATTACAGTTACTTAATTACAAACGACAAATCATGGGAGTGTACGCACTGACTAGAAATATAACCCAGAGTTCTGGTCCTAGGTCAGTGCTGATGGATCAATCTCATCAATGAAGTGATAACAGAACTGTCAATCAACCGTTTAATTTTGTTAGAACTTCAGTACACCGTATGATATTTAAATGCTTTTCAGGCACAGTGTAAAATGTTATGATTGAAATGTTCATTACTCTGTGTGCTAGTATGAAATTGTATCCTTCCTATATAAGAAAATGCCTAATGGGTGGTGGTGCGGTTGATCGGTCGGAGAAGGACCACCATCAGCACTGATGTCAGAAAACAACAGAAACAACAGAAACCCTAACCCTTGAGGGGCCCCCGTCAAAATCATATGGAGTCAAATGCGCATCATATGGAGTCAAATGCACATACTGTATATGGAGTCAACTGCAACATAATATATGGAGACTAGAAAAAGTGCCCCTCGGGGCACAAGTCTCCACCAAGCCAGGTCAGGTTGTGGCCTCCTGGTGGCGCTATAATAGGCCAATGTGAAAAGGGTGGCATTTTTTCATACGCCTTTGATGGCAATTGGATGATTTGAGGCATTTTCTTTTTTTTTTTTAAGATTTTTTTTTTGCGGCTTACGCCTTTTATTGGTTTTTTGAAGGGACAGACAGTAGGCTGACAGGAAACGGGAGAGAGATGGGGGAAGACATGCAGTAAAGGCCGTGTCGGGCTCGGGAGTCGAACCCGCGGCACACTGCGACTGGATTACCAGTCGGGTGCCCAGACGGTTACGCCACCGCCTGGGCGATTTGAGGCATTTTGTTCCAAAAAATGTTTTGCAAAAATCCACCTGTTGGTGGCGCTATAACAGGCCAATGTGAAAAGGGTGGCATATTTATTCCTCAGCCTAGTAAGAAAGTGCATGAAAGATTTCACGTAAATTGCACGCTGCGTTTATGATTTGAGGCTTTTTGTTCAAAACGGCCAATCCTGCAAACTTTGAAAGCCAATTCTAACCAATTAGGATGGAATATGAAATATCGGACAGATCCGTCTTGAGCACATCACTATAGAGATACTGTGTAATGATTTGCGAGATTTTTGGACAGAATCTGTAGGAGTAATATCCAAAACTGTGTTTTACAAAAGTCATTTTGTACGGAACAGTGAAAGGATAAACCGATTGCAACAAAACAGACCTTTAATAGCAAGACATTACCATGGGTCCATGCCAAGAGTTTGGATCCTATCCCAATGCATGGCCGCAACTTGGGGGTCAACCCAGAAGTGTTAAGGGAGTATTTGGTCTTATTATTTGTGATCAGCAGACAGAGTCGGAAGCAGGACACAGCATCAAGATTGTGGCATCGTTCTTGGTTTCAAGTTGTCAGTCCATCTCAGTACAGTCAAAGTGGTAGCATCACTGCGTCCATCCTTCCCCAGTTCTCCCCATCAATGACATACACCCCCTTTTATTATCAAGCACGTCTCAATATACAACAGGGAAATAGACAGATAATAACAGGTGGTGATTCAATCATCTCCTTTCATGGTGTTTTCTTGCGACGGGAAGACATGTCTAAATGGGATAGTTGGAGTTGAGCAAGCAGGAAACAGACTAATTTGAGAACACACCCAAGTAGGTAATCGTCACCTTTGCCAGAAAGGCTTGAAGACTTCAGCTGTCAGATTGACAGGAAGACTACTCTAAATGGGATATTTAGACGCAACATACTATAAACCAAATGCACATGGAGATTTGATTCTCAACATGCTCCGATGTCAGAAACAACCGAAACCGTGTCAAATGCACATGGATATTTTCAGCAAGCACTGATGTCAGACACAACAGAAGCAGCCCCAGGCTCCGTCAAATGCACATACTGTATGGAGATGCCCATTACATGGAGTCAAAAAGATGGATCAGTGGTGCAATATGCGGCCCGAACATCTAGAGATTTAAATGTTCAGTAGGCGTTGTATAATTATGCTAGTGTTAAATGTACAATATATGACAGTTATTTTTGTGCATGCGTATATGCACTATTTTCCTATCTGTCTCAAATGTTTGAACTATGACAGGAATGCTACTGGTTCCATACTGTATAAACAGCCTTTTGTCACTGTTTCAACTTTCAACACACCCCGGCTTACGCCAATTAAATAATAACTCTCACAGCGACAGCTTGTAGCTATCACAGCATGTGCCATGCTGTCATATTACACTTCACAATTATTATTATTTTGTGGCATTTAGCAGATGTCATGCTATCTTCCAGAGTTTTACAAACTAGTGCAAGGTCAAAGAAGTGCCATGGAATGCAACGGTAGCTTACCTGGTAGAGCAGGTTCCATATGAAGACCTTCTGCATCTGTTCTGGGTTCATATTGGCCCTGAGGCCCTTTGCTGCACGTCAACTCCTCTCTCCTGCCTTTCCTGTCTCTCTACTTACTGTCCAATAAAGCAGAAAAAGGAAAGAAGACACAACTTAAGAACTAAATATCTCAATAGAAGATCAGGGAGACCAAATACAACCACTCCAATTGTTATATTGTACAGTTGGGTGCCACCGATATTGTCCCTTATCATTTGACCCATTTAGGCCTGACCTCAATTTTTTTTTAAATCCTTCTAAATCCTCCAGTTTTCTGAAATAAATATTTTCACGATTTTTCAAAAATAGCAGACCTACAAGTTTGTAGCGCGCCACTCGGTGGCGCGCTATGAGCTTGTAGATCTGCTATTTTTCAATAGCTAAATTATAACAATGTTTAAAACACCAAAAGGGGTTCCCGCCCAAAATGGGTTAACTGTCCTTTTGCGCAGATCACGCAAACCTCAGCAAAAAGAAAAGGACAATATCGATGGCCTCCAACTGTATAACATACAATGTGTGCATATACAGATTGGTCAAAATATTATTTTATAAATAAAATAAAAAATGTTACATAATATAGCTTCAAGAAATAACCTCGGTAGCGAACAAAGTCTTATGTCCACAAATCAACTAGCTCCTTTCGGAACCCTACGTTAAAGTTTCTGACATTTTGATGACTTTATGTAGGGTTCCTTCTCACCGGATTCAAGCGACATGGGATGCCATCTGATTTCCCCTGACTTAGCCCTGTGCTGCGGTGTGGGTGTCACGCTGACATATTCCAAACGAAGCATATGAACGCTATAGGAGACAACGAACCATCTGACCCCCCCCGCGAACGGCTCAGAAGCCGTTAAGTATTTTTAATGTTTGTACGACCGTTTTGCCAGCTCTGAAATTCTCTCTTCGGTCCCTCCTTGTTGACATCTCGGTTGGCTAGCTGCGCCTACGAGGCGCGTAGGGAGGCGCTGCTAGCCAACCGAGATGCCGAGAGGCGGTACAATGAGATGTCAACAAGAGAGAATTTCAGAGCTGCCAAAACGGTCGTACAAACATTAAAAATACTTAACGGCTTCTGAGCCGTTCGCGGGGGGGGTCAGATGGTTCGTTGTCTCCTATAGCGTTCATATGCTTCGTTTGGAATATGTCAGCGTGACACCCACACCGCAGCACAGGGCTAAGTCAGGGGAAATCAGATGGCATCCCATGTCGCTTGACGCCGGTGAGACCGGACCCTACGTGGTAGGTCCAAAGGAGCTCAACCCGGGGGGTCCGGAGACGGGCTACAAATCAACATACTTCTTACAGACTGCATAAATCTAATATATCCTATGTCACACCTCATTGGACATCTGGTGAAGTTTTTTTTAACTACAAACTGTAGTACTACAGAACAAGGATGTGCTACGTGTAACAAATAAGCAACATGTGATTGCTTTGCTTTGTGTTACTTTGGTCTGCTAAATGCCTACACTGTAAATTTGAATTGTAACATACAAGGCATCTAAATAACACACAAATGTAAATATTTTCAACCAGCAGGAAATGCAGATTCAAAAGTGTCACACTGTTAGAGGGAGGTAGGGATAAAGGAGAAACCATTTGTGTTTGTTTGTTTTTGCCCTGATGAAGACCAGTTAATGGTCGAAACATGTTGGCTATTGCCTTTTTAATTTAATAAAGGCTTTCCTCCTCTTTTTAAACTTTGAGTGCCTGGATCGTCTCTCTTTTTTCTATGCCTTGATCCCCAGATCCCGTTTGATCTGTGTGAGCACCTTTTTACCATCATCACCTTTTTATATCTCCGGTGAGCACCTGGTTATTCCCTCTTTTTCTCCTGGACATTTGATGTGCACCTTGATGACTTGATCTGTCCCTTAGATCTTTTAGTTACCATCCGACCAAAGAAGATAATGTTTTAATTTCTCTTCACAGTGGGCTGATTTTGTTCTGGAAAGGAAAGCTAAATCTATTTTCCAAACATGGTTTGTGTGGAACACTCTTAGCTTAGCATGGTGGTGATGCCATTTTCCTGTTGGCACATGTTGATGACATCATCAGTCCTCTTACCTATATAGCCTACCTTTAGAGAAAAGGAACCCTAACAACAAAACAATAGTTATGGGAAATGTTAGATAATGTAAAGTAAAGAGGCGATTATGTAAAATGTAAACAAAACACCATCATTTTCCTTTTAAAGGAATTAAGTCCTAATGTACATATTGTGTTGATAGATTCACTCAAACAGAACACACTTCACAAAGAAGAAATATAAACAAACAAAATAAACAAAGAATGCACGCACGCACGCACGCATGCACACACACACACACACACACACACACACACACACACACACACACACACACACACACACACACACACACACACACACACACACACACACACACACACACACACAAACCAGTGGTACAAAGTAACAAGAAACTAAAGTTTTCAAATAAATACGTAGTGGAGTAAAAGTACAAGATTTGTCTCTGAGATGTAGTGGAGTAGACGTAAAAGTATAGAAATTTGGAAATACTCCAGTAAAGTAAAAGTACATAAAAATTGTACTCAAGTACAGTACTTGAGTAAATGTATTTAGTTAACTACCCATAACAACTGCACCGAACACCAAGCGACGTATCTAATCTCTCTGGTTGATTTCTCTGTGGTTGGTCTAACAGAATGTTGTGGCCTGTGTTGTTGCAGGAGGACGAGACAGGCGAGGGCCGCTTCAGCTTCGCCGGCTACGGCATGGGCCCGGCATGCCTGCAGAACAAGGACGGCATGGCCATCAAGGGCAACAACAACAACACTCCGGCGCCGCCAACTGGCCCCCAGGAGAAGACCGTGGAGGAGATGAAGAAGCTGTTCGTGGGCCGTGCCAAACGCATCGACACCGTGTCCCGCGTGGCCTTCCCGCTCGTCTTCCTGATCTTTAACATTTTCTACTGGATCACCTACAAGATCATACGCAGCGAGGACGTCCACAACATGACTTAAAGAAGAGAGGAGAGCGGACACATGTGTGAGCGAAGGAGAGGACGCAAGGAAGGAAGGAAGCAAGGAAGGAAGGAGGAGAGGAAGGAAGAAAAGCGAGAAAAGAGAAGAAAGGCCGAGAGATAAACCTGAGTTCTAATAGGAGACATCATTGACCCCACCCCCTTCCTCCTCCTTCTTACCTATTGTCTTATTCTCTTAGTCATCATCGCCCTATACCTCCCTCTCTCATCTTCTTCCTGGCCCGACCTTCACCTTAATTGTTTTGAAGTTTGATTCCCGGGAAATATTGATTCATCAATAGTCCTTTATATTTGTATTTATTTATTTATTTATTTATTTATTTATTTATTTATTTATTTATTTATTTATTTATTGTGTGCTTTATCCACCCTTTTCCCTCCCACTGTCCCCAACAAACACCGAGCCTCGCCACCCCCCCCACCCCCACCCACACACTTCTCCTAAATAATCCGGACCAGTGCAATAGCAATGCAGTAAAATGCATGAAATATGAATGTGGCAATATACTGTATTTACAAAAAGATGAAAAACGAAAACGTTAAACACGAAGACTTTTCACTGACTTTTCATAACCCAAGAAACTAGTGGAGCCGGTGACCAACAGCTGGACCGACGAGGAGACGATCTCATAAAAAGGGGTCTTGTGGTTTGTTTTCTTTTTCTTTCTTTCTTTTTTTCCGTTAACAACTCGAAGACTAAACGTTGCATTCTACAGATAAAGCTGTGGGGGTGGAGGGGGGGAGGTGATTGGGGGTGGACTCGGGGGTTGCGAGGAGCTACAGCACTGTAATATATTCATATATATATATATGGGGGAAAAATATCTCAACACTTTGTTGAACGAGGCGGGTATCTGGGAAAAAACAGAGGGGTTTTTAAAGAAAGGATCAACAGCTTTTTTCCGGGGCTTCCATAAATTAAAGTGATGCAAGGATCACGAGTCCTATATATCTAGATTTGCTTCAATGTGTATTGCGAGCACTTGTCGATGCTTTTCTTCCCCTGTCCAGCCCCCCACCCACCCTCGCCTTGAAACCTCTAACTGCTGAAACCAGAAACTCTGAGATTTCATGCGGTCAATGTGGCCGCTGCCGATCACATGCCGGATGGAAAGAAAGAAAAAAAACAACAACATGAAAACAGTGGGCAAAAACAGACTTGTTGATGCAGGAAATGTGAAAGGTGTGAATGGTGAAAAAGGTTACTTTATATAAGCTGTGGACAACGTTGGTCCTCTTTCCTGTCCTTCATTTATTTAATAACTTATTGCATTATTGTTCCATTACTTTATGTGCCAATTGGAAACACTGTCACTGTGGCTGTGCAACGATCTGCTGCAGCTTTCAGCCTCACAGGACCAGGCTGTGGGACGTCGTCAACACTGTCCCATTTGTGATCAGTGGGACCGGATCTCAACTCCTCAAATGCTTCCGTTGTTTTGTTTCTTAAGATGGGGCGTACGTACAACGACTCTTTGAGTTCTCCTGATTTAGGAAAAGTGAATCCATCCATCCCCGGATGGAGCGGAGCAGGTCCTTGTTGTGCTCATGGACACCGTACTTGACACATGAATCTGTTTACATTGTTTATTACCGCTTCCTTGCTTGACCCTCTTAATGTGACAACCCCCGCCCACCCCAAACCCAACCCCCCCACCCCCCGTCCTCCATACCTATATCCCTGTGAAGCCAACCTGCCCCTCCCGCAGCTGAGAGGAATATATGTAGTAAATTATAAAAATAAGAAACACCTACTGTACCTTAATTAACTGTCACTCCCATTCGACGGCATTTTTACACGCGTTGATGTAGCTCAGAAAGAAACTGGACCTGTGATAGTTTATGGAGGATCTAGAATGAGCCTAACCACGCACATCCTTGCAGAGATCAGCTTCATCGCGTTTTGCGTTGTTCGATCATTTCCCCGTCGCCCATTTCAGATGATCGTGCCGCCAACTGGTCAGTGTGTCATTGAGTAGAGCTGATTCGTCATCATTGCTTTGCACCAGGCTTCTCTATGCAATGGTTAATATATGCAATGTTTATGTTTTCCTCTTCCTTTAGAGCTTCTTCGGCCTCATGCACCACCGTTTCTTTATATTTACACCATCCTATAGTGCTCATTATGAAACAAAGTCCCTAATCATGTGTGTCATACAAGCCAAACTTCTGAGGGGGCACAATTAGAGTGGAGGGCAAGCTGTTTCCCATATACAAAAAATAAAATAAAAATAAATTGTGATGCAATTTTCTGCTGAAATATGCTGACATCTGCATGACGTTTGAAATATACTGTATATTCAAAGGATTATACAGGATTATGTTTTAAACCTCATTTAATCTGTTTCTTGTAGCTTGGTAAGCTCCCAATTTATTAGATAAATACTGCATATTTTGAGATTTTCATTGCAAATATTTGTGCTGTTATGAACAATTGTGCATTGTGCTTAACCTGTGCATTGTGAAAATAAAGTGCAACAGGTTCACTTCACCCTTTGCCATTGTACCCCAAGCTTGCCAGTGCCAACCCTTGTGTGTGAACGGAAAGAGGACTGAGGCCCCGTCAGAGGTGAAGTTGGCCAGAAATACAACCAAGTTCTCTTTCCCAATGAACTGACAAAACAACGACAAAAACGAAAACGTCTCTTTTCTGTTGGTCCACTTAAAGAGCACTCCGTTCGGTTCTTTTTTTAATACTAGGCGCACCTCTCAGTTTCAACAGGCATGACGCCACTGTCCCCAGTTATTTAAATTGGTATATATACTATGTGAACAGCCCCTACACACTTCTACTGTAGAGTGAGAGATCAGCAGCAAGCCCTGAGAATCGCATCTGCTGTTTCATCATTTCAACACCTAGTGCAGTAGATGCCATTCACCTTGCCTTCACCTTCACCCTCTGGTCTGCTGGGTCATCAGATCAACACAGTGGCAGAGAAGGCCTATAGTGCAGTACAAAGCATTACAAGCTCCGCCACCTTCTCTTTCTGCACGCGTGGTCATTTTGATTCCGGCTGTTGACATGATGTCACTTTTAAAAGGTTTTAAAAGGTGTCCACACTTTACCAGAGGCAGAGAAATACACAGAGTGAATGTGACAGTACACTGTAAAATCCATATTGTTAATTTGATTTAACAAATATTAAGTAAAGTTATATTATAATATATAAGTATTCATGTTTGAATTTGACACATTCATACTATACTATAAATAAGTATTAATGTGCTAATTTAACAAACCCTTAAGAGTCCATTTGGTTGCATTTGTACACCCCTTTACAATTCCCAGTTGTTCTCTTACAAAACCAAACAAGCTTTTTCTTGGTATTTGATGTACAGTAGTTGCCATTTACCTTGTCTGGTCTGTCATGTGGTTTTGGATAACTTGAGAAAGATGCTGCAATTGTTGTGGGAAGGTTCTGCCACAGAGATAACAGGTTATGTAGAGAAGTTATGTGCATTGATTTGTTTATGGAAACAGCATATTCATCTTGCTTTTTTGTGTTGTGTTGGGTTACTGTACATTGCTATATGAAGATGTTCGGGACATCTTTCTGCATTTTCCTCCTGCTTTTCTCCTTGTCCTATCCCAGAGAGTATTGCATTACAATTGAGCAGGACACACAGACTGCATAATAGTTTTTAGAGAACACGCCAGGTGAATACACACTATCACAGTCCTTTTCTTTTTTGACGAGTGACATAAATATTTTAAAGGGAATATAAGGTACATTAAATAGTTTGCATTTCATCTATTCTATCTAAGACAGGACATGTCAACAAACTTCGATATTTTTCATCGGTTCACTAGTAGCATGTGCAATTGATCCGAAGGGCTATGCTGTTCATACTGTATGTCTGCTCCTGAAATGCTAATTCACATTCCAACATGAATACAAATTGTACAAATGACATTGATTCACATGTGCCCTCCAAAACTATGCATTTCTTTTCAAACAGACCGTTCCTGGCATGGGCTTTTAAAACTTATTTTGCTCCTATACGACCTATGAGGCACTTTATCTTTAAGTGCAGGACTCCAATATTGATGATTCATCATACTACTCTGTGCCATAAACATTGCAGACAAAGTCACAAAAAAGCGCTTCCATTTTGTTAGCCATTGCCAAAAAATAAATAACACCAGTCACTCTGTGTAAAAGCATACACATATCTTCTTGTGCCATATGGGGTTGAATATGCAAACAAACGAGGACCTAAGCATATCATGCATTCATTCAACCGCCATCTATAAATGACTCATCCGCTCAGCGGACGTTGGTGTCAGATTCAGCTTTACATTTTTGGAGCTTCCATTGACTGTCACCATTGTATTCATCATTATCGCCTATAATGGGGACGGGGAATTCACACTGCAAGATAGACCATGGATTCATAGTGTTAGTGTGCAATGTGAAGCGTACAAACTGGACTGAACATGTACGGAGGACATATTTTGGAAGTTTCTACGATTTTATGTTCAAAGTGTAGATTTTTTCAAGTAGCATGGTATGATTTGTTGATGAACAAATCCATTGGTTTGGGTTTTTCTTTTTTCTATTTGTTGGTTTCTCGTATTTTAATCGTTATGTATGATGTACAACCCACCACCTCAAGGTAGGTGACTCTTTCCGCTGAAGATGACATGACATGGAAACACAGTCAACTCATGAACTGCTGTGAACAAAAGGGAACGTTCTTCTTATTCATTTATCTTTTTATGTTTGGTTTATTTTGTTTGCACAAGTTGGAATGGCCTTAATTTTGCTTTACTTGCTTCTATTGTGTATTGGCACAAAGTGCACCTGTTTTAATTTGCAATTTTACGATATTCATAATCCCAGAGTGCACTTCAAAGCAGGATTTAAAAAAAGAATAAAGTTCAGCAAATCCTTTTTATTTTTCATTAATCTGAAAAACACTCAATATTTTGCATGAATATAAATACAATGGCAGATATTTTTGGCTTGAACAACAAAACGTGAAGCAATTTGAAGAAGAAGAAAAAAATAGAATGTACTGTTTCTGCTGTATCTGTATATATCTAAATATTTATTGAAATATGTCATAATACTAATTCTAATAACAATTAAAGGTTTTCTGAACAAAAAAAAATCTCTACCTGTTTTTGAATATTGTCAAGGTTGTCAAAGTTGGAATCACTGCTTTCTGTTGCTTCATTCAAGGATCTGTGTAATCATAAGGAAAAACAAATATTAAAATTGTAAATAAATCCTTTCCATAGGTTGTATTCATTCTCTGTCTAAAGTGGATATAAGCCGAGTCCCCTGAGAGGATATGTTAAACAGGCTTGCATTGGTGGCAGTTCATTATATAGTAATTGCCTTGCTACAGCATGTTAGATCATGTAAATGGTACATGATTGTACACTATGTTACTAGTAGGCTATAAGTCACTGGGAGCCTTGGATGGTGACCTCTTGATAGTTTTACATGTATACAACATGCCTCAGCAACACCAATCTTGCCTGATACGTACGTGCGCATGCACATACATGCTGCTCAGTTTAGCTCTGCTCTAATGTTGTCCCTGTCATTTAGAAACCTTGTATCTCCATCTTTTTTCCCCATAATGAATTCAATATTTTATACTGTCATGAAAAGTATAGTGACAATATGCAATATGGTCACACTCACAATGCGTTGTGATGTGATGAAAGTTTGTAGAATGTTATGATAATTATGTTATTTTTGAAAAACATATTGACAAATTGTGAAATCTTTCGCCTATAATAAGGATGCCGGATGTTTAAGCCTGTCTGTGGGTTTTATAAACATTTAACCATTGACTAACAAGAGCCTGTGACTAATAACTACACTGGATCCATTGGAACACAGGTTCTTTGAAAAGAACGCTATTGAACATACAAGGTTTCGAGCCTACGGCAACAATACTGTTTGTTGTGAAGTTTCATTACTGCCACCAGTCCCCAGATTAAGGAGTTTGTGACTGAGGTAAAAGGTTCCTAATTGAGAGTAATGCAGTCACTGAGATGACTCCCTAAGCAATCAGCTCTGCCCTTACTCCATTTCTCTAGGGAAATCCAATAAGGCTGATAGCCTTGTATACCAACCACTGCCGCTTCTACCAATGATGATGATGATGATGGTGTTGGTGATGACGATGGTGGTGTAATGGACCCCCAGCTATTTGCATTGAGTGCTTTTGTGATATTCTCTTTTGATGTGGTGGTCAGAGTTCCAACTGTGCAAAACAAACAAAAACAAATGTGTTCGATCCTCATTCATTGTAGTGGAGTAAGTACGTCCTCAAAAGATTACTTGTATACAAGTAAATGTACTTAGTTTCTTTCCACCACCGGTGTAATGTAATGTATATTTCTCAGTACACATTTATCAGTGTGACCTTCACATCAAAACAATAAGGAGCAACAGTTGGGGCTGGAGAACGCTGCTTCTGACGGTTATGGCTGGTTGCTTTAGTCAGCTCAGGCTAGTGTCAATTATCTACCTTGAGATCGAGAAAATTGAATGAAACCACACTGTAATGGGTACTGTATGAAAATGGTACTGCCTTCCTTACAGGTCCCAAATTCTCCAAAATCCTTAAAACTTCGGTCATGTAGAAAGAAGAAATCGATCTCACTATACTACTTACTGGTCAGGGTGCATGCACGCACACACACAAGCTTGCGCACATACACACACAGACACCTCCAAAGAAGTCTGTGATGTGTGATATTTTGGGACGTGTGGTGTGGTGCATGAAAACCACAAATTGGACTGCAGTTCACTCATCCTGTGCCCTGACTCAGGTAATGCTCACATGCACACACATGCACACATGCATGCATGCGCGCGCGCGCGCGCGCGAACGCACGCACGCACACACACACACACACACACACACACACACACACACACACACACACACACACACACACACACACACACACACACAGCATTACAGTAGAGACTTGTCCTCGGGGTACATACTGAAGGACCAGTGGAACATGAAGTCTCAGACACAATCTTCTGTCCCACTGAGCAAGAGAAATGTGAGGAAACTAGTATTCTCCCTCACCCACCCATGTAGTACAGAGTGGGTCTGGGAACAAGTTGGTCTCCACCCTGCATTATGCGACTGCCATATCGTTGCTGGTTGGCAGAAACCTTCTGCACATATCTGCACATTTCAACTGTTTATGTTTTCTTGTAAATTAATGCTCTTACTTCATCATACAAGAGTGTCGCACAAAAGTAGTGAAAATAGCAGACCGACAAGCGCATTGTGACCCATTGTCGCAGTTTTCACAATTTGTTGCTATTTTAAAATATTTTTAAATCAATAGTAAAAAAAGAGGATCAGACATACTGTATGCGCTTTCTGCCCGACAGCAAAGACATCCATTGAAAGCCATCTAGAGTACTGTTTCCTAAACAGTGGGTCGGGACTCATTTGTGGTTCACAGACCAATGTTTGTGGGTCATGATCTTCTTTTCTTACCTTTTATTTTATTTTTTTACATACATTGTGCACTTGTAGATCTGCTATTTTCCCTAGTTTGGGTTCCGGGCAATCTCTCTTTTGGGTCTCGAACTGACAGGTTTGGGAACCCCTGATCTAGACTATAGAGCAGTGAAATTGGAGTGGGCCCTGATCTATAAAAGGATGAGAAGAACTCTAGAGAAATAGCCCTTCGTGTATGCAATGTATGCATCAGTTATCTTTATACTGTGGACACACACGCACGCGCACACACACACACAAACGCATGCACGTGCAGTCCACACACACACACACACACACACACACACACACACACACACACACACACACACACACACACACACACACACACACACACACACACACACACACACTTTTATGTCAGGTTTTTTGTTTCAAGTTGCAATCCTTTTTTTGTTATCTCTGAAATGAATTCCAATCAGTGAAACGGTCATATCATATCGTGTCAACCAGTGATAATTTACCTGCCATCCTTTAAAGAGTTCCATAATTTATTTGTCAGTGTTCTGTCAATCATCTGAAAGAGCTATAGTCTCTTCCCACATGGTGGATTTCTCTAGTCTATAAAACGCTTCAGGTTACGTGTGAAGTGTGTATCCAAGGCAGGGATCTGACTAATTTATACTTTGTCATATCGTATCATATCATGTCGCTTTTATTTGCCAAAAATAACCATGCGTGTGTCATGTTTTTCAGCTGAAAATCGATGTGGTCGTATAGCAAAATGTAAATTAGGCTTTACTTCTTGACTCATCCTCCCAATTCCCCCCTTAAAGAATTCTCACTCTCATTCAAACATCTAGCCAGTAGCTCAGCAATATCCGAACGCAATGTGCTCATTTTTGAGCCACCATCAGTATGGCACAGTGGACCAAAACTAAGAAATGTAAATGAGAGCAACATCAGAATAGCATTTTGATTAAGTGTGGTAGGTTTTGCTAGGTGCCATAGGCATAGCCGGGTGGTTAGCCTGCCTGGGGAGCCAGAGCCCCTGGTTGTCCCAGGTACGATTCAGGCCAGGTCAGCAATGTGTCGATGTGTGTCCCTGAGCAAGACTCTTAACCGTGTGCCGGAATGGCTCCGACCTAGTTGCTATAGGATGGGTAAAAAGCAGAGGACTTACCTATGTGCATATATTCTATATATACACATGTGACAAAACCCACCCCAAAGGAGTAGGGACTATTCTATTATAATTATTATTTATATTTTTCTAGATTTCAAGGTGTTTACGATATATTTTTGTGAACCATCAGAGGAAAAAGATAATTTATTTTCTATGATTAACAAAAGAGCCAGATGTCAAAAATGCTATGGTCCTTTAAGGTAAAAGTAGCCTTCTTTTAAAAAGGTGAACTATATGTGAAAAATTACTTGCCTAAGTAGATACCATTTCTAGGGTCAAAATGTATCAATGTAATTACCATTAGCTGTATTTTGGTGTGTATATATTAAAAGAAAATACAATATCCATCCATTTCATGAAGGGAAGGGGATATGAAAATGATTGAAAACAACATTGCAGTGTTTTGTTCTACCTCATGGGCGTCTGAAAAACTATCTATATTTCAACTTTTAAGCATTTGTCCCCGTCTCCTGATATGAACCTGATGAAGTCTTATGTCGAAACGTTAGTTTGTTTAATAAATACACAGCGGGGGCATTCAAGATGGTGTTCTGATAATTTTTTGCATCTTCTTTGGTGTCCCTCACTCCCTCCCACCTTTTAAATGAAAAGTGGGCCCCTGGTTGTGTCCAGTGTTGGAAAGTAAGTACATTTAGTAGTCAAGTATTTGTATTTTACTTGAGTATTTCCAATTTCCAATACTTTTACTTCTATACCACTACATCTCCGAGGCAAATATTGTACTTCTACTCAATAGTGCATTGTGAGCTTGTAGATCGACTATTTTCAAAAGATTTTTCATACATTTTGAACTTGTGGAATGGGACATTCTGCATGAGTATTTTTACTTTAGGTAATTTGAGTATATTTTGATGCAGATACTTTTGTACTTTTACTCCCAGTAAATTTTGAATTCCTAACTTTTACTTGTAACAGACTACTTCAATAATTCAGTATTCATACTTTTACCCAAGTAAAACATTTGAGTACTTTTTCCACCACTGGTTTCTTCTGTGTCCCTCACTCCCTCCCACCTACCTTTGAGCCCCTGGTTGTGTCTGTGTTCTGGCCAGGAGGTCCATACGCTGCGAGGCTTGCTGCCAGCTGGAATGGACTTCCTCTGCGTATAAAGGAATGTGCTACATTTTCCTCTTTTAAATACAATCTGAAAAAATGGTTGCTTGAAAACCAAAGCTGCAACCATTCATGATTATTTTAGGTGTATTTCTTTTTTTTATGCTGTGTTCCCTATGTAATGTTATGTAAATGTATTCCACTGTTTGCCTGTCTGTTTTCCATTTTGTGTTTCTTGTGAGGACTGTGGATGAAAATTAGCAACTG
Source organism: Electrona antarctica (assembly GCF_951216825.1). Lineage (NCBI taxonomy): Eukaryota > Metazoa > Chordata > Actinopteri > Myctophiformes > Myctophidae > Electrona > Electrona antarctica. Next base: position 46,432,022 of record NC_136806.1, on the reverse strand, counting down.
TGCTATATCCGGTGTATTTACGTCCATTAATATGCATTGTCCTGTCCAAATAAACAAATAAAGTAAGCTGGAACTGAACACACTGGGAGCCATGTTGGGCAGCAGGTGAACACACTGGGAGCCATGTTGGGCAGCAGGTGACAATCCGGAATACTAATATGAGTCGGGTGGTCACACCGAGGTGGCTGTACTCGCACTGAATACTAATGACCTCCTTGACAATTGACACACACACCCACGCACACACATGCAAGCACATACTCACACACGTTTCTATTACTATACTGCACATGTGAGGACATCAAAAATTGAGTACAGCAATTTTATAAATGCCCATTTTGCCATAGGCTACAGTATAATCTCCCTGTAAGAATGCTAATAACTTATTCAATGAATAATCAACCAGATTCAACCAGTCATGTTAACAATTTTTATATTTCTGTAGCGGACATATCTTGGCCATGAAGAATACTGGATTCTGTGAAATGTTCATGTAACCGTACGTTAGCCTAATATATCATACATATTGTGCTGCATTACTGGCTATTCAAAATATTGAACACATTGCACATATGCCCATATATGGACTGGCCATTTGCGATGTATTATAAACATTGTCCCAGCAAGTTAAGAGGAAGCCCCTTTCATTTTAGACATTAATATTTGTTGGAATTCTCTCTCAATAAAATATCTTAAAACAATTAAAATTTTAAATCTATCCAGCTTAAATGAGAACTTTGTTCCTTTCAATTTATACAACTCTACAATTGGTGTTAATTAACATAAACATACAAATATATTGTTTAAATGTTCTTCCAATTATATATGTACGGTGACAATATAATGTCAAATAATCGTTTGGGATCATAGATCATACCATCACTACTTGCACAGGCTGTCAGGAATGCAACAATCACTGCAGCACAGCTTGCTGAACCTAAAGGAAGCAACGCATTTTGCCAAGACAAATGAACAGCTGAAAGGCACTTCTTCACAACGCGACAGAATACTGCGGTATAGTGCCAAGGATGAGAGGGTAGGAATCAATGCTAATCATTTAAATGGGACACACTTATATATCTTCCGAGCACTCTGTGCATGACAACAAACATTCACCATAGAGCAAGTTGAAGAATGAGTGCTTTTGTTAAAACGGTAGAAGACAGGTAATTTCTCATTCATTCATTCAAGACCATTTGAATATTATAAACCCCTGGTCTGCCTTCCAGTGGCTCATTGCCCACATTTGTGAACAGAATACGCATTACAATCCATACGTGCTGCGTTTACAATCCATTAATTTAAACGTACTTGTACTTTGGAGTTGCATTCAACACTCTTTTAAAGGCAACTTCCAAAACATTTAGACAATAGTTGTTAAATTAACAGTTGAACGTTTAAGAACAAGGATCAAGAGACAACATTTAAAACAATACATCACTTTTTTTTTATTTAGTTCTCTCATCGGGTGAGCTTGATATTATCTTACTTGCTTCTTTTACATGACAAATGACGAAGTGCATTGGTAGGAGAAGGCTAATGGGACTTTGATACATGCTCCGTAAAATGCATTCAGACATCCAAGATTCCACATATAAGCCGACATTACTCATAAAAACCACAACAGCTTCGCTTCTTGACCTGACAGAATAAAAAGATAGACAGATCGATCGCTAGATACAATGGTGGTAGCAATACACAGGATTGCCCAAGCAGTAAAAGTACACGTTCCTTTAAGAAACAGGGAGAGAACGCGAGAACCTAACGTCTGGGTTTTTAAATCCCCAATTCAAGTAGTATTTTTCTTACCCTTTATGTGTTTGCGTGTTTTTGAGTTTGTTTGTTTCTTAACAAATTCAAGTTCAGCATGAAAAATAGAAGAAAGACCCCAAAAGAATGGAAACAGAAAGAAATGTCCAGATTGTATGTGTGGGGGGGAGGGGGAGTGTGGAGGAAGAGGACAAGAGACAAGGAGGTGGAGTGACATTCTAGAATCCTGGGATTGGAAATGAATAAGCAGTGGATAAGGCCTGATTTATACTTTGTTGCGTATCATTTTCTTTTGATTAATCAAGAAGTGCGTTTTTTTATATACATTTTTGTAATACTTTGTCGTACAGTGTCCCTCAAAGGCAGCGACAATAGCCCACCTACAAGCGCACAATGTGTTGCATTGCATTGTGAGGTTGTAGATCGGCTACTTTGCCATTTTGTACTCGATTAACTGTCGCACCCCTAGTTGCGGGCTAGTGTCACCACGCGTTGTGAGCTTGTATTTCTGATGCACAACCAAGTATATATCATGCGTAGGGAAGAGGAGGAGGAGGGGGGGGGGTTGGGGCAGCCAACATCGTTACAGAGATGTCGAGTGGCTGGCGACTTCAGCAGGAGCTGGTGAGGACTTGGCGCTGGCGGAGGGCTCTCGATTACAACCTGGGCTCAATTACTAACAGAAATCCTTTCAGCATACTTATTCACAGGGTGTCTGCAGGAGGGCAGGGTGTGGAGGAACAAACAGGACATGCCCACAGCATCGCAGATGGTCAGAGTTCAACTCGTTTGTATCAACGTGGCTTCCTCCTAATTTCTAGACAATCTGGATACATGACGCATGATAATTCCACGTGTAAACATAATTCAACTAAACAATATTGTAGACAGATTTTGTCTAGATATCATTTCCACCCTCTTCCTCTAACCTGGCCCAATTTGTTCCCCACCATACCAGATAAAAGAAACCAGAAGTAATTGAATCCATTTCCAAAATAAGTCAGCTCAGATTGGAGAGCCTAGCCAAGCCCACAGACGGTGCCTCACTGACGGGGGCCAGAATATCGACCCTCGCTGGGGCCTGCGCCCCGTCCAGAGCCGAAGCTTGGTTTCTGTGCCATGCCTCCACGGGTCGGTGGGCCTCGCGGTCCTCCCCCTATCCTCTCTCTGGGACCCCCCGGGCCACCTGGACCCCTGGGCCGTATGTCCCTCCTGTCTCCCTCCCTTGCGGAACGAGTCTTCTTCTCCTCCACATTGAGACGCACATCACCACGGAACTTTATTGGCTGGAGGAGCGAAGTGAGGAGACATGTGGTCATTGTGGTGAGGAGGATATAGAAACACACAGAGCCCTAGCCTTTTCAATGTGTTGAGGTCTCAGTTCATACTAGTAGAGCAGAAACATTTTTATCCAACAGTTACTACAACATTGAGGAATTCTGCCTTTTTACCTTGCTTGTATATATGACTGGTACATTTGACGTCCCTTTCTACTGAGCATTTGACTCTGTCCATCACTAAATTATTGCATTATATCTATCTCTCATCACATACAATATTGAAATTCATGGGTAACATTACAATTGTTTATTTTGCAAATTTTCCAAAAGAAGATTCCATGCATCATCAGTATTATTCTTACCCTGTTGTTGAGGATCTTCTGTACAGGTTCCGAGTCATCAAACACTACGAAGCCAAAGTTAGGCAGCTTCCCACCACTGTTGATCCTGAGCTCCAGCACTGTGCCGTACTCTGTAATGAAGGGGTTACACGTCACACGCAGGGCATGAACAAATATTAAAAAAGGTACAGTGAATGAAATTAAATCAATGGCTCTTTGTGACGGTTTCACAAGCACTTTATGCTTGTGAAACTGTCCAAGGAATCATAAGATCATTGAATGAGCATTTGTACTTAGAATTTTCTGTTAAATATATTGTGGCTTTTTTTTAAAAGATGCAAAGATAGTACAGTTTTAAAGGTAATATTTGTAAGTAACGTTAATCAATCCTGCCTATAGGTCTCCCTGTTGTACTTGACAAGACAACCAATCATTTGTAGGCCTATTTTGTTATGCCTGGTAGCTTTTCTCTCTCTCTCTGCTATCTGTTGGCTACCATTCAGCAGGGAGGCGAGGCATCACTCTGCATTCAGCCAGAGTGATATCATAAAGTATGACAGGAGTTGCAAAGTACTTGGCTGGAGAACAATATGGTTCGTAGATCAGTAGCCACTAGCCAGTAGGCTGCGTTTGATGACGGAGGTCAACCGTACACCACACGTCCACACAGCAGCGATCACTGCATCCAAACTCCAAATGGAATATACCCTTTTTTTGCAGACCTACACTGATCTCATATATGGCCTGTATGTAATCCAAATGAAGGAAATTCATCACCACGACTGAGAACTTTAATCCACGAGTTTAGGTGATTTTAGCAGGTTCGACTTCCTCCACTACTAACATCGCAACAATACTACTCTACTGAATGGTAGGGGTGGAGCAAATGTAGCTGTTAACACCTTTCTTACAATATTCATAAAACCACATTGTTCCACATCATTTGAATATCCAGCATTTAAAAAATGCCCTGCCTTTACAGTAAATTGTATCATTGTATTCCACTGTCACCAACATCAGTGTCTTTATGTTCAGCACTAGGCAAATAAAGCAAATATGTATTACTTACGTTCAAAGAACTCCTTGAGCTCAGCCTTGTCCACATCGTGAGGGACGTTTCCTACAAACAGTTGGTGGGCATCCGGGTACCTGATCACCCTTCGCACCTCAGCTTGTCCCTGCTCGCCTTCCCGCTCTGAAACAGAGATCATGGATATTCAACTGACCAACGCGGGTACATAGGTGGTCCACCGCATGGAGGAAATAAGCTCTTGGGACAGTAAAGTAAATTTTACCCTGCATGTGTTAAGCAGTGTGTGCTGCAGTGTGTACCTGGCCTGGGGCCCCTCTGTACATTTGGAGGGCCTCCGGGTCTCTGTTCTCTTGGTCTCTGGTCCCTCTGTGGTCTGTTTGCTGTTGACTGGGCCTCCGACTTCGCCTCCACTCTGGCCTGAAATGACAAATCCTCACGTAAGATTTTTAGATAAACTGAATGTGACAGGCTCGCCAGTTGGAGACAGACGACAGCCAAGGTTTCTTGATCACAAAGTTATTTTTAGTTTAAAAGAATCCCATACGCTGCTTGCCATGATGCTATGGTACTAGATCTCAAGATCCTGCAACTGGGATATGAATTCAGATGAGTTTTATGTGACGTGTAATGGCCCATTTCTTTTATTTCAACTCAAAATTGCAAGAATCTTTACTGGAAATTGACAAATACAACACATTCTAGCTGAAACCACTGAGGACTTGCTACTACTGAGGCTAAGGCTCCAAAGCCTCATCATTAGGCTTAATATTGTGATGGTAGATGGACAACTCAGGCATTACAATTTACAAATAAGCTTAAAACAAATAGATGCTAAATAGAACAAATCTGATGTACTGTTGATCTATTCTAAACCAATCCATTATACATTCTGTGTAGTGGTTCTCAACTGGTTTCAAAGTCCTGAAAATTCAGGGAAGCAATATGTAAAATAAAATACCAACACTCTAATAAAGGTCACATTAAGGTCATGCTTTGGGTCTGGAGAATGGATCAAGCTGTTGAATCAATGCAGCTTAGTAGATTTGGTTTTGTACTGAGCTGGCTGTTGTCAACCTACCGGTGCTGTTGGAGTGACTTTGATGACATGAGGGGAGATTCCCGATACTGGGACCGCCCCGCTGGGAGGAAGGTTCTTACTGGTGACTGATGCCCATGAGAACGGCTGCAGGTGACAGGGGACAAGTCAGAACTGGACGCCACACACTAGTTATACATACAAAGCTCAAGCGTGTTGCATACAACAACACAACATGGAAGTGTTTTGATGAGCTGAGCTCAAGCAAACAAAATAAACTAACAAATGCAAAACAGCCTTATACATCATCTATTCAAAAAAGCAGATTCTGTACATCAACTATGAAATCATATTTGTCCCCCATTAGATGGAAAGAGATGAGTCCTGTGTTTGTAACCGCATACAATCTGCATAAATGATTTCTAGACACAAACTGGATTTAAAACATATTAGCATCAGACATAAAACAGGGGCCATTATAAAATAAACTCATACCCTGTTTTCCTCTGGAGCAGAGGCAGCGGGGACGGGATCAGGTGAGGCTGTGGGGGCGGGGTCTGCAGCGGGGGTGGGGGCAGGGCTCTTTGTGGGTTCCTCAGCTGTGTGTGACTCTGGCTGGGGTTCCAGCAGGGTGTCTGCCTTCAGTTCTATGGCAGCGGGCTCCGGCTCCTTCTCCACAGGGCCATCCACCTCCGGTTCAGGACTGGCCGCCACAACCACCTCCTCCTCTTCCTCCTCCTCCTCCTCCTCTTCCTCCTCCTCACCTGGGGCAACTGGCTCTGAACTGCAGTGGACCAGGAGGACCAGAGATTAAGAGAGAGCAGTCAAGTCTGCAACCATCATATACTATTACTGTATAGTCAGGGTTTTTCTTTTTCTTTTTTTACTTCTAATAACATGAAAGTTAAGCAAATGGGGGACGAACTGGCAATCAACCACAACAATACTCAGTAGTCAATGAATCCTGCTGTGATACATACCAGGGTGTCTGTTCGTAGAAGGTTGCAGACTCATCCTGGGTCACCTCAGGAGAAGGCACAATCTCCTCCAACTCCTCTACCTCGTCCTCAGACTCTGCAACACACCACCACAAGGGCATGGTTCAGTTACACAGGTTTACTCACTGACTTTACCTTTTGAATATTAAATATTTCCAAACCAATATAATAACTATGAACCTTAAGTGTTTTAATCACAGTAAATGGATCTCACCTTCCGGGGGTTCCGAGTCCGAATCTCCAAACACCTCATCTTGGTAACGGAACACATCATTATGAACATAGAACTTGTTTGCTACAGTGCCCTGCAGAGACAAAACACCAGAGTTGATTAGGATTATTAACATTGTTTGTAACCCATTATGCACAACTCCTCAACTACAGGAAAGTGATAATTCAGGAAAAGTGGTCCTTGGTGGAGAACAAGAAACGTTGAGGACCCCTTATTATATAAACCATTCGAACAATTTGAATATGTGAATCCCAGTGAATGAAATGAGTGTCACACTGCATTATTAACATTTAAAATGTGCAGATTTATCCTAATATAAATCAAAACTATCTAAGCATATATATCGCTTGCTGCTTAGCAGAAATAGATTAAAAGTTCAAAGTAAAATGTAAAGATATTTTAAAATATGTTTTCGTGAACGTAAAAATCCAAGCTTCCTTGCTCGGATTTTGGGAGGTGTAGTTTCAGACTCTATAGAATTCAGAGATTGTGGAAAAGTTGTTGGACTACGCGAGACAGCCGAGACTAGGGTTGTGCTTCCTTCAAGTTGCTCTGGATTACAATATGGCCATAATGTCTAAAATGTGAGTATTGTGCTTTGGCATTACACCACACAACAACCACCCACCTCAGGTGCCAGCACGAAGGTTTGCATGAACTTCCTCATAGGCTGCATGTTGTTGGAAAGCTCTCCCATCACCTGCACCACCACGCCCTCATTTAGTGTAGCATGGGCATCCACGTGCCTGATCTTAGTGTGGCACTCTCGGAAACTCAGGGCCATCACCTTCTTATGGATCTCCTGGAACGGAAGAGGAGGGCAAAAAATCAAATCACTTGCTCACCAACTTAATGTGGTGAGCAAGTGACTCCAAATGTGGTGAGCAAGTGACTCCAAATGTGGTTAAGCTTTCAGCCCAATCCAGGCTCCATTCAGTTATATTATATCTAGGGCTACAATTAATCATGCCTGGATGGCCTGCCCCATACATCCCATCGACTCTGCACTAACTAGCCCTATCTGGATGGGGAAAAACACAAGTCTGTTATTGCCATAAAAGGCTGCACAATTTACATAGGCAGCGGGTCAAATCACATAGCACGGGTGCAGTACTTAGTTTAGACAGTTTTTGGTTTAGACTAGTCATTGGTTAGACCAGTCATTAGTCCTACAACTACAACCTATATCAAACCCTCACCCTAACCTCCCACGGGGCAGCACACCTAAACCTAACCTTAACCCATGTCTAACCAATGACTAGTCTAAACTAGACAACAGGGTGAGAGACAGAGAGACACCATCCTGCCACCTTGGATTTGTTATAAAGAATAAAACATACATGGCCTACATACATATGTTAAATGTATATATCCACCTTCTGTCATTTATCATTCCATTGCTACAACAATATACAGAAAACATGGCATATTTTGGACATAGTTCGAATGGTGATTAATCATGATTAATTAATTTTTAAGCTGTGATTAATCCGATTTTTAATCGTTTGACAGCCTTAACCCATTGACGCTAGGGTTGGGATTCGTTAGGATTTTAACGGTTCCGGATCCTTCCCGGATCCCTCTTAACGGTTCCGGTTCCTAACGGTTCCCTTAACGGATCCTAATATTATTTTTTACCCCTTTTTTTCTGACATAGATTATGCTTATATTATAACTAACCTAACCAAGTACATAATTAACACAAATTCATTAATTCAATTATTGAAAATGCACTTTACAATTATGAGGTGGCACTATTATTTAAACTTCACCACCACCAGCAGCTAGCCACCACAACAATATCATTGTTGCAATTTGTACTGTATATTGCAATTTGTACTGTATATTAAATATACAGTACACATTGCAATAATGATATTGTTGTGGTGACAAATGTTGTCTTTAATGTTCAGATTAATTTAATATGAAGGACCCCTTACCCTAATGGAAACAAGCCATAGTGCTTTCTTGGATTATAAAATCCTCTTAGCAGACCTTGTATTGAACTGTACTGTCCTGTGCTTTTTTCTGCAAACTGTTTATAAAGTAATCAATCTATATGCACCTAAACGCTGGGCTCTCAACAGTCACGCGATTAATTTAGAGCCAAATCAAAAGCAGTTGAGTTGCTTATAAGTTGTACAAAATTAGTGCAGACAAATTGATTTGGCTCTATAGTTAACGTGATTCATAAAATATCAGACAGAAAGACGTCGAGTCATTGGCGTTCACCATTAACAACAGTTGTACAATACGCCGCGGCCTAATGAAAAGCTGTGTAGACGTTAGTAGTTTTTATTTTCTACTACGTTACTAGCCTGGGGAAAGTGAACCAGCCTTGCATCAGATCGTCCCCCGCCGGCTGTGGTGGAGCTGCGGGGAGAGCGGGCACGGCTTTCCGCATGGCTCACTAACGCGATGTGCCTAGATTATTCTCGTTAGTTGTGGACTCGTGTAGGCATATTGATTTTGAGATGTTTCCTCAATGTGGACGTGGTACATGTTGCACTTGCAACAACCTTTGCAGAGGGAACTATAGCATCGCATTTATTGCACTTTGCGTGCTCACTGCTCAGCCTCAGTCATTTCCCTCTCTGTTAACCACACTTTGGAGATCTGTGCGACATACTGTCCCAGTGTCCCACTCGCTCCGCGGCGGTCGCTAAATGCACAGAACAGTGGCCGTATCCTCCCCGACCCCACTCACTCTGTAGGTGGGGTGACGTCACCCCAGGCTCTGCTTGCATGCATGCACAGACACAGCGGAGCTAAATGCCGACTGATGAGATCCGTTTGGGGAACCGTTAGTAAAAAAACGATGGAACCGGCTCCGGATCCGCAATGTCGGAACCGGGTCTGAAATGGACCCGGTTCCGAATCCCAACCCTAATTGACGCCTGTGCACCTTTGATGTCGGTGCGCTCTCTGTGTCTCATCAGCTATTGCTATACATGTAGCAACAACTATTTAAAATAAAATAATTAATCAGAACTTGAAGGTTTTCAAAAACCTTAGGTCAGGCCCTAGAAGGCGTTCCCAGATTCGGCCTCAGGCATCAATGGGTTAATATATCATAAGCCTTTTATATCATAAAATGTAAGTTAAATATTTCAAAAAGTATAAATGTGAAAACACCCACATGCAGACACAAAGACAAAAACTCTGTGACAGTGTCACAAACTAAGGAAAAGATAGTGAAATATGGTGTTTGTTATCTAATGTATTGGGTGATGATTTACAAGGGCTGGCCAAATGAAGGTCTGATGGCAATGCCAATGTGCTGTTATGGCATGTGATGCAGCATTCTCTTTATGTATGAACCCTGTGTTGGGTATGTGGGGAGCTTAAACATTGTTCAACTCTATATGTAGCTTAGTTTATCTACTGTTTGTGTGAATTGGGACTCACAGATTGTCCGTAGACAGGCTCCACAGGTTTGCCATGATTGTCCAGGCCTCCGTGCACATAGGATGAGTTCTTGCCATAAAACCTACAAAAGAAAAACAAGGTTCATAGAGTCCAGTGGTCAGCACTTAAACAAAAGTAACAAAATTGTTGTTCATTTTTTCCCATAGCTTTGTTTGATTGGCTCAGCAACAGAGCATATGACCGGAGTGGACTGGGAGCAGTGTGGGACCATTTTGAATTGAGCGTGGAACGAAATGTGTCAAGAGTGGCTTGGAGCGGAGGACCATCCTCTGCTCCGAGCCGCTCGTGTCAGGGCTGAGCACCACATGTTGGAGCATGCCCCAGTCGCATGGATCGTTATATGTATTTTGACATGAGCGAATACTATAACGAACGTGACAACAGCCCCCTGGAGCAAGGAGCTGCATTTTTCCCCACTCCGCTCGTATGCCCTGCTCAGCAGCAGAGGTGTTGTGTTTCTGTTTCAAACCAGCTGCCGAGCCAATCAAACAACGCTATGGAAAAAATGTATGGCACCTACTGAAAACGTGTTACTACAGTTATGCAGTGGCAATTGACTTGTATACACACTTGTTTTGACTCTTGCCATTCATGGTGTACAAGCGAGGGATAAAGTTCGCTATGCATTGAGAAGCAGGCAGACAATTTAACCACTTAAAACCCTCTATACTTAGTGAAACGGACCAGAGTTGCTCTTCAGTTTGTGTGCTTTAGTTTTTTTTTTTTACCTCTACACCAAATCTCTTCACCGAAAATAACCGATCTACAAGCTCACAATGAATCAATACCCCCCCCCCCTATAGGAATGCTGGGGTTCAAGTGGTTAAAAGCACTGCTTCACATTATGATCTTACCTGTGCAGGTAGTCAGGGGCCTGGTTGAGTAGTGTGTAATACTGTCGGACAAACTCCCGCCCGACCAGCTGGGCACTTGGCTTCTCCATCACCATTTCTTTGGTCAGCTGGAAAGAAAATCTGCCAACAAGGACAAACTAGGTCAGCCGGGAGTGTATATTAAAAAAAATGGCCATCAGTCTCTATTCTGGTACTCATACATCACTCTTGCAATCAGCTCTCGATAAGAGTCTCTGCTAAATAACCAAAATGTGGGCTAGATTTAACACGATCTAAATATTTGTACGTGTTGCAGTTGGTTAACTAACCCATTTTAGGTAACCAGTCACTGCTTAGAAAGTATTTTCCATTATGAAAAAAGATAATTAATGGATATTGAAATAGACAATAGTGATTTTGGACTAAATGCACCAGCCTGTATTTGGTATTGGCAAAGTAAAAGCATGTTTAAGTGTATTTTGGTCCAATCCAAAACTTGAATCAGTTCCAGAAATGTAATCTGCTTCTCTCCACTGTGCTCACTGCTACTGAGCTGGACATCTGATGATGACACGAAAGAAGAAGACGACTCTGCTCAGGGGCATCATGTATTTCGCTTTCTAAAGGGCCAATGGTGTCAAAAGACGGCAGGATTGTGTGTCGTTTAATAATAATAATGTGATTTAAATTTCAGACTTGTTTCATGTCCATCTGTTCAACTAGTTTTCCCTTATCTCAAGGTAAACATTGTGTCTCAGTAGGAAAAGGGTGTGCTGTGTATATGACATGCGCGCACCCCCCCCCCCCCCCCAATTTGACTCAAAGGAGTCAATAGCTTGCCTTTTGATCACACATTCTGCATAGTTTCCCATTTTTTGTGTTACATGTGTAATGATAATGAACTTTATTTATATAGGACCTTTCAAAAAAAGTTTCCAAAGTGCTGTACAGAGCAAGGTTAAAAAACAACATATAGCAAGTCACAGTCAAAAGCAATAAAGTAGATCTAACAACTCACAAGCTGCTGTAAAAATACATGCAACACATTGTAATACAGTACAAACACACTACCGTAATGGCAGAGTCACCTACAGAATGCTCCACAACCCAGTTCTATGTGAAACTGATTCTTAACTAAGCCTGGTGCTAGGCTCCGTTAAACGAGCATTAATTAATAATGGTAATCATGTTATCATATTGGTTATTACTAATGCGATACAAGATGAATTTAGTGCCATTAGTAAGTAAATGTGTTGCCTTTGGAATAGGTTTCTGTTGTGAGCTTTGAGCTACTTTTAACTTGACAGCATTCCTCAAAATGACATACCAGTTCAGTTGGGCAGTGGGCATCTCATACAAAAGGAAAATACTTACTTCACAGATACTGTGAAATACAGTGTGTAGTAGTGCACGTTAACAAGTATGATGATATTTCAACAATCTTAAATATCAGACTAATACGAGTCCAGTGAGTTAGTTAATAATCAACTATGTTCTTATGTTGAGCACAACCTTAACATCCACTTTCTGAAGATCCACCCCAAAAGAATGTGGTTACGGGAACAGCCCAGAAAACAATTTAACTGCTGACATTTTTACAAACTACAGCACATCACGAGATGCCTTGTTCTGGCCATGGGTGATACTGTCAAGTCAACCTACAAATATCTGCATTATCGTCTAAACAAATATTGACACTGTTACTGAAAAGCTACAATATACACGTATCACAAATCGTTTCACAAATCAATGTATGGTGGTATGATTACAACACACATGAATGGCAATATATAACTGCACACATAACACATTTGATAAAGCCTTTACCATTTCATAAACGTTAGGATGACACATTACCTTCCCAAAAAGCTCAATGCACCTTGTCTTAGTTTAGAATGGTGCAACCAAACTGCACTTTCACAATAAATAGGAGGACCCTTACTGGGCTGCCTGCAGTAATGTCTTACCTCTATTGTTAAGTGACAAGATTTTCCACTTTTTTAAACTACAATTCATAACACTACCACCATCCATGACATGAAACAGCACATCACCCACTGCCCAGGCAGCCCATCCATAGAAAACTATTGTGTACCTCAGAAAATAAATCACATATCAGTACGGGACCCGTAGTGCCAGGCAACTGGACCTTTTAGGCCAGTTAATGGACTATTTAAGCACACCTGTTCACACCACTTTGCATGGCCATCTGCTGCATTGGCACACTTAGCAACCAACAACACAACAAGCTTGCTCCCCGCCTACCTACCTACCAAACAACCACCACCATGATAATAAGACACTGACTCATTTTGGAATAGATCAGTTAATTGGGGTGAGGGAACCTACCAAGCCGACGAGAACGCGAGCATGTTGGAAATAAATCTCCTTCAACTATACGCTGACAACTGAACAACTAACCGTTTTGGGATTAGTTCCTTTTAATAGACATTTCAACTAAAGGCAAATGAGGCAACTTGTAATCCAGCACGCAGCCATGTCAGGAATGGATGAGGCCAAAAGGAAAAGCATGCAGGGCAGCCATGGAGACAAAAGGCCACGCCGTGCCCACCACACTATCAGAGACCACTGATCACCAGGCATCCTACAAAATTACAATTTTTAAGCCCGTGTGCACGTCAATACGACTGGCTCACATAGAAGCCCAAGTGGCTATCTCGCTTGCTAACGGTTTAGCTAGGTGCTGCAGCTGGAATGAATGGACGGCCCAAACTAGGACACCCAGATCCAGCACGTGTCCCATGCAGTCTCACACACAGCCGTCCAATACAGCTATAGCTAGCAGGCTAGATAGCTGCCCTGGCTAATGTTAGCGACACATCAACGCAGTTATCAAGCATACTAGGTTAACAAATGGTTAGATAAATGGGGGGGGGGGAGACTAATCTTACATATAATAAAACACATTATTACTACAATGCAATTTACCGGGATGTAATCGAAAGGCGGCATAGACAAGCCCCACTGACTGAACGAGCATCAACAGCCAGGATGGTTCACTTCGATGCACGAGCCTTTTGCCCAACAACTGAACGTTTTATATGTATTTCAAAGTGAAAGGTGTCCACGCGCGTGGAAAAGGTGTAATTTCGTCGAATGAAAGACTGGTGTAATAAAGTAACCAAGTGCCTGTACGAGGACATGCAGTACGAGTGGTATAGTTGGACGCCCCTGCCGGCCGGGGCCCTGCTTAATAGACTGATGAACAATGTGGACATAAAAGCATGAAGCAATGTACCTGTAACGGTAACTTATATGTTCACATTAATAAACATGCAATGCAACGCGTAATTACATTTTACTTCACCCAAAACACCCCTTTTTTCGCTCCACGACGAAGGACCCAGTTAACTGACACATATTTTCATTTAAACACGTCCAGAGAGCCAATAAACTATGTCTGTTCACTCACCAGAGGGTCAGATAATCACAAAAATGATGTCTTTTTTGTTAACGGATTAGTGATTTCTTTTGAATCACCTTCCCGGCTCACTCTGTCCGCTCCAGTCAGGCGGTGGGGTCGACTAGCGGCTTCACACAACGTGCTGCTTGCTTGCCGGTCTCCTCGCGCACCATCAGTGTTGCCAGATTGTGTGAGAGAAATAAGCAGCCAGGTCTATGAAAACAAGCCTAAAATAAGTTATGGATGCCACAGTTGTGAGCTTCTCTGCTGTTTTCAACAACAACAAAAAAATCTTCAACCGCTTATCCGTAGTCGGGTCACGGGGGAAACAGCTCCACCAGAGTGCTCCAGACTTCCCTCTCCAGAGCAACATTTAGTGACTTCCTCCTGGAGGATCCCAAGACGTTCCAAGGCCAGTGAGTCAATGTATTTCCTCCAACTGCGTCTTGGTCTGCCCTGGGGTCTCCTCCCAGTGGGACGTAGCCTGGCGCAGCCACACTAAACCCGCCCCTATTGCATATGCATATGCCCCAGCGCAGTGGTATATTAGTATCGCAACGCGAGGCTAAGTGGGACGTGCCTCGAGGACCTCCCTAGGGAGACGCCCGAGAGGCATCCTAACCAGATGCCCGAACCACCTAAGCTAGCTTTTTCCCAGGCGAAGAAGCAGCACTCTACTCTACTCCGAGTCTCTCTCGCGTGACCAAACTTCTCACCCTGTCTCTAAGGGAGATGCCAGCCAGCAAGGCAAGCCAACTCATTTCGGCCACTTGTATTCGCAACCTTATTCTTTCGGTCATGACTCACACTTCATGACCCTAGTTAGCCTGGCGCAGCCAGACTTTGGTGAGAGTAGGAACGAAGATTGCTCGGTAGACAGAGAGCTTTGCCTTCTGGCTCAACTCTTTCCATCACAACAGTGCGGTACAGCGACTGCAATACCGCCCCTGCCGCTCCGGCTGATCTCCTTCCTCCCCTCACTCGTGAACAAGACCCCGAGATACTTAAACTATAAACTCCTTTACCTGGGGTAATGCCTCATTCCCTACCTGGACTGCACAAATCACTGGTTTCCTGCTGAGACATTTGGAGACTGATCCTCATCCCAGCCGCTGTACAGTGTGTACACTCGGCTGAGTGCAAACCGGTCCAGTGAGAGCTGATGGTCTTGGACCGATGGGGCCATCAGGACCACAAAGTCAAAGTCAAAGTCGTACAATTAGTCACACACGTTACCGCAGGGAAATTTGTTCTTCGCATTTGACCTATCTCTTGGAGCGGTGAGCCACAGCGTGCGCCCTGCTTGGGAATCATTAGTTGATTTGACCCATTGATGCCATGCAGGGAGGCATTGGGTCCCATTTTTAGTCTTTGGTATGATACTGGAAAAAGCAGTGATGCATGGTTTATGGTTTATGGTTTTAGCAGTTTTTGTATTAACCTGTACCTTCCTTGAACTGTAGCCATTCTGCAATCTGTTAATACAATTTTCAATCAATCAATCAATCAATCAATCAATCAATCAATCAATCAATCAATCAATCAATCAATCAATCAATCAATCAATCAATCAATCAATCAACGTTACAGAAAAAGAAGCCCAATGTCGCTTATAATGAGCAGACATGGCAACACTGCACACCATGGGAACCATGATGGGAACAACCGAACATGGATCCCACCCCACCAACAGCCAGCCAATCGTTACATCTGAACAAAAAAAAACACCCGCCAATGAACTGCGCTCACATGCAAATGTCCCGCCCCCTTCCCCGGCCGCTCTCTAGTCTCTCTCTCTACCGTGTTTGTAATCCGTCGTACGACGGCGTTGCGCGGCTTAAAATAGCAGATCTACGAGCTCACAACATGTATCTAACGCGACGCGTTGTGAGCTTGTAGATCTGCTATGTTTTGGGGGGTTCAAGGCGCCATCGTACGACTGAGTCGTAAATTAAGTCAAATAACCATAGCAAATAAATAACGCATACCAAGAGAACGTGACGTCACACCATGATTGATGGATGGATACCTTTATTAACAGTTTGAATAAGCACAGGAAAGTACAGTTAAAACGGTTCAATAAAAGGTCTGCTATTAGAGGATTAAAAATCACACCTGTGTGAAGTGAGTGGTGCAACTCCGTGTGGGGGTGGGGGGGGGGGGGGGTGGGGAAGTTCCAGACATGACAGAGTTACCGTGTGGGGGTCCCTCTACTATACCCTACTGTACTGTACTGTCACTGTACTAACCCATAGGAACGCACCCAGGGTGCCGGCCCGATTCCGGCGAGCCGCCCTGTGTACGAAACGGTTGAGAAATGACAGAGTTACCGTGTGGGGGTCCCTCTACTATACCCTACTGTACTGTACTGTCACTGTACTGACCCATAGGAACGCACCCAGGGTGCCGGCCCGATTCCGGCGTGTACGAAACGGTTGAGAAATGACAGAGTTACCGTGTGGGGGTCCCTCTACTATACCCTACTGTACTGTACTGTCACTGTACTGACCCATAGGAACGCACCCAGGGTGCCGGCCCGATTCCGGCGTGTACGAAACGGTTGAGAAATGACAGAGTTACTGTGGGGGTCCCTCTACTGTACTGTACTCTACTGTCACTGTCACTGTACTGTACTGGTACACCCGAAATCACCAATATATACAGTTAATATGTGCGTGTGTGTTGCACACAGGTGGTGAAAAACAACCATGCTGTTTTCGTGCTCAGACGCACCCAGCCTGCAGCCAGCCAGCCACCCACCCACACATATAGCTCCGTAAGGGAGTGGTTGCATTGCACCACTCAAAAACGGCCAAGAAAGCTTATGCTTGTTTCCATTGGGGTCCTCCATTTTTGTGAAAACCTCACAAGATGGCGCCACCTGTCCATTAAAACTCAATTATGTTGGGGGGGTGTTGGGGTGGGACATGTCCTGAAATCCCAAATGATCGTCGCTTAAATAATTGCGATTAATGATTTAATTGTGTTGTGTGTTGTTGAACATTGGAACATTATGAATACAATTTACATTTCTGTTTGACTTTGGGCTTCATAAACAAAGGTCAATTTAAAGGTGTATACAATAGGGCAGCTATGACAAATTAACTGACATCATTTAATATTATGGCCTTAAAAAAAACCAACACGAATATATTTAAATATCTGAAAATGTTCAACATGAAAATGATTATGACAATTATGCAAAACATAATTGTGATCTAAAACAATTGTGATTTAGGCGATTGTAATAGCCTAATAGTGGCAGGCCTGTCATGAACATAAGAGTGTGATGGAAGCTGGATGTGGACATGTGGTAGGCCTATAACAGCAATGATACTAGGCAGCTAGGCTACTAGTCTATAGCAATAGACATAAAACATAAAAAATGAAACAATATTGTGTGTTGTGTGATAATGATAATGTCCATGCATGGATCGTATGGTCGTCACAGCAGATCATCGCTTTCTTTTTCTGCATCTGCCTCGTCACTGTCTCCAACCACATGCATGACCTTGCACAGCATCCATAAACCTCCTCTTTGGCTTTCCTCTTCTGCCGCTTCCCTGCATGGAAGAGCTCTGCATCTTCAGTGTCCTTCTCCCAATATTTGTAGCCTACTTATTTCAGTCTTGAAAAAAATTAAAAAGTAAAACAAAACATGTGACTTGTGTAAAGGCCTACTATAGCTCTGGTCCATGGACCAGAGCTATAGTACAGGCTACAATAAAAAAAATACAAATGATCGAGTGAGTCATTGATTCCATTGTATTTTACGTTTGGTTAAACCTTTATCATATTATAAATGTATTTTTTCATAATTAAAAATCATATTTATTTATTTATTCATACAGTGACAGTTATTGAATCACAGTCAGCACGATTGATGGTCCCTCGATTCCCTCCGGGCTTGCTTGGCTACAGCCAATTCATATTATTGTCGTTTCTGTTTAACACATGCCAGGCATATTATATACCATAATAACCATATATGCCAAATACATCCACAATACATTGATGGTGAAAACGTAGCAACAACAATCACCCACCACCAGAGGGAGACATAACCCATCTTGATTAAAAAACAAGCATCTGTTTTTGAGCAGATGAGTCATCAGATTTCCTCTGCTGATTCTCTGATTAGAAGTCAGCCTCTCAGTACTTTAATTGAACAGTAGTTTCATAACAGCATACACTAGAATAGAACAGACTTCTGCAACAGAAGAGAACACAATGGTTATTCTATTCTGATCTTCCATCGGCTGAATGTGCTCTCTGGACCTGAAAGTTTAAAATGTCTTCAGCTGAGATGCAAAGGTCACCATATCCATGTACAGGCCATCTAAACTTCTCAACTGAAACTCACTGCAGAAAGATGTGTGATATCAAGAAATCAATGATGCTTCCACTATACTAGTGAAATTCAGGATAATAATAGACAGCATGGATTCTTCTGGTTCATTAATTTTAAGGCCCTTGTTGTAACCCATGTAAAATCCATTCCCAGCGCACACACGAATATGCACACGAATATGCACACACGTGAGTGTGCACACACACATGCACACACACTCGCACGCATGCACACACACGCACGCACGCACGCACGCGCGCGCACACACACACACACACACACACACACACACACACCAGTCAGCTTTTTCAGAGAGAGAGAGACATGTACTTCCCACGGATTACAATCACCCAAGGAGAGTTTGAAAACCACCAAATGTTTATAACATGTTAAATGCACAATCTTTTATAGTCTCACAAGATAGTATTACTCAAAGTGTTAATATAACACAGCTCTGTTCACATGTTTATTGTATTGTTTTGTTCCACTTTTGCTTTAGCAATGTAAACGTATGTTTTCTCATGCCAATAAAGCTCCTTTGAATTGAATTGAATTGAGAGAGAGAGAGAGAGAGAGAGAGAGAGAGAGAGAGAGAGGAGAGAGAGAGAGAGAGAGAGAGAGAGAGAGAGAGAGAGAGAGAGAGGGGGAGAGAGAGAGAGAGGGAGAGAGAGAGAGAGGGAGAGAGAGAGAGAGAGAGAGAGAGAGAGAGAGAGAGAGAGAGAGAGAGAGAGAGAGAGAGAGCAAAGCAAAGGAGGTAGTTGAGAATGTTCTTTCCCCTCATGTCTCATGTGGTGGAGAGCTGAGCAGAGAGGATAGGGGGCGGGGCGGGGGGCGGGGAGGTTTTCCCAGCCTTTGTGGATGAGGCTCTATACAGTTGTTCCAAATTCCTGACGCTATAGTGTCAGGCTGAACGGGTAGAGATGGTAACTGGGTGCTCTTTCTTTCCCTGCAGTCACCCTTGAGACCGATATTCCCCACAAACAACTTTGTGCAAAGCAAGTGTTGTATTATGCTGTATAGCCCAGGGGTCGACAACCTCTTTGACTTAAAGTGCTGTGTTTTTATTTTCTTGATAGTTAGTGTGCCATGTCAACATTATGTTGAATTTATGACATTCCAACAGATGTTGATTGTCCATAACACAACACAAAGACAGTTTCTAAAGGAATTAGCAATGCACATTGCATTGTCTATTTCTCTTACAGTAAATACTTTATTAAACCTATACATATTTTGCATGTGTGTTCTTGTGTATCTTGTAATTTAGACCAAGTATAAAGTCAGACTTTATGTATAGCAGACTGTATACTATCAGCATGTTTCACATGTCAGTTGTGCTTCACAGGGAGATTTTTGAGTGGTGCAACCACTCCAAGGAACAGCAATGTCCGTGATCAACTATGTTTGTGTGTGACAACTATGTTTGTGTGTGACAACTATGTTTGTGTGTGACTGCACCAGTACCAATGAGTACCAAAATTGGCGCTGTTGTGCCAGAAACGGAGAGAGAGAGATAGTGCTGCACTGTTGCCTGCTAATGAGAGAGAGAGGGGGGGGGGGGGGGGGGGGATTTGCACCACTCAGTTCACACGGGTGTGATCTTTTTTAGTATCACAAGAAAGCAAGATATGAGTAAAATAATGTTTGCTGTGCAACATGTTGAAAATCTCTTAATTTGTGAGTTGGCAAGCCTTTTTGTGATAAAAGATTGATGTGTCCTGTAGTCACTCATGTTGCATTCATCGTCTATAGAAATTCCTTTGAATGAGCAAAATGGAGATATGAATGCGTGCAGA
Source organism: Electrona antarctica (assembly GCF_951216825.1). Lineage (NCBI taxonomy): Eukaryota > Metazoa > Chordata > Actinopteri > Myctophiformes > Myctophidae > Electrona > Electrona antarctica. The sequence continues at coordinate 46,411,499 of NC_136806.1, read as the reverse complement.
GATTTTTCAGATATTTAAGTATTTTATTCGTGGAAAGAGTTCTATTGTGCTCTCGATGATGACAAAAAAAGTGTCAGTAAAACAAGTTAAGAGCAAGAAAGTTTTCTCAGCCTGCGAGATTCTTTCCTCGTAGAACAATATATAATTTATATTGTTCCAAATATCAATAAACATACTGTATATCCTCGTTTGTGACATGGAATCTGTATGAGACAGTGAAAAAACAACTTGTAGCAGTAGTCAAAATATCAATGCACTAAAACAAAGTACAAAAAAGACAAAAAAAATGAGTCCACCACCAAAAGAGTGCAAAAACTATTACTGTTATTTTTTTAGAAAGCAAGCAAAGGGATCATTTATTTAGAAACTTTATTTTGGATTTTTACAAATTTGTGTAAACTGTCAAATTGATGTCAAATTCAAGCCCCAAAGTATAAAAACCACATATATAAAATAATGACAATAATCACTGTTTGCACCCGTTCCACAAAGAGAAACATTTACATCTCCCATCAAAAGGTCTTTACTCTAATCTATCTGATTTCAGAGGCTTATTTGCTTTTAAAAACAAAAAACAAAAAAACAAAAACAAAACAAAAAAACTGGAAGTTGCATGATCACGATTTTGTGATAGTTAGTAGACAGACTGTGCACATCTTTTGTTTTAATCTTTTTAGTGGTATAGGTAGGATAGGTTGTTATAAAACACAATTTGTTTTTTCTTTAGCAATTAGCACCGTTACTGTGATTTTAATTTAGGGATCAGCTCCTTTGTCCCTCTAGTTGCGACAAGGTGATCTCGTACTGCTGCTGGTCACTGGAGCTTAGATGACCATGTCCTTGTCCACATCCTCTGTAAACACAAAGCAGGTGCAACACTCATGAGCATGATTGACCAGAAGTCATGACATCAATGTACAGGATTGCTGGTATTTACCTCAAACAGCATCAAATTACAGCATTTTCATATTGCTGTATTGGATTGAACATGTGTTAGACTCTAACACATGATCTTTTCTTAGAATTGGACGGGATGATTTAGATCGCGAGTTATTAACGTTTTAAGGGCCGTCTAACAGTTAGACGGCCCTCCGCTGTCCAGTCGCTAGTCGCGATAGATTGAATCTTACCTCCCGTTGTTGTCGATCGCATCGAGTGTTTAGGCTACATTTAGCTGCTACAGCCACATCCGGCATAACATCCGGTCCGTCGGTAAAAGTGATCCGTTGCTATAAATCGATTGGGCGCTATCATTTAATGGATTAAATAACCTCGGGCAATTAGAGTGTTAACAACCTATAAAGCCAAATTAATTTTGGCCACGCCCCTTTTTAGCTTAGATTGACTGGCCTAAATGTGTTACAGCTTGTAGTCCTCAAACCCCAAAGTGAGTTCGCAGTGGGTTCCTTCACCAGACTGGCAGACTTTCAATGCTTTTTGCAATAGGGGGTTTGAATTATGACCAAAAATAGGTCTATGATTAACATATTAAGTAAATTTCACGTTTTATTATATGACACAAATTAAAACATGTTATTGATGTTAATATCATAAGCCTTTGTTAGCTACAGAGCTTATTTTCTTAATTGATCCAAAATCCCATTTCCCACATGGAAAACCTAGGATTAAATCCACGTGTTTACATCGGTGATGTGGGGTCAAAAGGAGTGAATGCAGCAAAGTTAGGCTACATTCTTGCCTAGGTAGAAAGCCTATATATCTCCCTTGGTCAGGGGGATTTCCCTTTGTATGAGCGTTTTTTTCTTTTTCAATGCAGGTGACCTACTGTATGACTCACCAGGATGCTCCAATAACACTAGGTTTAGCTCTCTGACAGCAGATGCTGAACACTTTTGAGAGGCCTTAACCCATATTATATTGCTAATAAGCTCCCAGCTGTGGATTTATACTTACGCTCCTTGATGCCAAAGCAGTTGGCCCATTCCTCCAGAGCAATGTATTTGTCGCTATCAGCATCACACACTTCAAAGAAGCGAGTGGTGCAGTGCTCCATGGGGATGAGAGGAGCACGCAGGGGGGACAGCTCCGTGTGGGTAAGGTAGCTGTTACACAAATTCAGTAATTAGTATTTTGCATTATGGGACATGCGCATTTGACTTGTCAAATAAGGGATTTCCATGCAGGAACATACCCATCGATGGGGTGCTGGTCGAGCTGACCGAACTGCCAGTGGACAGGGAAGATGTACATGTTGTAGTTCTTCTCAAAGTCATGGGCCAGGAGGTCCAGAGAGTGCTCACCAGCCTGCAGCCTCTTCTCATTCTCAAAGATCTTCTTAACCTAAAAGATTGGACAGAAAAAAAGTAAAGGTTTCATTGAAGAACACTGGCAGTTTTGGAAGAATGAATGAATGAATACCTGACAGTGAATGTGTGAATTAATTAGAAATCTACTGTGTGCTACTGTGACCTACTGACCCTGAGCTTCTGCTTCTCGGTGAGCAGGTTGTTGTCCTCGTCACGCTCATACAGGGTCACCAGCACATTCTTCAGCCAGTCCCTCATGCGCAGGGGAAACTCGCTAAGCTCGAGATCCTCACATTCCTCGATTACTGCAGACAGACACATTTGGGAATCAGAAAGCATATTAGAGCAAAGAAACCTCCTTCTATCGTTCTTCATGGCTCTGCTGTCTATTAATGGTACTGAACCTGGCACATTCATGTTTCTTATTGTCTGGACAATAATGGCACGGATAGCGGTGCTTTTAATGTTTGTTATCTCTGTGCAGAATTCCAAACCCTACACGGCTTGTGCTTATAAACACGCCTCGTTTCTGTGGCCAACGCGGAAGTGCCTCTCGCAGTTTTTGGCAGATAAAGTATCACTTTAGACCGTGGCGGAGGCGCAACATTCGGCACGGCAAGTCGCTCACTTTAGCTTGCTCAGTGGTGACTCACGTGGCTCAAGTTGAGTCGACTCAGCGCAGTTCGAGTTGCGACCCTATAGGCACAGAATAGTAAATCATGTTCTGGCGAGAGCGTTTGCCTCGACTGCCACTCAAAGTGGCTACTGGCCAATCACAGCGCCTCCTTGCACAAGTGCACTGGCCAATCACAGCGCGTCCTTGCACAAGCCATGTAGGGTTTCGAATGAGGATATCTATGTATTGAAGCATTTGTATTAAATCACATTAAATGTTGTTCTGCATGGCTCAAATGTAAGTTGAACATTTCACGTCTTATTTATATGTATCCAATTCGATGGAAAACCGTAAACTGCCAACTCAACTACATGAAACTGAAATACAATGTAAGCTGTGATTGAGATAAAAGGACGTTCTTAGCCTTTTCAACAGCCTGAGATGAAAAGTGAAGGCATAAAAGTCTGAACATGAATAGTTTTCTTTATGCAATACAGAAAACCACCCTGATCTCCATTTGAACCTTTCTAGCCTCAGGCCTCATCTTCTCCACACAATAAGGCTCATCTCAAGAGACATGTTCAGTTTGAAATATGTAGCCTGCATGCTGAAACGTGTTGTTCCACCTCTCTGTAGACTCCTGCCAGGCAGGCAGGTATTATAGCTACAGCCTCACTGACATAGCTGCCCGTCAATCACTAAGGTAGAAAAATGTCAGCTAGGGAGAGTGCAATGTTAGTGAATTCAGAGCTAATGCAATTTGAGGGGGTGCGATGGCTGGGATAGAACGCCGGGGCTCCACTCCACTGCAGCCATCGGGCGTCCGCCAGCGTCGCATCATCGTCAACGCAGGGAATGTTCCCCTTTTAAACAATGAAGGGTGCTCCACTGCCGACGTTACCCTGTGCGTTGCGTTTGGACAGCGTCACCCATTCGCCATGGTACCGACACTGTCCAAACACCACACGACGCAACACAGTCAGTGAAGCCCCGGCGTAAATACATCACTCCAGTTCTCAGACCTTTACACTAGCTCCCTGTCTGTCACAGAATTTATTTCAAAATACCATTGTTGACTTATAAAGCATTGAATTGTTTAGGGCCAAAAACAGCATGAACCATCCAGACGTCTCAGGTCATCTCATCTGAGACAGGTTAACTTTATATCCCCAGAGCCAGAACTAAAACATGGAGAAGTAGCTTACAATTTTTATGCAACATAAAATTACCTCTCTGTTTGCCACTGTCTTCGACTGAGTTTTTTCTAATCATTTCTTCTGAACTGAAATTGTATCGTCTTGTTTTCTTCTTCATTTTAACCTATTTCTATTTTTAATTGTATTAAAATATCTTTACATAATGTGTAAAGATAGTGTGTGTGTGTGTGTGTGTGTGTGTATGTGTGTGTGTGTGTGTGTGTGCGTGCGTGCGTGCGTGCGTGCGTGCGTGCGTGCGTGCGTGCGTGCGTGCGTGCGTGCGTGCGTGCGTGCGTGCGTGCGTGCGTGCGTGCGTGCGTGTGCATGTGTGTGAGCTCACATTTGCAGGGTCCAATGTAGTCGAGGTGCAGCTTGTGTCCCTTCTTGGTTCCCTCCAGGGCGCACTTGGTGGCAAAGAAGTGACAGGAGGAGGAGTAGGTCTTGTTGTCAGTGCCACAGACCTGGAGAAGAAGGAAAGGACAGAGGGATGGAGAGGAGACAGCCAGTGAGCCAGGCAGGGATTTTCATATTTCTATCTAGCTTTGTATACAGCAGTGATTCTCAACCTGTGGATCGGGTATAATATAGCATGGTATGATAAACGCACAAAATGCTGGATAAAAGAGGCTACATGTGATGGAACTCACATGCTCGAACTCTCCGACAGCTTCGGGGCAGGTCAAATGGTCCTGGCATACACACATGGGGTCGTTGCTCTCATCTACCTCACACACTTTGCCCTTCTTGCAGTGGTGGTTCAGACAGGGGTCTGAAATAAAGGTAATCCACGGAGAAGAATTACAGTTTGTCCATCACAATTCACAACCATTTAAAATGTGTGATTTCTTTTTTATTTGAAAAGGGCCGATGTGCATGAATCAACATTCAAACATGCACCCAAGCATAGTTTTCATCGACAATGCCTTTGCCTGATGATGTTAGGCATCCTTACATAAACACAAATACAATATATACAATGGTAACAATGAACTAAATTGGTGGTAAAAAGCATAATTATAGTTAACATAGTTTAGTTAACATTATAGTTAAGAGGGGAAAGAAGCGCAACACCTACATACTGTAGAGACACTATGGCTAACAACACTGTAGAACCTGATGTTGGATAGAAGAGTGTGGAGGGCAGCAGTCCTAAATTAACATAAGCGAACAAAATCCAATAGCAGATGATACAGGTACAGTACGAGTACAGTCATGTTAAAGGTGAATAAAAGGCATTAGAGCCCACAAAGTATGCCACTCAGCTGCTATGGAGTTTGTTGCCATGTGCAAAAAATGATCTGAGATAAACCATGTATCAACTTATAATAGGCAGACAGTTACAAAACTGTCTGCCTATTATAAGGGTTATTATTTGATGGGGTTTTCAAAGCTAAGCAATTATACTTCTTTAGAATAATGCCAATGATACAAACTGAATGGCTTCTTCTTGTCTGAAGTTGTAAGTGCTTGTTTGTATAATGATTCAATTAGTTTTAAGCAGGCTGTAGTGTAGGGTGTACATTAGACTGACTTGTCAGACACTACTGCAGGTGATGTGGGAGAGAACAGAAAGTATAGCTTTGCTACCTCAGTCGAAGGCTGTTTCTGGGAAACCTTCAATTTACCAAACTGTACTTTTACTTTATTACAGGTCCTATTTGTGAGGTTTGAATATACATAATTTGAATTTGTATTCTGAGGCAAATCGTAGTCTCTATGCAGAGATGAGAACATCCTGTTCTGACTTGACTTGACATACCTTGCAGTGTGTGTGTGTGTGTGTGTGTGTGTGTGTGTGTGTGTGTGTGTGAGAGAGAGAGTGTGCGTGCATGGATGCATGGCTGCATGCGTGCGTGCATGTGTGCGAGAGAGCTCACATTTGCAGGATCCAATGTCCCCTCTCTCTCTCTCTCTCTCTCTAAAGACAGAACATGTGGCTGTGCCCCTACCATTTAAAGCCTGGATTTTACTGATTCATACAGGGTGGAATATATAATTATAGCCCTCTCCTCCGAAAATCTATCATTATGGCTTTTTGTCTTGCCAGTCTGAGATGTCTTAAAACCCAGCAGTGCCTCACTGCCCAGAGGCCCTGGGGTGGCAGACGGAGCTAAATCAAACTGCTGTCAGGATAAACTTGTTTGTATATCTGTGGAAGATAACAAACAGACACATTTTATGCCTGGTGTGTGTGTGTGTGTGTGTGTGTGTGTGTGTGTGTGTGTGTGTGTGTGTGTATGTGTGTGTGTGTGTGTGTGTGTGTGTGTGTGTGTGTGTGTGTGTGTGTGTGTGTGTGTGTGTGTGTGTGCGAGTGTGTGTGCGTGTGTAAACCGGTCTCACCCAAACACGGTGAAATAGCACGGATTGGCAATTCCGTACATACACGCCTAGAAAACCCCCAAATCCGTACATATTACACCAAAGTCCTCCCCATAGACCGTGGCAGAGGGGCGCCGTCTCTACCCAACTTGAGCCACGAGAGACACCACTGAGTCGAACGTTGTGAAGTTTGATTGAGCCGACTCAGCCCTGTCCGAGTTTTAATCCAATAGTACAGAATCGTAAATAATGTCAAACCCCAAACTCACCCAAACACGGTGAAATAGCACTGATTGGCAATTCCGTACATACAGTACTAGTAAAAGCCACGCCTCCGTCGCGGTCAAAACAGTAGTAGTGTAATATGTACAGATTTGTGGGCATTCTTCTAGGCGTGTACTATGTACGGAGTGTGTGTGTGTGTGTGTGTGTGTGTGTGTGTGTGTGTGTGTGTGTGTGTGTGGGTGGGTGTGTGTGTGTGTGTGTGTGTGTGTGTGTGTGTGTGTGTGTGTGTGTGTGTGTGTGTGTGTGTGCGCACGTGTGTGCACAATTGCGCATCACTTACTCTCAGCAGCAACATCCTCCACAACATCGATGGCCTCGTCGAACTCTTCTCCTGTCTCAATCTGAACTGGGTTGGCTCCTACCTCAGGGTCCTGGTAAGAACAGGGTTATGAACAGGGTAAGAACAGGGTTATGAACAGGGTAAGAACAGGGTATGAACTGGGTTGGCTCCTACCTCAGGGTCCTGGTAAGAACAAGTCAACCACAGGATAGAGAGGACAAAGGTCAAAACATACAGAACATAATTATTGTATACAGTATAGCACTACAAACATACAGTACATACATACTGTATACATATCACCTCAAACATACTGTACATAATGTGTATAATCTCTGGGTTAGAGAGTGTTTCAGAAACTCAGGACTGCCCATAACTCTGACATCCCATTATTCCGACTAGGGTTAGGGACAGTTAGTAATGCGGCGAGTCGGACCAACGTGCCGTCGACTCGGAATAATGCTCCGTCGGAACAATGACACGGCACCACTTAGAGTTAGAATACAGTCTGTGGAAGGGGTTGGTGAACCTAAATTCACAATTGTAACTACTTGACAGTTGACACTTATGTTCAGAGTAACGTACAACAAATTAAAATGTAGGCTACTGTAGCGCAGACAGTACAGTGATAAACACCACAACAACAATATTCAGTAGATCTTACGATCTGATCATCACAACGTGATCCTTTGCAGGGCTATTTCTGGCCCCATTTCTCGAATGACGTCCAACCTACTTACTCCTAACCGCTTAAATGTCCTTGGTTTCCTCAAAACTGAAAAAAAGGGTGGGAAAAAAAAGAAAATGGAACCACTAAAGAGGGGCTCCTCCCTACAGGCCAAACTGGGTCTGGGAGAGAGGAGGCGGCAGCCCGAACTTAGTGTCCAACAAAAACAAGCAGCTGGTTGCACATGTGGTGAGGCCATGAGAAAAAAAACGAAGCTAATGGCTTCCGGACTCGCTGTAGGACTAACACACGGCTAAATTTAAGGCCTGTGGTATCTCTGGTCCCTCTGGACCTCTGGAGCAGGAAACGGTAAAGGCGTTCACATGAAAGCTTGCCCTGACACCAAAGCTAACTTTGTCACAGAGGGGATTTCTTTTTTAAAGCTTTTCGGTTAAAAAAAAACTAAATACAGGGCTGCATGGCAGCAATTAGAGGTGAGAGATGGGACATCTTATGCAAAATATGAGCTGAAGCACACGTCATGCTTATTATCACTAAATACTACACTATTTAATTCTCATAGGTCCCGTTGAGAATTGAGTCATCTCTTTAAGCAGCTGCAAGGCTCAAAGGTATGCCATGAAGGCCAAATAAAACAAATCCAAGCGCATGTGAGGAAAGGAATTTTTTGTCGTGTTTCCCAAAACATCTCAATCTTTGTGCCAGCTGTGCTTTCCAAACCTTGTGTCTCTATATTTCATTGTTTTATGTTCTCCATTATATGGCACTTTGTTTGTTTGGATATGCAAGGTTTCCACGTGACAGCAACACAACCCAAGTCTATTTGAAAGTAGAATGACAGCAGCTGCACTGGGAGAAAGTACTCAATTGTTTTACTTAAGTACAGTACTTAAGTAATTGTACTTAGTTACAATACTTTCCACCACTGCTTCCCTGCACCATACTATGGTATGTGTAAGTATGTATACTGTGGCTGTGGTATGTTGCTGCTGCACCATAGGCGCAGAGACCAATGTCTGTACATTGTTCGACGTATCTCCAACTGTGTTTTCAGCGACCTGGTCATATGTGCCAGATTTAGGTAGAGCGGCTCAGAAAGCAGGAGCCTCAGGAGGGATTGGACTGACCTCCTCAACCACTGGCTCCTCATCAATGATCTCCTCCTCAGGAATGATCTCCTCCTCCGCTACTGGCTCTTCCACAATGGGCTCTTCCTCAGTCTGAAGGGAGTTTACACGCACACGCACGCACGTGTGCACACACACACACACACGCGCACGCACACGCACACACACACACACACACACACACACACACACACACACACACACACACACACAGTTAGATAATTACATTCTTGCACGTGGTGAACACACGCCCACTTGTGGACGCACACAGGAAAACCACTTGGATTGAAGGAACACTTGGAAAAAACAGACACTATGACCTCATATATACACAGACACGTGAGGAAGCACACACACAATGAAACAGATACGAGGACGGACACACGCACGCACAAACGAGATGTATAACTTACCGGAGCAGCCATGGCGTGGCCAGCCAGGCACAGAAGGAACACAAACCACACCCTCATCTTCGATGTCTGTCAGAGAGGAGACACAAAAAGGAACATTTCAAGTATCTGCTTTGTTCTGTAGTTTTTTTTGTTTAGTTTTATATTAGTTTTTGTATCATTTGGATACACCATGTTATGGGCCTGTCCAGCAGGGCATTTGTCACTACAGAGGCATCCCTTGAGGGCACAGTGTCTTGCAAATAGGAGCACATAGAAGCCATCTCATGTTCAAGCATGTCGGGAAGCCTATATGGCACAGCATCAGTTTTTCCCCACTGGAAGGCCACCCCCTAGCCCAGAGCACACATTATCGTGCGCACATGCGAGTGTGTGTGTACGTCCGCACACATTATCGTGTGCGCATGTGCGCGAGTGTGTATGCATGGTGTGTTTGAGGCTGTCGAAAAATGTGTCCACCAGAGGGTGCTGAAGTGGCCCAACTATGCACACCTCCACATTATTGTCTCCACCAGGCCGAAGGCATGGGGAGAGAGTAGCCTATGTTATACGGCCTGTTATAGCGCCACCAGGGGGCCGACTTTTGAAAAACATATTTTGTTCCGTCCAAAAATCCCGCAAATCGTTACACAGTATTTCTATAGTCATGGGTTCAAGACGGATCTGTCCGATATTTCAAAGTTTGCAGGATTGACCCGTTTTGAACAAAAAGCCTCAAATCATGAACGCAGCGTGCATTTTACGTGAAATCTTTCACAGACTTTCCAACTAGGCTGAGGAATATATCCCACCCTTTTCGCATTGGCCTGTTATAGCGCCACCAACAGGTGGATTTTTGCAAAACACATTTTTGGAACAAAATGCCTCAAATCATCCAATTGCCATCCAAGGCATAAGAATAAATGGCACCCATTTCACATTGGCCTATTATAGCGCCACCAGGAGGCCACAACCTGACCTGCCCTGGTGGAGACCTGTGCCCCGAGGGGCACTTTATCTAGTTCAATTTGCAGCCGTGCTGGATCCAACAGGCAGCCCTTCCTTTTGTTCGGAAACCTGGAATAACCTCTACTTTTCAAGCGTGAAGAGACAGCCACAAGCATGCAGACGTACTGACATCAAGGCACAATACAGTACATGACACATTTTCTAGTCTCACAATGGATTATGGACATGATCCAATTCCTCGACAAAACACCCAGTGTCTGCCTTTGTTTACTTGCAGGATTTATAGTGAAATTGTGGCTGTTTATATTTTTGCTTCAACAGAATGTAATTTCTCTCTTTGTATAGACTTCTCAGTTAGAGGACTCTTGTCGGGCACACCGGCTTCAGGCTACTCCAAATTAGGTTGACTAAATTAACTAAATTTGGATTTAATGGTTGAGATTGGGAACAGGGTTCTTTCTTTGCGAGCACCTCCTGTTTCTAGTATGCTGACAACCAAACACCGGCACGTTTTTCCATGCCACGAGGAACGATACTCTACAATACAACCACATTTTCCACCTTGTTTTAGCAAGAATAGACTTACACTCCCACTGAAGTTTCTGGATTCATGTCACACTCACAAGCACCTGCTTTTGCATGGACTTTAGAAAAGAAGATTAGCCTATAATCGACCAGCATAAGACCTGAAGTCCGCCTGCATCTTAAGCCTATAAATACTTGGCTGCGTGCTGGTATTACACACAGAAAATATCAGATCGACAAGCTCAGGCTAACTGAGGCTTTAAAGACCCCAGACATGGTGGAATGCCTGTAACTGTAGAATGCCTCTCTTCGTCTCCCCCTCTTCTCTCTGTGTGTCCATTGTTCAGGGTTTGATATACTATCCCCGTCTCTTTTCCCCATCTCTCACTCTCTCTTCAACATGTCTCATCTCAAGGGCAAAATAAGGGATCTTTTGTTTTGTAGTGTCACATGCACTCCCTCTTCCTCTACTTCTCTCCGTGTCTCTCTCTCTCTCTCTCTACAGTATCTCTCCCTGCGTCTCACCCTTTTGATTCTATCTCTCTCTACTTCAACTCCCTCTGTTGATGTCTCTCTTTCTCTCTCTGTTGTGCCCCTCTCAGTCTGTTCGAACCACAGATCCAGAAACGCTGTTTATCCTGCAGATGAAAGGTCCTGAGTGCTATGTAGGGCTTTTAAAAGATCCTATCAGTGTATCAGGGTGAAGTTGAGAGCAAAGATCAAAGCAATTACTGTCCTTTCATTTGCCCCATTTCATAATGTCATCAAAAAGAATGGGAGCAACTTCTCAAACTTTACCTACAGGTTTAGTATCAAACACGCACGCACGCACAAAGCAATTACTGTCCTTTAATTTACCCATTTCATAATGTCATCAAAAAGAATGGGAGCAACTTCTCAAACTTTACCTACAGGGTATCACACACACACACACACACACACACACACACACACACACACGAGCGTACGCACGTGTTTGATGCGAAGCGGGTTTGATGAGAAGACAAATTAATACAGACTAGAGGGAGAAAAATCTACCCTTTTAGGAGAAACACGTCACCAGAATAATCTGCAGGACCTTTTGTGAACATTGTCACAACATGTTGGAGAATTACAGACTTAGTTGGGGAGATGAACAGAAACTGCAGGGCACTTCTTAATACCATCGCCTCGAGGAGAAACATATTGTGACATTTAGAGGGAGGAAAAGTACATAACATTTAGCTGATAGGTGAGGCCAGGGGGGACCTGAAAAATGCAGGCCCCTCTTGACATGAACCATCTAAATAGGTGAACATGTTTAGACAGACACAGTAAAAAGGGTAAACTTTGCATGTAGTTACCTCGACATTTAGATATTACAGCATACGTGTTTTGACTGGCCCTTGAGCAACATAATTGAAGTTTCATTGACGGATCCCTCGTTGACCTTCATGAAGGTCATAAAACTTAACGTACTCTGGGTTGGTTTTCGCTGCAATTCTATGCAAATGTTCTACAAAATGTTCCTTTGGCGTAAGAGTGGTGGAATTAAAAGCAGACAAGAAAGTGTTGACAACTAGAAGCAATGGCATTACTTCTGTATTTAATTATAGACTAGCCTGACTAAGGGACTAAGGGAGCTTCACAGTAACTTACTTTCACAACAAACACATTTTATCCCCCCCCTCCCTTCCCCCCTCTCCTTTTCTTCATTATGGAAAGGAAAGAAATAAAAACAGGTGAACGGTGGGTGTACTCTGTACTCATCTCCAGACGGAATAACATTTACAACAGGCATCTACGCTGAACTTTAACCTCAACCATTCCGTTCTGGTGCTGATGTGCACTACTGCAATGTGCCTTTGAGGAAGGTCATTGCTGCTAGCGGTCCGACTCTTAATAGTGTCTCCACCTTTGGGTAAGATGCAATAGCACATCATGTGAATGACAGCGTTACTTCACTCAGTGTACAAATGCACACTATTGGCATGCATTTACAGTACACTGCATTGTATGTACCGTGTCGTGTGTCATGTGTCAAAATGAGTTTCCAGTTGAAAATCAGGTATTTTCAACACAGCAACACATGTAGACGTATCACATTAGCCTCGGCACTGACACAGACTGCAGAAGAGACTTTGACAATGGTGTTCAGTGTTTGTGCACTGCACATAGTGTAGGTCAGCTAGGCCGTGACGCCTCGACTGGGCTCGGACGTGGAAAAATACAGCGAGCTTGGCAGAGCACACAGACAGGACAGTGACGTCTAGAAGTAAGCCAGCACAAGGAACGTTCTCTCCCCCTTTGAAAAAAGGAGGGAGCTGAAAAAAGAAAAAAAAATAGGTGTTTTGCTGACAGGAAATCTTGGAAAAACCACCCCCTAACAAACAACTAATAAGTGGCATGTCAGACCCAGAGAGTTGTGGGGGGGTCAAGGTAGAGCAATCAATGTGAAATTTGATTGCAAATTTTAAAAAGTATTAAGAAAAACATGGCCTCACCTCCTAAACTGTCAGCTCAGTGTTTGATTTGGAGGAGCACGGTGTCCCCGTCTAATTACTATTTTTTTCCTTTTTTTCTGTAACACATTCACTTTTTAGATGATTCACCTCCTCACCAGACGAAAAGCTAACGGTGCTCGGCACGACAGGAAGGGGCCGGACCAGGTGACGCAATAGTAAAACAAATTGTTTTATTTGGAAAGCGGCACTCATAATCAAACAGGGCAGAGGTATAAGGGAAACTTCAGACTCATAAAGGACCCCTGTTTTCCCCTCCTCAAAGGTATTTAATTTGGGACGTTAGTTGGGTAAGCAAGCAGCTGTGGGGTGTAAAATCCCTGATGCATGAGGAAAACAACTCCGGAACGGATCGGTGGCCCAATCTCTATCTCTCTTTTCCCCTACCTTTATCATTTGAACTTTCTCTATGTATCTTTCCCCATCTCTCCTCCTCTCTATCGCTCTGTTTTGCTCTCCCTATCACATTCTCTTCTCTATAATCTCTCAATCGCTTTCTGAATCCCTATATCTCTCACTGTTCCTGTTCCCTTCCTCTTTCCTTTCATTTCCTTTAGAGGGAATGGGAATACAACATGGTGACATAACAGGTGGGTTGGATGCCTGGGAGGGAGGGAAAAAAGAAAACACTTGCTCCAGGAGACACAGCAGGTTGCAATCTGTCTTAGATTCACAAAGTCCCCCCAGCAAATACGATAGGCAAACAACATATGTGTGCAGGGGCTATAAAAAACCCCAAAACAACTTAATATAGAGACACAGGGAATAGGCTCTTTCTGTGCACCATGCTGCGTGCTTATTGTCACTTTCAATGACAAGCAATTCTGCTCCCATTGAGATCACTGAAGGCTTGATGAAGGAAAGGTGAAACACTGCTTGAGTATTAGACTTGTTGACATGTTATTAACCACTTAAAACCTACATACTTCATTGACTGGATTGAATTGCTTTAAATTGACTGGAGTCCCCTAGGTTTCTATATTAGGCCCCATCCTTTTTCTCCTCTCCACCAAATCTCATTGCCAAAAATAGCAGATCTACAACCTCACAACATGTTGCGCTGTGATCTTCCATTTTAGCTGAAAGTTTGGCCCAGAATAGGGACACATAGTTGTATGTGTCATGGTGAATTGTCTGAAAAATCCTACCGATGTAGAATAGATTACTTTTATTTAATTTAATTTGTTTTGCGTAAATGTCTGTGGAGAATCCCACAAGTTGCTGATCCATAGCAACTACTAAAGCCTGCTACCACCATTGCATCTGCTTATTCAAGCCTGGGTAGCGAGCAGAGTGATTTTCACAGTGCTCATTCCACAAACCCAGTCCATAACAAGCCATAGGCTATCGTGGAATGCATGCTTTCCTGAATAGCAAGCCCTTGAATCCAAACTACACCCTGCACTCTTGTAATGATATACCTGAATGACAAACTCGTTCTATGGGGATTCCCCAAGTAAAAGGTAGTTTTGAGAGTCAGCCTAACAATTCACTCCTGTCATTCAAACTCAAGTATTATAGTGCACAAAGCAAGTAAGGACAGACATTAAAAAGGGAGAAAATAGAGATATAAGCTCGCCCCTCGAGTGTCAGCGAAGGTTAAGAAAAGTGAGCGAGTGGAGCTACAATATGTAATCCGAGTTGTGTGTCACCTGACCTCTGTTTCCCCCATCCCCCACCTCCCAATAGGGAGAACGTATTTTTCTGTCAGTCCTTGGCTTCCTAAACTGGATTGTGATCCTTTGGCTTCAGGCAGTAAACAGAATAGTGCACTCCGTGCCAGTTCCCTCTGTAATTGGATAATGTGCATTCAGCATACCCCCTCTCTGCCCAAGTTAGCATTTCTTTCTCATCCTTCTGCTAGTCAGTGTATGTACACAGAATGCGCTTGTTTGTCTCAACAAGTTTGTGTTGCAATTCACTTTTCGAAATTGTCACATTTGGCATTTCTCTATTGCAATTTATCAGGCATGCATGCCCTTCATCAGTCAAATGCATGCATTGTCATCGTCACAATATGTGGTGTAAGGTTACTTTGGAATAAAAGTGCCTTTGTCATCCACACTGACCTATCCCAGTCTTTTTGTACTCAGCTGGGACCTCAGCCAGCCTTCTCTTCTTTGTGCACTGTGAGCAAACCACTCCGAGCCATATAGCATCAAACCCTTGATTTATACTTGATTGTGTGCTGTCACGCACTGAAAATAGCCAATCTACACGTTGTGAGCTTGCAAATAGGATATTTTCTGTGTGCGACACTGGCGTGAAGCTAAGTCTAAATCCCCCTTTACTTTATGGGTGGACTTTTCAGATCTCAAATGTATAAAATCACACATTTGACCACTTGGCACCAGTTTTAACCCAAAATGGTGTTTCCTATTGAGCATCACAATGAGTGTAATCTTCTAACCCTAGTGGTGCAGGTGATAGGATACTGGACTGCGGGGACCACACAGATAAGAAGGCGCGTCTGAGGCAGGGCAGGCAGTACAATTTAACCATACCCCTGTCCTGTCCTGTCTGCCATCCCCCCTTCATCTCACACCCTTCCCCCCGGCCTTCCATCCAGCTGTGAATTTACACCTCCGGCTCAGCAAGGCTGCAGTCCAGGGAATTCTGTCTCTTTCTCTCTCTCACTTTGCTAACTCAAACGTTTATGCCTGGCATGTCCATAATATATCCGAGTGTTTGCTCTCAATCCATTCTCTTTCACTCCGCAAGCCCCCCTCCCCAAGTTTACGTTTTTGTATGTCCATGTCAAAACCTCAGAGCAGCCCAAATCGGAGTACAATCCTTCCTGCATTAGAGTTTAGGCTGCCAGGCAGGCCATTTCCCAGTGTCCCATTCTTGCCCTGTCCGACTTCAGTCCTGCCACCTCGACAATGAGTCATCGTTCAGCATCCTTTCCTTTCCGTACTGGACTCGGCTAACTTGGGCTTGCCAAGAGAGAACAATGTAGATGAGACAAGCAGTGGAAGATGCTTCCAAAAAGATGCTTCCCAAGGATCATAGGACCTTTTGGGTTTTTTTTGAGAATTCTGTACAAATAGAACTTGTCTCTCTTTCCCAAGCCACAGAGCAGATCTACAAGCTCACAACATTGTAAAATGGGACAAAAAAAGCTATGAGAAGTCTAGACTCCTGGGGGACACCGGTTTATAGGGTGGTTAAATAATTCACTGGTATACAGTAACGTAATTCAGTCAACCACCACCAGTTTGTAGGAGGAATGGAATCTGCTTTGATTAGAGCAAGATGTCACTGAATACACTAATAATGTTTATCACCAAACAAACGCCCACAGCTTTGTTTTGTTCTCTCTCTTCCTTTGTTTCTCTGTGTCTCCCGTTCTCTCTCGTCAGTCTGTAAATATGGCCTGAGGTCTTGACAGTCCAGCGGCAAAAGCCACCGACATCTGCACAATCTCACAAAGCATTCAAACAGCTGGTAACATATTGCCTTGGCAACTCACATTCCATTCCAGAGCAGAGTGATGGGAGTGTTTGGATGGATATGTCTGAGAAACCCACATATATGTCTGAGAGTCCCTTTCCTCTTGGTTAAATCCACCCTCCCCCTTCTCTCTCCCCCCCCCCCCCCCCCCCTCCCTCTCATTCCTAACTTGGTCAGTCCCCTCCTCCTATTGCTTATGTGGCACACAATACCTCCACATTGTCCAGTTGCAGTATAGTACAGACAAATCATTTTCATCTTGTTTGCAACACCAAAATGGTCAGATTCCCTTATACATCAAATTCATTCTAAGGGAGAGTGGTCCAGGAAGAGTTTGGATTGTCAATTTTTCTGCTCTCAATCGTTAGTAGCTGCAGGGAGGGCAGGGCACTTACTGTATGTCACCAGACAAACTATGGAACTTTGTTATCTACGCCTTGGGAGAATACTCCAATGCCAGTCACTTTGGCAGTTACAGTAACCAACAATGCTTTCTGGGTCCCCTTGTCTTTTAAAAACATTACTTTGATAAAATAGTGAAAGTCGTTATAGCTGCTTTTATTACTGTAGGTACCAGCAAGTCTTAAGACACTCACCTTTAGACTGCTGTGTCAGAAGAACTTAAGCACAAAGAGGTGAATGTTGAAGTTATACTTCAGGTGAAAGTAGAACTACTAAAACATGCACTTTTTACAAATGGTATTGATACGAAAAACTGCAACTTTGCATGTTTTTTTAATTACAGTCTTTCAAAAACCCTAAAACGTATGTTCGAAATGTCAAAAACATAAGTCTGCCCTGAACAAAAGTTATTGCTTGTCACCAATATTCTATCAAGTCAAACCAAGTCACTTGCAAACTTGTATTGTATATACACTAAATGCTTTACATGCTAAAGCTCAAATACACACAATCATCAGTGTTAATTTATCCATTTGTAACTCAGAGTGAACAAATGTGACCAAATGGACCTGTATTGTTCACTCTGTGTTCAATTGGATTTTGCTGTGTATACACACTACACAGAGAAAAAAACGATGGACCACAATGGAAACAATTCGGCCATTCTTATGTTTTTATCCTTTTGAATTCATTTTCAGTCAAGTCTCAGTCAATCAATGGATGGATGCAATGAGGAGCACAGTGGCCTTACCTTTCAGTCACAGAGAGCAGAGGAACTGGAAGGAGAAGAAGTGAGCTCTAGCAGGGCCTGGATCATCTAACTCCTAAACAACTCAACACACACAAGACATTTGCAGTGGGACGGACAGTCTCCAGCCCCCCTACCTCTGGCTCCCCCCTCCTCGGGTGGGCTGGGCCTAGAGATTAACTCTATGCTTCCATGATCCCAAATGCACCTCTGGTGAAGCCATACCAGGACCGTTCTCTTTGCCGTTTTTGGCTTTGTTTTTTTTATATTTTAGTAGTTTCAATGGGTCATCTGATCTTTACAGAAACATTAACTATCAAACAGTTTATGCTTATTGACCAACTGATAAGGGCATATTGAAAACGGTGGACCTTATTGTAAACAAGTGTAATGCTTTATGGTGTCGCGCACAGTTCATAGTTTTTGTATTGACTTGTGCTTGAAATGTACCTACCTATTCTGCATACTGTTATCAATCAATCAATGTCATGAATTTTGACCTTATCTGCTTGACACAGTGGTGAAACAATCATCCGTGTATGAATATTGATATCCATGATATCCATGAACTACTTTTCAGAGACTGACGTCTGTGCACGATGATACGCGATGCATGTTCTGTTCCTGTTCATTTCTGTTCTTCTTATCCTTGTTTTCATATCTATCTGCTAGGCCCGTCATGTGTCCAGTCTGTCCACTGTCCAATACTGTATATTTCTCTGTGTGTCTAATGTATATTAAACTACAGAATCATCACTCACCAACCCTTGTGTCAACCAAAATCATAACAATGTAGATGAGACAAGCAGTGGAAGATGGTTCCAGACGTCCTAAAGGTACCAAGGATCATGGGAAAACATTTTTTGTTTTTGGAGAATTCTCACAGGCTCAATCAAATACATTAATAATACAATTATCTCGACTGGCTGACAATTTTGTAACTTTGTTACAAATGTACAATTTTGCAAAACCAATATTGTTAGAATCTGTTATTGTTATATAACAAACTGGACTACCATGGTTTAGGATAAAATGTACTCAATATAAGACAGCTCCTTTATTATGCAATATGCACATGTATGCAGGTGTAATTTGCTGTCTGTGAGCTCAGGACGGCTACAGCTCGTTGACTAGTAGTCTGACCTTGCCGTTGCTACAAACACAATGTGCATCTGTGTCACTGTCCGCTGCTCTGATACAGAGCTATATTACCTGTCATAGGCATGCAGGACCTACCAAGACAAGGTAGATGTAACTCAGAGGGTAGGATAGATCATCTCTGAGTTATCTTGGTTTGAATTCTGGATAAAAGTGAAAAGAAAAGACAAGCTGGATGCAGAGTCAGATAATACACAAAAAGGAAAAAAGGTTTTAGGAGTCTTTAGGGCGCTAGCCCCTCCAACATCTGGCTTTCGGAAATTAAGTCATATGGCAGTCTATGGACTTTTAATAACGTTTTTTTTAAAACGGGATCAACTTGTAATTCCGACGGCGCGACAATGTGGCATTGCGTGCGGTCAGGGTTATTGTTAGGGACAGGGTTAATAATGGGGTGAGTCGATGACAAAAACAGAACCCCATGTGACGTCATGTGTCAGCCAAGTCTATGGACTTTTAATGTTTGTTAAGAGCACTAAACAAATAAGAGTACAATGTTTGTTTAAAGAATTGAGGCACCCCTCACTTCACACAAGTGTGATTTTTAATAATGTTTATGGTCCGCAGCAGCATCAAACAGGCCTTCGTCAGTGTTAGTGATTTTGGTAGGCCCCACGAAACAGGGTGTTCAAATTGTGATTATATTGGATTCAAGGAATTATAAGTAAATAAGTACAAATTATAAAGGTCTTGGTGAAATGTCACTTCCACTTAAAGTGTGAAGATTAAATGAAAACCACAATTCTGATAATTAACAATAATCTAGTGCTGATTGAAGTTATAATTTCAATTTGCTTCCACATGGTTTACATTACAGGATTCTAGTGCTAGAGGAGAACAGTTTGTTCCATGCAGGGAGGTACAGTTGCGGAACCTACAGAAAAATGGCAGGGAGGAAAGGAACATCTACCTCGTCACTAATGTCATTTTTTTGTGACACACACATGCTGTACACACGCACAACCAACAGCACAAAAACAGACACACCTGCAACACCGACACGCAGTAGCAATCAAACTCAGATTGAGGGCTGCAAATCAGCCCGTGATTGGATGCCAGTCATCACAATCATTGTTTTCGGTGGTCGATTGCTCCTGTCTGTTCCCACAGTGCAGAACAGTGCTGACGAGAAGAACATCTGGATGAGACAAGGGAGGGGAGGAAAAATAAATGCAATGCAACGTGGCGTTTTCCATTCTGTCCAGGCTGGAAGGGTGCTGCTAATAGTCACAGACTGAAACCATGCAGCATGCAGGAAGTGATGGAGAGGAGAGGGAGGTGTAATTAGACTGGGAGACTCTTTCTGCCTGCCTGGCTGCCTGCCTCTCCCTCCCTTCCCCTCTTCTTCTGTTAGTCTCTCTCCCTCTCTTACTTCCCTCACCCTGTGTCTCATCTCTCACTGTTGCTTTCAGTTGCTCTCTTTCTCTGACTTCCCACTTTATCTCTCATCTCTCTCGCTTGACTCTGATTCATCATTCATTCATGCTTTCCTCTCTCTACTGCTCTCTCTGACTCCCTCTCTCCCCCCCTCATCTCTCGCCTTAATTCTGTCTCAGCTGGCTTTGTAGACGTGGCAGCTAGGGCCCAACAAGTCCGCACAAAGACACAGACAGGGGCAGCTGGGACAAACTGTATAAGGGCAATTATGGATGCTGCCAGCTCCTGCTAAATTGCCCGTCTGTTGGGTACAGCTTACTGAACGAAAGTGGCAGGGCGTGTTGCCGTGTTCAGTATCATCATAACATCAACCCCCAGCCTCTTCACATCTAATGTGTAACATTTAGAATGGCAGAAAATGCTAAATATGGCTATAAATAGCTGAAATATGGAACTTACTTTAGCCGCCAGGCTATTGCACACGTCACAGGGGGAAAAGAAAATCAAAGTTATATAACTCAAACTATTTTTAAGTGCTTTTTTTCTATTCCAACTCTTTCCCCCTCCTCCACAGCCTTCTAGGCACACCTGCGTGTGAAAAGTACACTTCATCCTTCACTGTGGGTTTAAAAGTCTGAAAAAGGGAGAAGGGAGAGGAAAGCAAACGACTGCTGGAGTTAAATCCGTCAGTAAACATCAAAGATTTTTTTCTTCTTCGCTCATTTCCTCCATAAAGTCACACTGCCTCTTAAAGTGAATAGTGTACATGGAGGGACAGGGAGCCTTTTCAGACTGATAGATGGTTTGCTCTGAGGTAAACTCCCCCCCCCCCCCCCCCCCCCACACCCCCCTCCATTAAACATAATCAACAACGGTCCCATTCCCAAACTTGTTTTTCTTGGGGTTTTGTTTGTTCGAAAATATCCCAGGTGTAAATGACATGTTTGCGCTGTTTTTTATTGGAGGTCTATTATAGCCAAAAGGAGTCGAATGTCCCTAACAAAA
This sequence comes from Electrona antarctica, assembly GCF_951216825.1. NCBI lineage: Eukaryota > Metazoa > Chordata > Actinopteri > Myctophiformes > Myctophidae > Electrona > Electrona antarctica. The sequence goes on along the minus strand of NC_136806.1, from coordinate 46,390,194 downwards.
AAATAAAACTGGACTGCGTAAAAGCTATCATTGCCATGCCTGTCCAACTGATGTGAAGCATCGTACATTGCAATACTTTAAATCACATTAGGAAGTGCTCTTTTCTCTTCAGGACAACACATCTATGAGGTCTTTCGGGAGAGAGACTATCATTTAGCCGTTCCTCAAATGTTAGTCTGTGTTACCGGCCACACACAGACACACCGGTGGCTGTCCTGGTTGCTAGTCGAAGCCTATAATTAGCTATACACAATAGACAGATGCCCTCTCACCAACATGAGATGTTACAATATGAATAAGCTTCGGCCAATGTTCGCCATTTGCAAAAGGGACATACATATAGGCCTACTGCAGCCAGCTATATGCAAGCAAGATCACCGGCCGGAAACTTCTGTATGCAATTATTGGGCAAGGAGAGACTACTGACAAATCCTGTGGTCAGGCTAAATCTGTTGAGGTGACAGAAGCAGCCTGTCATTGTTGGTGGCTCCTCTTGTGTACACTTAGTAAAGCCAGCCAAGACAAGGCGGATAACAAGCATGTTGAGATGTTGAAGTTGTTTAGTGTGTGTAAAGCATATTGAGTCTCAAGTATACATCAAGTACATAATCCACTATTCCATTATATTGCCATTTTCTAAACATAGGCTAATATACTGGAATAAGACTATTGTACTGCACAGTAAAAATCCAGATTAACCACACTATTTTCAAAGTGTTTTGACAATTTTGAACACATAATAAACTAGATAAAGTGCCCCTCGGGGCACAGGTCTCCACCAGGGCAGATCTTGTGGCCTCCTGGTGGCGCTATAATAGGCCAATGTGAAAAGGGTGTCATTTCTTCTTATGCCTTGGATGGCTATTAGCCCTTCACTAAATCCCACCCCAAAAAGCGATTGTCCAATGCCAATCCAAATAGATTAGCAATGGTTGCTATTCAGGTCAAGCTTTCTTCACTGCTAACGTGCCTATTGGACAAGGATGGGTTGGGGAGGGACTTAGTGAAGGGCTAATTGGATGATTTGAGGCATTTTGTTCCAATTTTATCCACCTGTTGGTGGCACTATAACAGGCCAATGTGAAACGGGTGGGATATAATCCTCAGCCAAGTAGGAAAGTCTGTGAAAGATTTCACGTAAATTGCACGCTGCGTTCATGATTTGAGGCTTTTTGTTCAAAACGGGCCAATCCTTCAAACTTTGAAAGCCAATGTTAGCCAATTAGGATGAAATATGAAATATCGGACCGATCCGTCTTGAACACATGACTATTAGAGATAGTGTGTAACGATGTGTGGGATTTTTGGACAGAATCTGGAGGAGTAAGATCCAAAATTGTGTTTTTCAAAAGTCGGCCTCCTGGTAGAGCTGGCATCGTTGGCATCCAGGGAGTGTGCGTGCAAAATGTGGCACCGACGAACAGACGCACACACTCATTCACGGACTCACGGACGGAGTGCAAAACATACTCTCTACCCATGCCTTCGGCCTGGTGGAGACAAAAATAGCCGATATACAAGATCACAATGTGGCGCGATGCAAATACCTAAAACATAATTTGAAGTTATGTAGCCAAAGTTTCAAAGCCATCTTTCTAATAGAGGGTATGCGCATGCTTAAAGTGAATGGCACATCGAGTGGCAAAGCGAGTGGCAAAGCAACATGCAAAGTGAGTTTAACATTGTTTAACGTTGTTTAATGCAATCAGATAGGACTTTTCTGTTTGGATATATGGGCTATCAAGGCCAGAAAGTAGTTTTTTGCCACTCGGTAGGCATTCCTGCATAACTTCCGGGTTTGATGATGATGTCACGTGCATACTCTCTATAGCCTGGATAGAGGCTGTTAGGATTTATGTTTGACTCATTGGTGAAACACTCATCCATGTAAGATATTGATATCCATGATATGATGACCATCCACTACTGTATCAGAGAGACTGACTGTATGTGCTCAATGATATGAGATGCATGCTCTGTTAGATGGAGACTCATTGAGGGACCACTCAGGGGTGGTCAACTAAAATCACAACAGAGGATATGCCAGGATATATACACTTTCAAATACAACCACCGCAGTTGTGTTAGTAATATTAACATACTCTACCACACCGATTGGTCAAAATAAAAATGTAATAAAAAAAAACTAAAGTTATATAGTGCCGCTTTAAGGCCAATATTATAAAATGGTACTATTGGGTTTGTAGTAGCCTCAGGCTCAGACATAGGCTGTACCTCAGTGTTCTGGTGACGTGCAGTGGTGGAAAATGTACTCACATTTTTACTTACTTTAAGTAAAAGTATCAATACTACAATGTATAAATACTCTCTTACAAGTAAAAGTCCGGAGTAAAGGTACTAAAAGTACAATTTGTATAAATATTTACCAAAAGTTGAAAGTCATTGTGTAGTTTTCAAAATGTATTATAAGAATTTATATATGGCTAAAGTGGTTAATGTATATATTTTTTGTTATAATAATCAAAATATACAAAATAAGTAGTAAGTAAAGGTTTCAAATAATTGTAGTGGAGTAAAAGACTAAAGGTATAATGCGTAGTGGAGTGGAGTAGAAGTAACGGTACAGAAATTGGAAATACTTCAGTAAAGCAAAGTAAGTACTTGAGTAAATGTACTTTGTTACTTCACACCACTGGTGACGTGTAAGTCTGAGCATGCGGGCTCAGACTTGTACAGACTGTACTCTGGCAGATCAGCCCAAAGCCAACACACATTCTCTCCGTTTTCTGCTCCTGTTCACTGCCTTTGGCAGTCATTGTGGGACTTTAGGCAGTGCACAAACACGCACACACACACACATGCCCAAGCAATAAAGCATGCGTGCACAAACTCAACCATGCAATGCTAAGCACGCACATACAGTAGGCCCTATGCATGCAATGGGGCGCCTAACCCAAGTGAACACACGCGCACACACACACACACAACCAGTAAGACGCCCTGAGGATGAGAAGAAGGGTGAGGTCACGTGCACGCATCTGCCTGGGTGACATACACATGCCGGTACTGGCCTACCGGCATGTGCACTTAAGCCCCTCCAACTGATCCAAAATGCCGCAGCTCGCTTTGTCTTCAACCAGCCAAAATTCTTACACGTCTCCCCCCTTCTCCGCTCCCTCCATTGGCTCCCGGTCGCTGCCCGCACAGAATACAAAACTCTGATGCTGGCATTCAAAGCAACCAAAGGCATGGCTCCCCCATATCTCACAAGTATGATCGTACCATACAAACCCTCCCGCGCACTCAGATCAGCCAACGCAGGGAAGCTGGAGGTACCTTCACTAAAACGCCGGGACAACGCTCCACACGTCCTAAACCTTTCTCCCTTCTGGCTCCAAAACTATGGAATGCACTTCCCATCACAGAACTGCAGCCTCACTCCCAATCTTCCGCCGTAGTCTGAAAACCCACCTCTTCAGACTCCACCATGGCCCGTAGCACTTGCCCTAGCCTAGCTCCTTAGATAGCACTTTATGTAGACTTAGGTAGTATTTTAAACAGACTTATAACTTGTTACGTAGACAGCACTAGAATTGCCTTTTTATGTAGTCATAGCACTTTATAGTACACATGTATAATATATAATATAGTATAGTACAGTATGTATAGTTTACATAGATACTCCACTGTTACGTTCTTAGTTTACGCTTGAGTCATGATAACTACTTTTTATATATGTGATGTATGCCATGCTTTTGTTATTTGTTTTTGTTATTTGTTTGTAAATTGTGACGGCAGACTGCTGGGCGGGGGGGTGTCAGATCAACATATGGAATGTCAGAACAGGTCAGCTCCATATATGGAGATCTAAGGGTTTGAGGTCAGATGTAGAGTTGCTGGCCGGCTCCATATATGCAGATCTAGGTGATGATCCAGTCTTCTCCATGTATGGTTGATGGACTGACAACCATATATATGGAGTTCTAAGTCATGATGTCACGAGATGTCACAAGGTCAGATCCAAATATGGAGATCTAAGTGTCTCCATGATGTCACGAGGCGCGATACCATATAGGGAGACGTGGATGACTAACTAGATGCAGGTTTTCATAGTAAAGTAAGTGCACACATCAAAAGGGTGAAATTCCATGCAGAGCAGTGAAACATTTAAAGAGATTTCAGCACATAAAACAGTTTTCTAAATTCAAACCCGCCACCGGTGAATTATTCTGCATTTCTGTGCAGCTTTATGTCATTATTGTGTGTGTGTGCATGTCTGTGTGTGTCTGTGTGTGTCTGTGTGTGCGTGCGTGCGTGCGTGCGTGCGTGCGTGCGTGCGTGCGTGCGTGCGTGCGTGCGTGCGTGCGTGCGTGCGAAACACAAACATAATGTTTGCTTTTAACATGAATTCCAAGAGAAATTCCAAGAGAAATCTAAGTTATCAAAGATTTGTTATACAGATTAGAAATTATAGGTCATGCATTCATCAATCATAGGTAACATTCTTAGGAATGCCTCTACTGAGCCTTATCTCATTTTGTAGAATGTTGTCACAACATCAGCAGATATGAAATCTCCTGCAAGCACATGCATGACTCTGCATGTTCAGCGAACTTGAGTTTTCAATGCTTTTAATCCCTTTCAGTAGAGGGGTGAAGACTAAAGGTGGCCTTACACTAGCCGATAATCGGGCATTTTTTGACGCTCGGGGGGTGCCCGACGCAATCGATCTGCTCGGGGCGCGATCGGGATCGACCCGATCAACATCAAGCATGTTTGATATTTGCTCTGCCCCGCTCCGATTATCCTGTAGTGTGTGGTGCTATCAGATTTCAGATTGAAAAGAATCGGCTAGTGTAAGGCCACTTTTAATACAGGTAAATACATGAATCTGTCAGGACGAAGATTACTACAGCTAAATGTCAGACGGCTGCTAAATGTCAATTTCTGGGTTTGGCATATTTGGAACAAAATTTGCATTAAATGAACGCAATAACAAAAGGTAACCATATTTCACAGTAGACTGTGAACTGTGAAATATGGCCTGAGTCGCCTGGCCAGGAGCAGGGTAACACATCATACCCCACCGGCCTGAGTCGCCTGGCCAGGAGCAGGGTAACACATCATACCCCACTATGGCCTGAGTGGCCTGGCCAGGAGCAGGGTAACACATCATACCCCACCGGCCTGAGTGGCCTGGCCAGGAGCAGGGTAACACATCATACCCCACCTGAGTCGCCTGGCCAGGAGCAGGGTAACACATCATACCCCACCGGCCTGAGTGGCCTGGCCAGGAGCAGGGTACCACATCATACCCCACCTGGCCAGGAGCAGGGTAACACATCATACCCCACCGGCCTGAGTGGCCTGGCCAGGAGCAGGGTAACACATCATACCCCACCTGGCCAGGAGCAGGGTAACACATCATACCCCACCGGCATTAATGCCCAGACAGGGCATATCAAAATCAGAGGCATGGATTTTCCCCTTCATCACTCCCAGCAAATCGAACCCTGACCCTGTTATTAATGTCATCATTAATTCTGAATGAGAACCTTTGAGTCATGCAGAAGGAAACTGGAATGGCAATCACTCATTGTTAGGCCTGGTGGAATGCATTCTGTATTGTTGCAAGGAAATCACACAACTACACCCTGCACCTTCAACTAACATCCAAATCATGCGCGCACGCATGCTTCCAAAAGTCTATCGCCACTGTTGTGCAGAAACCCTACGTCTAAAACCGTTACTTTACAGAAAATAGAAAAATAACTTGTGTTCCATGGATCCAATGTGGTTATAGTCACAAATATTTTTAAAAGCCACACAGACTTTCAACTTTCAATCTGGCGTCCGCCTGGGTAATGTCATTAAAAGGTGGACATTCTCAAAATCTTTCAAATATAGCTTATAGTAGCTTGTAGTCTATTTTCACTACTTTTACGTGACACTGTCATACTACATTCATTTATGAAAAAAGAAACATAAAAAGATGAAATATGGACAATTGGACATACAAGGTTTCTGCCCGACAGCAACTATAAGAGTCATATCACCATTTCAGAATAGAAGACGTCACGCTAACAGTGCATTCATCATGTAGATTCACAAAAATTTGCACCTTGGGATACAACTGAAGTATATCATGCCAAATCCTTGTGCTTGTCTTTAAAGAGCATGGACATCAAACCACCCATGGATGTTTTTTTCCTTTGTGATTCATAAAAACATAGTTAGATATTTTTTTCCAGGAATGTGTTTGTCTCTCTCAAGCAACTTTGCTGATGGGTTGAAACACTTGCTCAACGTATGTAGATCCACTAACTCTCCCCACATTGATAACCGATGTCATACTGGCAACCACGTACTATGATAACAGGTACTGCACTAGTTTAGCTACTTAAACCTTATAAACATTACAGGTATCCCCCAGGGGTCCATAGCTCATACTTAGTCCCTTTCCCGCTCTACACCAACTCTTTGCCAAACGTTTGTGGGGCCAGTTTGAGGGGAGATCTCCTTTCTAATGTCTCAGAACATGTGAGCAACATTCTTGGGGGAAAGATGTATATAAACGTGTTGCTCACATGTTTATGGCCCCTCATCATTTTGTGCCTGAACCAGACACGCTGAGAGTTTTGTGTTCTGGCCTGAAGCTAGGCTTATTTTCACATGGTTGCCTGATAGGGGCCATGTGTTTCTTAGCCCCCCGACTGTGTGAGCATATGCTCAAACTGTGTCTGTTTACGTGTATATGTGTGTGTGATTGTGTGTGTTGATTGTTGAATGCATCTGCTGTGAGTGAGCCTACAACACTGATTGCACACATGTCAGCTTTAAGTGTTTGTGTGTCCACTATTTACCTTTGTTTGATCTTTCCCATCTCTGTGTCTCAGTGTATGTGCGACGTGAGTATGTGGGTGTGCATGGAAGTGGAAGCAAGGCTGGAAGTCAAAACAAGCCATGTACTATAGTCTTTCTATACTGGGATGTTTTACAAGCACTGGCAATCTGATCTTCGCCAGTCTCCTTGTTCCTCCTTATCTGAACTGAATCAGCTCTCATATCAAGGTATTCATTCCACACTGGAATGCAAGGAAAATCAGGACCACGGAAGGTAAGGATGCCAAAACAAGACGGGAAAAATGAGACACAGCATATGGCTTTTATTTAATTCATTCCACCAGTGTGAAACCAAAGCCAAATTTGCACACCTGTTTTTTTCAACCCTATTCTATTGAGGATGCACATCCATGCACGTTCATAAGAAAATATTGCATTTAGCAAACAAAGAAGTTTATTAATATTTGTTCATAATCATTACCATACCGTATTATTTTCATAATAGCATTCGGTCAGCAGAGCAGACGGCCAACTCAATTCACCCAAATAAGATAATGATGTTGAACCGAGGGGAGAAGCTGTGGTGTCCATTTTTGCTTTCATCACTCAATCTGCGCATTGACTGGCTAGCTGACCCCCCCTGCTGAGCTGTGTTTTATTTGGCACACTGTACAGGATCTAACAGCAGCACCCCCCACACACACACACACACACACACACACACACACACACACACACACACACACACACACACACACACACACACACACACACACACACACACACACACACACACACACACACACACACACACAAATTGCTGTTGGTCAGCCCAGAACTAACTGATCCCCGCTCTGTGTGTTCGCTCTGAGAGACATAGTAGAAATAGACAGGTAGAGGCATAGGCATGAAGAGAGTACTGTCGAAGCAGACAACCCACAACACTCAAGGTTAGAGAAGCAATGCTTCTAGTAGGCAAGGCTTCTAGTAGGCAAGGCTCGATGATACATGATCAAATGAAGCAATGCTTCTAGTAGGCAAGGCTCGATGATACATGATCAAATGAAGCAATGCTTCTAGTAGGCAAGGCTCGATGATACATGATCAAACTAGAAAAAGTGCCCTTCTGGGCACAGGTCTCCACCAGGAGGATAGGACTGTGTGAGATGTTTGGCAAAATGTTTAGGAGTAATATAAACATGTTTGCCTTTGATGGCAATTGGATGATTTGAGGCATTTTGTTCCAAAAATGTGTTTTGCAAAAATCAACCTGTTGGTGGCGCTATAACAGGCCAATGTGAAAAGGGTGGGATATATTCCTCAGCCCAGTAAGAAAATGTGTGAAAGATTTCACGTAAATTGCATGCTGCGTTCATGATTTGAGGCTTTTGTTCAAAACGGGGCAATCTTGCAAACTGTGAAAGCCAATTATAGCCAATTAGGATGGAATATGAAATATCGGACAGATCCGACTTGAGCACATGACCATAGAGATACTGTGTAACGATTTGTGAGATTTTTGGACAGAATCTGGAGGAGTAATATCAAAAAATGTGTTTGACAAAAGTCGGCCTCCTGGTGGCGCTATAAAAGGCAGATGCGGAAAATGCAGGTCAAAGGTTTGTCCTTGGCCTCTAGGGAGTGTGCATGCAACGTTTCACGCAGATCGGTGCAGTTTTAGGTAAAACATGTGAAAAGCTGCCTCATGGTGGCGCTATAACAGGCCGTTCTGGAAAATGCGGGGTTCATCGTTGGCATCCAGGGAGTGTGTGTGCAAAGTTTGGCATCGACCGGGTTAACGGTGCCGGAGATTAGCTGGTAACAGACGGACGGAAGGAAGGACGCACACACGCACACACACACGGACGGAGTGCAAAACATACTCTCTCCCCATGCCTTCGGCCTGGTGGAGACAATGAAGCAATGCTTCTAGTAGGCAAGGCTCGATGATACATGATCAAATGAAGCAATGCTTCTAGTAGGCAAGGCTCGATGATACATGATCAAATGAAGCAATGCTTCTAGTAGGCAAGGCTCGATGATACATGATCAAATAAAGAAATGCCTGCACTCAATATACTGTATGTCCTTTTCACATGATTGATTTACCTCTGACGAGCAGACGACGACAGAGAGGTAGAGAAACAGACAGAAACAGTAAGAACACCACTCCATCACACACCACACAGATGAGCACTTTGTTTGGATTAGGGATGCAACGATATACAGTACAGTATACATCAGATGTAATGCATTAAAAATCATTATAACTAACAGGTAACACTTTATTCAGAGGTCTGGTCTATGTTGCATTATAATCACATTTATAAAGCATTATAATGCACTTATAATGCCTCATAACACTTGTTATAAATGTTTATAATAATGCATAATCACTTTACTCCACTGAGCTTAGCCTTATAATAATGCATGACCAGCACTTAACATTGTTAGAAGTTGACTTGTCATACATTATACAGTATACATGTATAACGAGTGTTATAATGCATTATAAATCCGATTATAATGCATTACAAACCTGCTGTTTGATTGCAACATACAGTAGATAGAATACAATTACAACCAGAACGTTTGTTGGTGAAATTACAGTCTCAGGTCATTATCACAAGAAACCATTTTTCAGCCCTCCGAGTCACCATTCTGTCTCATTTACAAACCATCTCAGATGAACGTAACCCATCATTAATCTGTGTACTGCTATTCTGAGAAGTGAGCCATCGGATGTACACGATCTAATCCCCCAAACATCAACCTGTTAAGTGTATTCATATAGTGCCTTTTTCCAAACTTCTTTACAGTGTATATGACATTTATATTATGATTATTATGACTTAGTGCTTGCTCAAGGGCACTTTGGCATGATGCCACGAGAATTGGAGATAGAACGTGCCAGATACTTTACTGCAGCACCAGTGACAACCAGGAACAGACTGGGTGACGTGACGACCACGAAGAGTGTGGTGGCATCTGGAGAGACAGAGGACGGCCGGAGAGACGGCAATCTGGGGCTAGGGTAGTTTGGTTGAATAGTTTATTAGACATAAATGTAAAAACTGCAACAGAGTACAGTCAATGTTGAGGGTTGGTACTTGGCAGCCCAAAGTTACCACTTCCTCCTTGAGAAGGAACCAAAATCTACAGTCTGCAGTAAAACCTGCAAGGAGGGTTTAAAAGCAGCCTCGTATGGTGCCGAGGCTGAGATGTGTGCTGTTCAGCGGCAACGACAACGCAGCGCACAGAAGGCTTCTGCACTTCAGATGGAGGAAGAGCCAGGCCCGGACGCCCACAGCACCTGGAGCCTCTTAGCGTCACCAACATCTCCTCAGCTATCTTCCCTATTGACTCTCTCGCAAGAGACAGGGCTGTATACTGTAGCATGCCACTTGGACACAGGCCGGGGTCTGATCAGCCTTGATCGGGTCTCCTGGAGGAGGGTGTATGTTGTAAGACCCAGAAACACCCAACGATTCCAGGTTTACAACACTGATGATGTGTCCAAGTTTGTGCACCGGTAGATTTAATTTACTGCCAATAAAGTATTCTATTCTATTGAACAAGGAACTTTCTTACTCCCAGACAACTATTGTACCTCCTGAGCCATTGCTGCCCAGAGAGCAAATAGGCATTTAGGGTGGTACTAGCCAAACCAGTGGGCTAGTGGCCGGTAATTCATTGGTTTGGTTTGGTTTGGTTTGGTTTGGGGGGGGGGGGGGGGGGGGGGCAAAGTAAGTGAGAAACAACTACTATCAGCAAAGGTTACATAAAATAACCTAATGCTTCACAGAAGTCAACAAAAGAGCACTAACATAATATGCCGACCTGCTCACAACTGTAAATGTGATACAAGGTGTTCCAAACCCCTCAGTTAACATTTCTTTGGTAAATCAAGAAGTCAACACATGCTGATTGGGTGCTCAGGTCTATTTTGTCTCAGTGTGTTTTCATTGGAGACCATTGTGTATTTGTATGGAGGATATTGGTGAAGCGTTAAATTGAAGCCCCATGATAACAGCAGCAGACTGGTCACCTAGCACGGCTTTAATATAGAAACAGCTTATCAATGTTTGCTCCAATGAATGCGTTTGTTCTGGCAAACAAGCTTGTTCCATGTGACATGGAACACACCAATATCTATATTAAAAATCTTCATAATACATCCTATCAAGCGTATTCAGCAGTAGTCAAGGAGAGGACGAGTTCAAATGTTTTTTTATGCAGGGGAGTAGGCTCTGCAAGGATGCTCTGTTTCAGTAATGTCCTGCAAGTTCATGCGCATACACACCTGGGAGCTCCCCACTACAACCAGCCGTCAACAAACAGCTGCACTGCAGCAGAGCATTTCACCCGCCTACACAGCGCTCAGTGGTGGACGTTAAGGGCCAGGGATAAGAATTATACATTCAGATCTTTCACTGAGATGTTTCTGGAAAGTAAAAGGGATTTGATCCAGCTACCCACCTGAGTAAAGCCCAGAGAAGAAACTACTTCCTCTTCTACATGCATTTACCAAACAAACAGTTAGAGGGCGCTCAGGATTAGATAGGCCTACCACAAAACAAAACAGGGTAACAAGGATAAAAGCCAGTGAAGTGTGTTGAAGGGTATGAGGAATCCTGTCACAGTGCTGGTGACCCTGGTGTCTGTGGAGTTTGGGCTCTACACCTTGTCTCTCTGTGCCCCAGAGTGGCTGGTACAGACAGAAGGGCTTAGAGAGGGTCTCTTTACCGTCTGCAATGTCTACGAGGGCTTCTCCAGCTGCACATTTCAAGCCTGGGTGGGTAAGCAACCCCTATGTGTCGTTTTTTTTTTTTTTAGAGAAGTGTATAATATGAAATGCTCATTGGTCAATCAACAGTGATGTAGCAATGTGTAGGTAGAGGTAATATCTGAGTGCCAGAGTCCAATGTAACAGGAATAGGCCATGTAAATGGTGAAAAGTTGGTCCACGCCTTTGTCTCCTCCAGGTTGGACTACTGCAACGCACTTCTCATCAGGATCCCTAGCAAGAGCCTTCAAAGGCTCCAATACATTCAGAACAGCGCTGCTAGGATCCTGATGAGAGTGCGTAAATACGAGCACATCACACCCATCCTCCGCTCACTCCACTGGCTCCCCATCTCATTCCGGACTGAATATAAGATTTCCCTGCTAACCCACCAGTGCATCCACGGCAATGCCCCCCCCCTACCTCAAGGAACTTGTCACAGTTCAATCCTCTACCCGCTCCCTCCGCTCCTCAAACACCAACCTCCTCAAACCCTCAAAAACAAACCTTCGCACCATGGGTGACCGGGCCTTCTGCTCGGTCGCCCCCGAACTGTGGAACGCTCTCCCCGCCCACCTGAGAGCCCCACAGTCGGTTGACATTTTTAAGAGAGGACTAAAAACTTTCCTTTTTACCAAAGCATTTTTATAGCCCTGCCCTTTTGTTTTAAATGTTCCTTATGTTTTAAATGTTCCTGTTTTATTAGATGTTTTTAATGGTGTGTTGTTTCTTCTGTTTTTATTTTCTGTAGCACTTTGAGATTCCTTGGAATGTAAAGTGCGTTATAAATAAAATCCATTATTATTATTATTATTATTACCTACTGTACCAAGTAAATCAATTCTGTTGATTCTGTGATTATGATTAAAGCTGTGCACACAATATTACTTTTACTTATTACTTTTTTGTTTTACTTTTAATCCTATAGGTACATACAGTTTATCATGGATGTTCCTGGCTGCGTCTTGTGCTCTATCCTTAGCTGCTCTCTTCAGCATCAAGCCTGCTATATGTAGAGGAAGGAGAGCCATGGCTGCCCTACTCCTTAACATCTGCTCAGGTATAGAACTATACATATTTATTATTGTTTATATGTAGAGGAAGGAGAGCCATGGCTGCCCTACTCCTTAACATCTGCTCAGGTATATAACTATAGATATGTATTATTGTTTTCAGGATATTTCTCGTTTGTCAGACAGAGCAGTGAAGGGACTAGGCAGAGTGGGGAGGTGTCTGATGACTTGAAACTATATTATGAAAACGTTCATTTCCCGTCAGTTGGTTGGTCACGTGACATCATGTGACATCATCAGGGATGGAGATCCCTGATGTCATAAAAATTAAGCCCATATATGGGAATACCCGTATATGGAGATCCCTGATGTCATCAATATTGACCAGCAACTCTACATTCTTTATACAGGATCACACTTCAAGTTCTTGCCATGCTAGTAACACACTTTACACAGGAGAGCAGATGGTTCTCTTCTGTCTGGACATGGAGATGACTGATTTATTATGTTGTGCATACATTTTTATCAATGCACAAGTTCAACAAGTCTAGTTATAGTTTGATTGAGGCCATGTCTTTGTTATGTCAGTTTTGTTTAGTGTCCAATGTCCAGGGACTACGGATGGAAATGAGCATCTCTGCTAAATCCGGTGTATTTGCGCTATTTACGCTTACGGTGTCAAAAGTAAAGGTGTGACTGCTTAAATCAATCATCCTCCAGCCTACAGTTCCATACATTCACATCTGATCTGGGAGCTTCCTATAGTGCAGCCACTGTCTTCTAGTTGGACATTGAGTGGCTCTACTAGGTTTAAGGTTGAAAGTTCAACATACTAGAGAAGAGATGTTACTTTGAGGTCAAGCACACAAATAGCTGCTGAGGGTGAAATTCAATGTTAATAATACACTTTCCCCCTCCTACTTTAAATTCAATGTTAATAATACACTTTCCCCCTCCTACTTTAAATTCCAGTAACAAGCTGATGCGTCATATTGCTCTTTAACGGTGTGGCATTTCAATTTCAAAAGACTAAGACACATTGTTTACCTTATGGCCTGTCATTTTGCTCTGCCTTACAACAGAATAGATGGTTAAGGCACTTCTACTGATTTCATTCACTGAACTCATTGCTTCACATGTTCACATGTGATTTTTCATTTTGTATAAAGTAATTGCATGCAGTATCACATATAAGCATTACTATTAATAATATACTAAACTATACATATTTGATATACAGGTATTTGCTACAGGAACTAGAATGATCATATGATTAATGACCTGCTGTGATTACAGTAGGCCCTATGTTGTGATTTTTCCATGCAATTATACCAGGGGTTGGGAAAAGGCACAAGAAAATATTTTTCAAGTCCAAGTATTGTCAAAACAAGGTTAGTGGCTAAAAAAAAGACCACTTTGAGGGAGTTACTTCGTTACTGTGAAACTGATGCCACATTTTCTATATGAATTCACCCTACCAACCAGTCCCCTCTCTCTCCCAATATACAATGATGCTCTCCAAACTGACAAGCATAATTATTTTCTTTATGAGAAAGCTTTCTCAAAGATTGGGGTAAAAGAGGTTCAAAACGAACTTAAATGGACTATAACTGGTTGTGAAACAATATACACAGTAAAACAGTGCTAATTTAACGATGAACTCAGAAAGTGTTAAATTAACACAGGATTTTACATTGTAACCGTAAATGTAGGCTAGAAATGGCCCTTTTTTCTATTAATTTTCATTCTTCTCTAGTTGCTTTCTGTATCAGTGGGTTGATTGCCTTCCTGATGTCCATGGAGAAGATGTCAGAGTTGCTGAATTACCTGGGTTGGACCTTCTACATCTGCTGTGGCAACCTCTTCTATGGCTTGTTAGTGTCCGTGGCACTGGGCGTGGTGCAGGGTGACAACTCACGGGTTGAACCAAGCACAGCTGGACTGGAGGTGGATCTGCCAGTGGTAGCAGCCTGAGGGTGGGCAAAGGTTTATTCACAAATTACCTTCTGGAAGACTGTGCACATTGAGTTTCCGTTATAAATATTTGAGCTGTCTCCTCTGGCTAACACAGACCTCAACAACATAAGCCCCAAATAGAAGTTTATAGTATGACGAATGGCAAAATAGCGTATCTACAACTCACATCACGATCTACCCATATAGAACATTTGGACAATTTTCGCATATGACATGCCCAAATAGGGATGGCAAGTTCAAAGTGGTTAAGCCTTTATTTTTGAGCCCTACACATTTTCATTCAAGCGATCATTTCAATTACAATCAGACATTTCATAAATGGCCATAATCATTGTATAACACCTGTTAGATCTGTGTGTAAATGATTTATTTCTTTGTTATAAAAGCACTGGAGAAAACAAATAGATCTTTATCAAACAGCACCACCCAGTGGCAGAATACTCAAGTCTCTCCAGTATTTCTTCCAGACCATCTTCTTGAGTGTTTCTCCTTGCCATGTATAATTGATCAAGAATAATAGTAAATCGTTTCTTATTGTTCACAATTAGGTAATCACAAAACCAAATAATTTTGGTTGCACCTTGCCGTCTCCTCACAAAATGTGAGTATAGCCATAACATTTCACAACCCATCTCCCCATCCATAAGGATAACAGAACAATAAAAGATATGCCATTGCATACCATTAGCACAGCAATAAAGGCATAACAACTTGTTTTCTTCCATACAGCATTATAATCAACAATAACTGATTTATAATCAAGATTGCATTAAGCCAAATAGGGATAATGATTTTTGCGTCCTTAATTTATCATGCAGGCCTAGTTGTACTTGTAGTTGGATGTGATATTTGGATGTACTCATTTATCAGATTTGGATTAATAGCCAAAGTCACTGTACTAACACATAATATGAAATCCATATTTTTATCCTGTCAGATTTGACCTCAAGCTGAATTTATCTGCAATTTCATTGACTGAGGAACATTTAGGACTGCCTGGATTAATGGTCCTCCAGTTCTGCCCACGTCAGTACTTGTAGGATCACTTGAGGAAATTGTATTAAAGTGAATCAATAAAAATGTGATAACATTTAGGCAGATTCTAAAGTTGATTTTAGTTAAAAACCTACAGAAACAGAAGCTTAAAATAAACGGGTTCTTTGCATTGTCCTTACAAATTCCTAGCAGAGTGAATTACATTAAGTGCTTCAAGTTATTGATTGATTGATTGAAGAATTTATTAACAGTTTGCAGAATTACAGTACATTTCAAGCACAAACTCAATACAAAGGCTGTTAACTGTGAGTGGACGACCCAATTAAGCATTACACTTGTTTCCAATAGGGTCCACCATGTTCAAATCATCAAAACATTTAGAGACGTACAAATAGACACTTCTATAGACAGAACAGGAATTCATCATAAAGGAGGTAAAAAGGGAAAATTAAGACAAAGCAAAGTCTTATCATGGACGGTTTTACAAAACTTGACCACTTCAGTGCTCCAAGAATACACAGGCAGACTGAGTGAAGTTTCCATAATACATACAACACACAGCTAACAATGCTTTATGGGAATTAGCAGCATGATTGGCTCAAGGTTAACAATGCTATGGCAAGTCAAACATTTAGATAAAGATGTCCATTGTACAAGCCTTTAGCCAATTTAGACAACCACCTTTTGCTCCTTTTTTACATTTGGTCATTCCCCCAGGAACTGTAGATGAAAATATCTGTTTTAAATTTTCATGATAGTGGGTGTTGTATTTAAGAGCATAACTCATTAAATATGGTAGCAGTATATTTGCCACCACTCTGTTTGTGATGGAAAATAAAAATGTGATTCTAAATGAGTTTCTTTTGTACTCTCTTAATGCCGTCTTGATGTCTGAATGCTTAAGTTTTTATGTAAAGCACTATTAATTGCCTTGTATAAATATAAATCAAATAAACCTGCGTTTCCTGTGGAGGTGTGAGATAACCTGACTCCGCCAGATGGGGCAGCAGAGAGTACACCAGGTTCCCCCCTACTCTCTGCTGCCCCATCTGGCGGAGTCCGGTTAGGTGTGAGAAGCTTTGGAATAAAGTGAAAGAATTTCCTCTCAATTATTTCTCATGCAATCATAATTTTGAATGAAACTGAATGGAAGCCCGTTACAGAATGTTTAACATTGGTTACAAGGGATATATCACAACATTGATTTCTATATGAATATCTCTTTGCAGTATCAAATGATACTGTAAACTGGGTTGACTTTAATAGAATGTCAAGCAGAAGAACAGATCTTCGTTTTCACAGTGAGTAAAATGCAATACCATGAACATCTTTAGTAGTCAGTCCTTCATTAGGGTAGTGTGACCCTAGTAATCATTGGTAGCCACTCTGAAAGGCCTCTATTGGAATGTTGACATGAGTCCATTATTATGGATCCTTGAATTCTAATCCAAGTTGAATCTGAATGCAGGGGAACATCACACACACTCTACAGAGAAGGACTATACAATCCAGTTCACCTCAGCAGCAATCACCCCCCTGCAAAACATAAACAAACACCATAATTACCCCCCTGCAAAACATAAACAAACACCATTTAGGAGTGTGATCTGCAGTCTTCCGCGATATCGAAATAAATAAAAAGAACACAGCCATGAGTGTTATGAGGACAGAGTAGAATAGACAAAATTGAAGAAAAGAAACCCATAACTTTACACTTAAAGTTTACCTACATGATCTGCAGCAGGTGCCTTCATTTGGTACCATTGTACTTGACTTCCTTTCCACATTTCTTCAGAGTCTCTGTGAGAAAATCCACATCCTTTTCAGACTCAATCCACACCAACTTCTTGGGCAAGTCGATCTCGAACTTAACATCTGAAAGAGCAAACAGCAAAGCTTATCACTACTGTTTTGTTGAGGTCAAGGGTTGTGAAAGAGAGGAGCGTTCAGTAAAATTGATTGAAAAGTGTATTAGACAGAATGTATAAACAGCAGCAGAGTACAGCCAAACACTCAGTCCAAAAGGCATACTGTAGCACCAAAAAAAGTCCTTGCGGTCTTGTTTCCATTTAGGCCCTAGGCAATCAATTCATAGACATGACATGACAAATTCTGTCATCCTGTGATCCAGGGTCAAAAAACCTACATAGTTCTGACAGATGTGTTTTTAAATGCTTAGATCAGTCACAAAACATGTGTAACATATGGGAAATAAAGCTCTGCATTGAAAAAAATATGCTGGTGCTGCATGTGTTTTATGCTGGAAAACAAGTTAGTTTTCTTGTTGACTGCAATAGAAGAAGAAATAACGGTATTCTGAGGCATTCTGGTGACTCAGCTAAACGCTGAGCCATTACAGACCCAGTCTGTGCTGGAAATGACATAATCACACAGAAATACTTGTGAGTTTGTAGAACTGCTATTTTCACGCAACAAACACTGTAGTACAACAAAGTATAAAACGGGCCTTGAGTGGTTCATTAAAACCTGATGTAATTGTAAAAGTAAGTAACTTAAACGTTATCTTGAATGTAGTCTTGTCTGTGCAAACAAAAGATCTGAAAATGATTTGTTCTACTTGCCCAAAGGTCATGCCAACTTGGCCGAAAAGTAAGTCGTCCATTATAAAATGATAGGTAACATTTGAATTACCATTTAATTTAACACTTTTTACTTTCTGGGGCTGTGCGATAAGTACAAAAAAAATCACATCTCAATTTTTATATCAAAGTACCTACATAGCTATGAATATGGGTTCACACTATTTTTAAGTGTAGCAACAGTGAAAACAGCACATTATAGGTAAACAGTCTTATTTTACATTCCACCGATTAGAAGACAGAGCGCTCTGGCCACATTTAGGTGTTTAGACAGATTCATGTTGTGTTTATAGACCGTTCCCTCTCAAACTAGCACTTGCCCGGTCAGGCAACCAGAGTGTAGAGTAGGAGAGTAGCGACACGCTTTGATCTCGCCGCAAAGCGGGTGCCTATGGGCTATAGATAATAACATGCCACCGTGACAGACCCGGACCTACAATGACACAGACGTGACAGGGTTCTGCACCACTCGAGGGCTCCTGATCCAGAGAGATGACCGTCACCAAAAGACACCCCTCACGTGATAGAGGACGCTGCGCTGTGGACGCTTTAACATCGTCTAAACCTTGTGATGAATCAATGTAATAGTCCTTGGTCTTGTCCGGTGATGGCTTATGTCACGTTTTCAACACCTTTTGAACATCTAGGCAACTGCCTCATTATTACTGTATTGAGAACCAGTTAAGATTCGAGCCTAGGACTTTAGACACCAGTAGGCTATCGAGACATTGGAACAATGTTCATGCATCCTGCATGGATTTTAATATGGTGTTGTAAAATGTATTTATATTCATGTTTTTCATAATGAGTTTGAGTATATAGAGGAAGACATGGAGTTACTGCCTCCCATTTCATATTTATTGAGACCAGGCCCCGAACGTATTCATTGTTCAGGCTACTATTCGTACCTTTGTCTTTTATGTGTAGATGCAATGACAACCTTTTTAGAGAGGGGTGGACTTCAATTGAATTCTCATTGAGAAGAGAGGCCCTAAGACATGCTTTTTCTTAGTTAACAAGTGTTTTGCTAGTTTTGGTTTGTTGCTCAACCGGTCTTCTCATTAAGGAAAGAACATTACATTCTCTACTACTTGCAATATAAACCCTGAACCCAACCCAACACCCCCCCCTCCTTTAAGGACTTGGCTACCTGCTGCCCTTTTTGCACATTTAATCTTTTTATTTATACTCTTACATTGTCTAAAAAGGACTCAGAGATTACCATTTAATGCATTATTGATTTTCAGAGTGATGTGTATATATAATATTGTGCATTTGTCTACTATGACTGCACTTTTGGGTTCTTGTTGGCTATGTTATTTGCATCAACTACGGACACTATAAAATGTGACACTTGTTGTTGACATAGTATAACGCTGACGAAGGCCATACGCCGAAACACGTACGTTGTGCTGTCTGCTCTGCAGCATACTGTGCGAATTATAAAAAGTGCCTTAAACCAAATGACATGTCCGTGAGACCGTGAGTGCTGGTATTCTCTTCCTTAGAGAATTTCTTGTAAAAATAATAACATGCCACACCCTGCCAGGAAGTCATGAGTTGTTGATGACAGAAAGGCTTTATTTAAGCCACACACATACAACTAACAAATCATGTTGTTAGCTTTCCTATAAGCATGCTTATAGGAAAGCTTTGCTATAAGCTAAAATAGAATTGCGCGCACACACACACACACACACACACAGTCACACACACACACTAAATATAGTGGGGGGGGGGGGGGGGCAGTTGGGGTTAAGGTCTAAAGTCAGAGCTAGGTCCAAAGAAGATGCAAGATTTCACCATGGTGTTTGATGCTCTCCCACACTGAAAGAACAGCATGTTCAAATGCTGTTGGTAGAATAGTTAAGCAAGAAACGTACACACTAATAACCACCACAGGTCACATTTCTCCCAGGTCAAGACAGAAATGGGGAACATATGTGTCCTACAAAGACTAAATGATGATCCGAGGTCCTTAACTCACCATCACCAAGCTTATTGAGGATCCTGGTGACGGCTCCAGAGCAGCCCTCACACGTCATGGCCACCTCAAATTCGTGCTTCTGTAGGGAAATGAAAATGCATTTAAGATTATAAATTAATGAACTTATATTTATACTCCGTCGCACGATGCTGTCGCTTTATTAGCTTAGATGTTCGCCACAACTGGCCACAGTGGAGTCCAGAAAGCGAATGCGAATGCTCTAGTAGTTTTCCAACGTGCAGTGTTTCATTTCATTTCTAATGAAAGATGAATCGTGGACAGAACTCACCGTCATGTTTCAGGTGTTGTTTTGGCACAGCGGATTGTCACCGGCGTCGAGAGAGACTCCAAGACCAAATGCTTTGCGCACCAATGTATGCTGCTACTATGCTTGTCCTGAATGAGAAGGATGAGAACACACAGACCAGGGGGGTTCAGCATAGAGTATATATATAATAGAGACTGAACTGGCGCGAAGCTCCGCCCCCCCAGGGTTCAGTCGGTTTAAATAAATACCGGCATTTCTTGCTAGGCGGGCGGAGCTTACTTTCTACTTGGTTCATAGACTTGCGGTTAGGTTAGGAGACCAGACACCAGACCAGAGACAGACTGAGACAAATCAAGCGCATCCCACGCCGTTTCACACCGGAACAGAGCAGCGTTTGTTTTCAAAATAAAATACATTTCCTTGTCATTATCGCACGGAAGAGAAAACACACCGCGCGGAGCTTCATCACGGCCCGGGCGAAATTATTATAATCCCTATGAAGTCAGATTCATGATCGGGACCGTGCTTATTACACCACTCGAGCAAGTGTGTGCCGGTTCAAACACGTTTTTTATAGTGTAGCCCTAAACCGTACACAAATCTAAGCAGCCGCTGCTGGTAGTTTTGGTTTGTTATGTCAGCAGCCAGTCAGCTGACAGACGGGTCCGCGTCGTCATGTGACCGTGCCTGGCTGGCAGTGGATGAACCGGAATCATCTTTACTTTGCATAAATCCACAATCACACAGCTATTAACAACTATAATGTCGCGCTGGCCTCGGGCAGGATTGTGATTGATATGACAGTAATATCTCCGTCGTGAGGATAATCTGGCAAAGATTCCACTTGAAGAGAGAGAGAGAACACGCGATTTTGCCCAGGTATGTTCTGTCATTGATGTGTCATTCCTTCCACCGAAGGTTTCACAGACGCATAGAAGTGGCAAGCCGCAATATTATAGACAGAAGTCAAAAAGGCTATACTGCATGTAATTTAGAAAGCCACGGATAAATCAGGTTTGACTGATTGAAATTTGAATGCATTCTATACCTTTGCTTTGCCTTTGGCAATATGCTTCTGCAAAGCGGTTCTTGCGCAGGCTGCGCTGATCACACTTTTCTTGGTTCGTTGTCTTTGACACCTTCAAACTCGTCTCGGTGACAGCAGTCCAATTCCAAATGAACTCCTTTTAGATAAGATAAGTTACAGGCTAAACTAAATTGACCATCGGCGAAGGGACGTCCTGGAAACTAATCAACAGCATTGAGAATCAAACACAGGATGCAATAGTAAATCCTTTTAAAGATTATTCTAACCCATTTGAATGGCAGAGTCCACACCACCAACAAAAACAACAGTGCAATTGCTCACATAATTATCCTAGTTCGTTGTATACTTATTGTGTTTGATGGTATGGTAAAATAAATACTGAGCTGCTGGTCTGCTTTGGATCTCTGCATTTATATGTATAGTCTATCTATAAATATACAATAAATGTATAATATGAATTAATATACATTCATCACTGTAGATCTATCACCTGTAAATATATGAATTAGTATATGGGAGGATATATTGCATTTCCTAGTAACAGTCTATCAACACTGAGTACAGTGTAGCTCTGGTCCATAGCCCTAATGGCCTTTAGCAAAGGGCATTTATAGGGATATGGACCAGAGCTAAGTACAGTGTATGGTGACTAGACATTATCCTGATTAATTTATTTTTTATAAAAAACAATGCGGTTAATGTCATTGCTTCAGCACATTAGTAGTGCATCTGTAATGGGAAATATGAAATCGTGCATTCAAACATAATTGTGTGAATCTGCACTCACTATTAATTCTTAAAACTGCATATCTTGATTGTCTAGTCTAGCTGGATGTGGTCTACACTGTAAGTAATAGGCCTCTCTTGACTTAATCAACCATTTACGCACATCAATAGGCTTTTGTTATGACGTGTGAAGTGTTGGTGTGAGATGGCTCCAGTCTCCAGCTGTTTTAGCAACACCAGCCTAGACGATGTCTTTGTAAGGTCATGTTTACCCATCGCAGTTTCTCCAAACCCACCCACACTTGGACCACTTGTCATTCTAATTAGATTTATCCCATTGTCTGATGTAGAGCTACCTGTCTGGTCATGTGACCAACAGTTACTCCTCCTCCTCTGAGTAAGACTGTATACAATTCACACACATGTATTGTTCTGGAGTTCAGTCATCCGACATGCTGGACGATGGTTGTGCTCTAGAGATCTCTATTAAATTGAACTGAATGCCTCATCGCATCTTGTCCTCACCTTATATTTTAGTCTAAGTGTTATTGTGTTAGTATAATTTCCACAACACATCAGTACTGTTTCAGTGTCAATGTGCTGACATGACACCGACACGTCACACAGTATGTCATGGATATATAATGGATGTATATGCACTATTCTATTAACACATCAGCAGTGAGCATATGAATGTTCAACTGAATATGAGAATGAAGAGCTGTTCTGGAGTCAGATTACACTGACTCAGAAAGATGTTTCTTTACACTGCACTCCTAGTAAGGACTGGAGTTAGATCAGAGTGTTTGTTATGCTCTTCCCATTGAGCTACAGCTACACAGGTAGCAGAACCCCTAGTCATAGCAGTTTAAAAATAATATAAAGTCAGCCATCCCACCCATGACCCAAAATTGCATTATAAAACAAAATGCCAGACGCCAAGAGGATTAAGTCTTATAATATACTTTGTTAAATCTGCATTGTGTGAGTGACATAGTTGTGCTGTGCAACAAGGTATAAATTATCCATTAGTGCAATGATACCCACCACTGAATTTAACTAAATGCTAGTCCCTTCAGGGCGGACCCTTGTTTACCTTTTCTGTATTTGGGGAGACGTCTCCCCAAATACAGAAAAGGTAAACAAGGGTCCTGAAAGGGGCTAACTGTCTAAATCTCACTATTTCCATTCTCCAAACATAGTGTTTGTGGGTGTGTTTCATTTAGGTGTTGCTGTGTGCCACTGCCAGCAGGTCCTTACTACTTATTACTTCATGCATGTTGGCACCTAAATGAAACGCACTCACACAATGAACATAGTTTACCTTCAGCTGTGTATACACATCAAATGCCTGCTGTTAAAAGGGTCCGTATGGTAGACAAACATCCTGGACAAACAAACGTCTGGGCATTCAACCACGTCTAGCATGGCAAATGTGAGAAAGCAATGCAAGAGGCATGTCTTCTTTAAAATAATAAATAGTGCCAGAACAGCCGATCCAACAGACAGATGGGTACAATGGGTACTCTGAGAGTGGTGCTGTAGAACTGAGTGGGGCATGCGCCCAACTGTTGCACCAGTCTAGTTAATTTAATTGATACTCGGCTGTAGTGGCAGTGTTAACTCTTAGTCTTAATTCTACTGAAAATATACCTGTTGTTCCCAACTTAATCTCTTCTTAGTGCTTGGAGATTGTAGAAAGCATGATAAAAATGAAGTCAGTTGGGGATAGGACACTACAGTAAGCCAGCTTGCCTCTAGAAACCTCTGGCTACCGGATATTTGAACATTGGCTTTGCTTGCTTCTCAAATAGTATGTGTTGTCAGGCAAACACAGAGGAGGAGAGTGCACACCTGTGTAGAGGTACTGATCAAAACAGGTGTTGAAAGGGTTTCAACAATATAGTCTTCCGCTACTGTAGTGTTACTGAATAATGTTATAATTATTTTTTTTACAATGTAATGAATGCTTGCATAATTGTCTCCCTAATAGTGGCACTCTGCTGTTAATGTGGAATACAACGATATACCAACGGTTGGTTTAGAGACGGAACCTGAGGACAACCATTCATCCACCTGCCATGGCCACCGGCACCACTAATAATGGAGACCCCCACAGCGAAGGTATTGAAATCAGATTCACACCCTACGTTCCTGCCTCTGATCTGCTCTGTCTGAGCTAGCCAGTCTCGGTTTGATATGCATTATTAGGCCTTGGACCCCCATTTTTTTTTTTTTTATCCCTGTGAACCCAATCTACACTGTAAAACCCTCATGTAAATTGAACTATTGAGAGATTAAAAGTTTAACCAAAAAGACCAGTAAGGGTTTATTTAGTTCCATTTGAAAAACTCCTCTTGCTGTCGGTCAACTATATTCCATATGGTGTGTTTTGTGTTACCTGTGTGTTGCTGAACAACACGTCAACTTAGCCCCTCTCGGAACCCTCGTAAAAGGTTTCTGACATTTGGATGTTTACCTTTTACGGAGGGTCCCTTCTCAGTTGTCACCCGCAACATGGAGATTCTGGGATACACACAGACTTGGCCTCGCATATGTTCTTGCGGCGCTATTTGAGTGGTGGTTATATGTCTCTAAAGAAGCATATAAGAGCTATAGGAGACAACGGAGACAACCGAACCCCCCGCGAACGGCACAGAAGCCGTTAAGTATTTTTAATCTTTGTCAGACCGTTTTGGCAGCTCTGAAATTCTCTCTTCCTCACTTCCCATGTCCCGCCTCCCGAGCGGTGGCTGGCTAGCTGTTACTGCCTCTGATTGGCCGACCGCATACATGCAGGATGTTTTTCAGAGCTGCCAAAACGGTCTGACAAAGATTAAAAATACTTAACGGCTTCTGTGCCGTTCGCGGGGGGTTCGGTTGTCTCCGTTGTCTCCTATAGCTCTTATATGCTTCTTTAGAGACATATAACCACCACTCAAATAGCGCAGCAAGAACATATGCGAGGCCAAGTCCGTGTGTATCCCAGAATCGCCATGTTGCGGGCGACAACTGAGAAGGGACCCTCCGTAAAAGGTAAACATCCAAATGTCAGAAACCTTTTACGAGGGTTCCGAGAGGGGCTAACGTCAACTCCAAACAACACAGGAAAATCCTGAAGAACTTGATCTTCTCCAAACAATTCTCAGTTCCAATTCTACCAATTCTACACCCCTTAAGAGTATCTGCAGGCCTGCTTACAGTTAGTGAACTGTATGTTTGTTTTTGTTCACTTTCTCCAACTTGAGCCACTTAAAATAAAATAAACTGGGTGGGCAACTGGGTAGTGCTGCTACCAGCATACCAACTGATTCTCACACTCTGAGTCACACACCTGTGGCAACTTCAGTCTTGAGCAGGGAGATTGAAAGGTGTCAATAGTCTAATTGGTGATGGCTTGTTAATTAGAGTCAGCTGTGACTCTGGCCATCACACATCTATGGGTCCATTTGGCTCCTAACTATCAATCATTTAGCTGGGTACCCCACATGGCACCGCTTTAGTGTGGAAATGTGATGGTAAAAAGCATGAAGGGGGTGAAGGGAAACTCTTTCCCCTTCAGATGAGGGTTATGCTGTGGATGTCACCCTAGTGGAGCTCTGGTGCCTCATGTCCAAAAAATATCTATGACTTTATATAGAATTGTGATATTCAAGTACAACAATCCTGCTTTGTATTTGAGTTTGATTGTATTCTGTGGTTATGTTGTGTACGTACTAAATGCTATATATTGAATTGATACAGATTAGTAGAACTGAATAGGTAAAATAGAATTAGGTTAAATGCACAGGGGGTTTGTTAACCACTTTAACCCCAGCATCTCCATTCTGGGGGGACTTTTGGCAAAAGTAGCAGATCTGCAAGCTGCTATATAAGTATAGAGGGTATGCGCGTGACGTCATCGTACCTGGAAGTTATGCGGGAACGCCCACTGAGTGGCAAAAAACTACTTTCTGGCATTGTCCTGTCTGATTGCATTAAACAATGTTAAACTCACCAACATTGCAGCTGTACGAAAAGCTTGAATTATCCTCTATCTGCAAAGTTTGTTTCATAAAAATCCACCATAGAAACGTTATGAGCTACTTTCTGTCAAGAAATGCCCTGCATTTGATTATTTGTCAAGTGTCAGAGTTTGGAAGTGCTTGTTTTCAATAACACAACATTTTGCTGTCTCCTGCATTATGTGACATTTAGAAACAGGACGGTTGAGTGATTTCCAATGAGCGCTTCCAAACTCCAACACTCCATGCTGCTCAATGTTTTGCTGAGTCTAGATGAGGGGGGCATGTCCTGATGGGAAAAGCATGCATGTGCATACTCTCTATCTGTTTCACTTTTAATGCAGAGAAATGCAGAAGAAAAAGTTCTTCATAGTCATAAAATAGTAAGTAGTCAAATTAAGTAGCATAGCAAGGATATCTTCAAATGTGAGTCATGACGGTAATCATCAACATCTAATTAAATAACCTAAATCAACAATTGGCTCGCAATTGTTGAGACATGTGATTCAACATTGTGAATTGAATAATATGTCACCAGTTGAAACACATGAAAGTTATAAGGCACAAGACTTTGTTTTGCACTCAGCCTGAAGCACTTTCAGTTTCACTGGAGTCAGTTTGTTTGTTTCATTGCTCATGTGATCAATATCCATTTTAATTGAATCAATCATTTATCTAGTACCCCCTTCACCTCCTTCCTTCCCTCACTGCTCCCTTCTACTCCCTCTTCTCCAGGTCGTTCTGTCCCCATCATGTCCCCCAGTCCATCCGAAGGGGACATATTGTGTCCCTCACCTGTTCCTCCTGGCCCTTCCAGGAGCCAGAATCAGTATGAGAGGATTGGTGGAGAAAGTGGAACCACGTAAGCATGTTCCCAACTTCCCATTATCTCCCCAATTAGATCACACAAATATTGAGTGCAACAGTGACGGCAAGAAACAAATGGAACTCAGTCAACACTGTACCTGCTATATTTCTGCTAAGCTTATTGTGCAAATATATATCTAGTTTAATTGAGTTATTCCTAGTGCAGAAGATCGTGGAGTGTCTGTGAGCAGTTAACATTAATTATTGTATTTTTTACACAGGGTTCTTGCACCATTTTAATAGTAAAGTATAATGCTTTTCAACCCCTTCCTCAAACTAAAATGTAACCAGTAGAGACAATATTTGTGTAACTGACCAACTTAATATTTGAATTGGACTAATAAGGTGCGGCCTATTGGCAATCACAAGATAAAACTGATCTTCTGCTTAAAAGCCATCAAAAAAACATAAGTTTCCTCCCACTCTATAGGTTCTTCCAGACTCTAATCCACCTGTTGAAGGGAAACATTGGTACAGGGCTACTGGGGCTGCCCTTGGCTGTAAAAAATGCAGGTCTCGTGGTAAGAACCTACATTAATATTCATGGCACTTTTCCTCTCAGTATAGCTTAAATTAAATCTTCCAGGGCTGGCGAATGAGCCAGGAACAACTCAAATCAAATAGTTGGGGGCGAACTCTTAAGAAATCACCACAATTTGGCTCTTGTTGACTAGTTTTTGAATTTTGGTGTGGTGTTATGGGTATAAGGTTTTCAAAAATATGTGCAAACGCGTTGGGTGCGCCCCCTAGTGGGCTGTTTGCACAGACTCAAATATTAGATACGTATAGCTATGGTTGTAAACCAAAATAATTGATAAGAGATTTTTCAATGGCTTCTGTTACTATTGGGTGTGCTAAATAACATACTAACATACTTTCTCTCTGTCCCTCGCTGTCTCCCTCCATCCAGCTGGGTCCGATCAGTCTATTGTGTATGGGAGTTGTCGCCATTCACTGTATGAGATTACTGGTAGACTGTTCTCACCACCTCAGTGTACAGTAAGTACTGCAAAGCATACACTATATCGTCGCTGTTGAATGGAAACCTTGTATGTCCAAAACCTTTACTTTTTAGAACATGGAACCTTTGTTCCAATGGATCCAATAGTTATTTAGTCACAAGCCCTTCTTTCTATTTTTTGTATGTTTTTTTTGCGGCTTCCGCCTTTATTTTATATTTTTTATAGAGGCTGACAGGAAATGGGCAGAGAGATGGGGGAGTGACATGCAGTAAAGGCCGTCAGGATCGGGAGTCAAACCCGCGGCACACTGCCAGACTGGATTGCCAGCTAAATTGCCTGGACCGCTGAGCCACGGCCCAGGCCTCACAAGCCCCTCTTAATACTTTTCATTGTTCAATATTTATAAAACCCACAGACAGACATCTTTCACTTCCACTTTAAAAGATTTTCAAAACATTGCAGATTGCGTTGTATATGTTTATTTGGACTGGACAGCACATATTAATGAACACTGCAAATGCAATGTAAATATGTCAGATTTAGCAAGGATGCTAAATAATCCCTAACAAAAAAAAAACAGGCAACAAAAAGGCACATATAAACAAGTAATGACCCATAATGCAAGACACTCAAGAAAACAAATTAAACCTATATTTTAGCCTATTCAAAACGGCCCTCCCTCTCTGTGGTTGACAATGGCCTAGATTTTTTATTTCATTTTTAACTCCTCAATGATGTGTCCCTCAGCAATATCATCTGCCATGTTGAACATGAGTGATTGAACCCTGCAAATGCCCTGTAAAACTACATTCTCATAGATTTTGATTGGCTGTCATAGCTCTTGATTGATTGATTGAAACCTTTATTTCAGGGGAATCCAATTGAGACCAGGGTCTCTTTTTCAATGGCGCCCTGTATACAAACAAGAACATTTACAGCAATAATTTTACATACATGACATGGACACACAGTACAACAAATATAATACACAAGCACATACACACAGAAACAACCTTGTAACCAAATGTTACAGAAAGCAGGTGCATATGCCTTCCTCTAGTGTGAGGTCAGTTAAGAGTCTTTTAAAAGTAGT
Source organism: Electrona antarctica (assembly GCF_951216825.1). Lineage (NCBI taxonomy): Eukaryota > Metazoa > Chordata > Actinopteri > Myctophiformes > Myctophidae > Electrona > Electrona antarctica. The sequence goes on along the minus strand of NC_136806.1, from coordinate 46,361,063 downwards.
AAATGAAACAAAAACATTCAACTTCAGTTTGTTTTGACAATTATTCCATAAATGTGGAGCATACACCCTGAAGGCAGTATCTCCCAATTTAGTAGTAGTTTTTGGAACCTTCAAAAAGATCTAGTACCATAAGCTGATGTATTGAGATCTAGCAGTTTTGTTAAATACAGAGGTAGTTTACCAATTAAAGCTTTATACGTGAACAGGGTAGCATGTTGCTTCCTTCTAAGAGCCAGAGAAGACCATTCAACTGAGGTATATAATGCACAGTGATGTGTTCTGAAACCTGCTCCTGTAATAAAGCGGAGTGCACTGTGATAAATTGCGTCCAAGGGTTTTAGAATGCTGTCAGTGGCATGCATATACAGGATATCTCCATAATCAAAAATTGGCATAATTGTTGCTTGGATTATCCTCTTTCTATTCTCTTTAGAGAAGCATAATCTATTTCGATAGAGGAAGCCAATTTTAGGTTTGATTTTCTTTGTTAGATGTGTTAGAGAAATCCTCATCTAGCCAGATCCCCAAGTACTTATATGATTAGACCCGCTCAATGTGTGCCCCTCTCAGAGACAGTATGGGGTCACCTGTTTCCACTTTGGTTTTATTTGAAAACATGTACTTCGTCTTGCCTACATTTAGGGCAAGTTTAAGATCCGCTAGTGCATGCTGGATAATGTTAAAAGCAGGTTGTAAGTTAAATATAGCTTGACTACTTGATGGGGCAGTGGTGTATAGAATTGTCATCAGCATAAAAATGAATATTGCAGTTCTCAATATTCTTTGAGATTTCATTAATATAAATAGTAAATATGAAAGCTCTGAAAGTGATCCCAATGATATCATTCACTACTGTACTTCCATTGTTATACTGTAGTTGTGCCGTGGACTCAAGCATCCACTTGAGTTGGAACAATTTATAAAATGATGTAATGTATTTATAGTTATTCTTGATGTGGACGGCTCTCAAGTCAGGTGGTCTTTTCTTGTGTGCAATTTGAGCCCAGTTGACGGCATTATTGCTCAGAGCAAAGCCCCCTGTGGTCAGGTGACCACCATCAACTCCCTCCGGATGCAAATGCACCAGATGACATTCTTAAAAACACAATAGTCAGTGGCATAGATAGCAGATACATCCGAACAATATGTTTGCCTGTTTTCCTTTAGATTGAATAAGCCCTTTCTGAACTACGGTGATGCAGTGCAGTATGGGATGGAGAACGTCTCATGGCTCAGGAGACACTCAAGATGGGGAAGGTAAGACAAACATTCATCTCCCAGCAGCCAAACAGCGTCTGAGATACAGAATGTAATCATATTACAGTACAGAAGTCCTGCCACTCGCTCATCCCCTGGGTCACGGAAGTAATTTCTCTATGGAAAACAACATTGGGTCATCTTATAATCTCATATAAGAAAATAGTCCCGGCGATAATGTTGGTGGCTCTGAATAGTTTACAAATCACGAAAGTAATTTACTCATATTTCATGCAGTCTGTTTCTGGAGAAAATGTAATTAATTCGGCAGAGTTTTCTCACGTCGGTTGATGCGTCATATCCATATACGTCAAACCGCCAGGCTCATTTGTTTATTTTTGGAACAGTTCTTATTTGACGAGATATGAAAAAATGCAAACCGGTTCAGATGTGAAATTACGTCAGACTTTGGCGATCTATATGCCATGATATTAAACACGTCTCTGGGAATTCAGAATGGGGGGAAAAAAAGGTGACCCAGGTTGGATGCCTAAAGACTTCGGTACTCTATTGCTATACTCTATGCAGAATTTAACCAACAGTGCTGTATGAAGAAATATAAACATAAAAAGGACTCCCCTGTTGGCAAACAAGATATGTGGTTTCAAAATTAAAAAGCAAAAACTAAACATGAATATAAAATCCAACACAATTAAACACAAGGAGAGGACCTACAATTTTGCAAAGTGGACCAATACCTTTTTAATATTGCTTTTATTTAGACTTTTAATTTCTTTTATATGTATTTCGTTTTTTTTTTGCTGTTTATGAGCTTGTCCTATATTAGCACATTGTTCTCCCCTAGCTCTGGTCCATAGCGTTAGAGGGAGTTCTCCTTAACGCTATGGGACTTTCCATCCCTTGCACACAAACCACAGAGTGGTCTCGTCTTTAATAAAAATACACTTTTGCTACTTACCAAAACAAAGACTGTTTTATGGAGTTGAAAGCCCCTTAGTGGGAACACTCTTTGTTTTGGTTTGTAGCAAAAGTGTATTTTTTAGTTTTACTAAAGATGAGATCACAAGTACCATAGCGTTAAGGAGAACTCCTTCAAACGCTATGGATCAGAGCTAGTTCTCCCCCACTTTCTAACATTGTTCTACCTTGAAATCTTGCAGTAATAACAATAAAGATAATTAAAGGATGAAATAACATTTTGTATATTCCCCGTCTTTCTCAGACGGATAGTGAACCTGTTCCTTATCATCACCCAGCTGGGCTTCTGCTGTGTCTACTTTGTGTTCCTCAGTGACAATATCAAACAGGTCAGAAACACATTGACACACAGTGGTAATTTTGCCCTTACTTCGTACGGGGGTGTTGTTTCCACCCATGGTCTGTTCCGTTTTCACTTTAGGTCTTATGTCTCACTGCTGAGGTAAATGGAATCAGTGGCACTGGGTTGTGTAATTCCACATTTTACCACTAGATGGTATTATTCACTCAAGCTTGAGGGTTACTGTTATATGAACTCAACTCAAGCTTTATTGCAAATCACTCAGCTAAACAAGCACTAATAACCGATAACAACAATGCTGTTGCTTTTGGTGTATAATGCTGCTGCTGTTTTCATATGCACACAAAAAAATGTTTTATCTTATTATGTACTGTATTTCCCCCATGGTTGGTGTTATTGTTATGCTGCAAAACTAATTGCCTCACTGAGGACTTTTTTAGTCAGTAGTCTCATGAGTCATGACTAGTTTTTAATAGTTTATTATCTATCTTGTGTTTTTCACTAAACAAAACTAAGATGCCAAAGTTTAGCTGAAAATGAAGTTTGAAAATAACTGATATCAAATACACAAATGGTAGATTAATACATTTTATTTTTTTACACAAAGTCTGCCACGTAACGCTTTATTTGTCCTTGGTCAAATCCTGGGTTTTCCTTTTCCCCAGGTAGTGGAGGCGGCCAACACGACCACAGTGAGTTGCCAGGTTAACAACACCAACCAGACACAGTTGGTGGTGCCCAGCTTCGACTCACGGCTCTACATGCTCTGCTTCCTGCCTGCGTTCATCCTGCTGGTCTTTACACCTAACCTCAAGTACCTGGCACCCCTCTCCCTCGTGGCCAACATCGCCATGAGCGCCAGCCTGGTTCTCATCTACTACTACTCACTCACGGTAGTCACATAATCATATCTATGAATACATGTGCCCTGTGTATCTGGGGGTGTGCACTGTGCAGTGCCGAGTGGCAATTTTATTGGACAAAAAAATATGTCCTAGTCTTTTTTTGTTTTTTTACTGAATGGGTTCCTAGATTGAGGATTTCCTAAGTAAATCTGATGACTGAGGCTGACGGAAAAGCTTTAAAGATGAATCATCTCCTCTCTATTTCAATTAATTAAAATTCTAGAAGGAAGTAAAGTTCTTGCCCACCGCCATGGAGACTGGTGTTTACTTTGAATCCTCTAAAGTAAAGTGCCCAAATTAACACAATTGACTCTTCTCAAGTGGCCCTTGCCACATGGTTGCTGTTGCTAGGATGGCTAAATATCCTCTCTCCTCCCTGCCGTCAAACCGTTACAACACACACAGCGGCTGTTATAGATGAGAGCATAAGTGTTGGTGACAGTTTTTTCTTGCTTCAAAACATAACATATGATCGCACAACGTCTGCCCATACATATTTTGTATTCCCTGAGGTATCGTATAGTGCCAAAAAAGCAATTTCCAGCAGCAAACAAAAGCTATTATATATTCAGTAGTTGAGAGCAGAGAATGTGAGCAGAGTTGAACAGGGAGAATCCCACTCCACACATACAAGGCTCGGGCTGTTCTTACGCTCTTCTACTCTCCCGCTTTGTATATAGATTTCCCCCTGCTCCACTCACAATAAAATAAAAATAAGCGGCATTGTGTTTTCCTGCAAACTTGCATTGGCAGCCTTTGCCTTTTGGACTCCCATTTCAGAATGGCACGAACACGTACCCTGAAATCACAGACCGACTACCACCACTATGTGCCTTTCAGCACCATGGACTGTTTATCCCTAACTAGACCTTACCTGAAAGATTGTCTTTAGGAATAGTTCAGGTTGTGAGTGACAATGGTTGACCATTATAAAGGAGAGGCAGAGGATTCTCTTTTCAGTTTGACTGGTAATTGGTGTGTGCTGTACATGAACACATAATATAGAACTGTGTCAAACAAATAATAATGATAATCCTCTACAATAAACAAATCATAAATAGCAGTCTGTTCAATCTAATAATAACTTCAATAATAATAAATCATTCATATCATGAAATAATTAATATCTAAATTAGTAAATCAGCGCACGCACACACACACACACACACACAATCTCCTATATTTGAGCAGGCCAAACACTTCTATGTCTAATCATTTCACAGGGCATTCTCAAACAAAAGGGAAATATCCCATAGTACACAAATAAACTGGAGCAAACATTCAACACAAAGCACATGGGCAGTGCAGTGAGTCCATAATGGGTGATGATGAACAAACAGTTGATGTTCCATAGCGGCTTTCTGACTCACGTTTGTTCTGGACGCATACAGTTCGAGGGTGGCGAGAGAGATGGTGTTCTGGAAGTTGATAGACAAGAAGCTGGTGTGTGATCTAGCATGCTTGAAGGAATGAGTGCAGCTAGTCCTACTTGTAGCCTCCCACACCTGTGTGTGTGTGTGTGTGTGTGTGTGTGTGTGCAGTGAGCAAGCTGCCAGCCACTCAGCCTTGATTGAACTGATTGGCAGTGAGTCTCTATGGGCCTTTTGACATTACCCGTTCTGAATATATGAACACCAAATGATGTACAGTGTGGGTAATGTGATGTAATAGATCAGATCACATTACTCTTTGTTAAAGTGAAAAAAGGGCTTCGTTAAGACCTCCGTAATATTATGGTCAATGCCTGTGTGAAAAGTCGGAGCGATTGGTGCAGCCAGTGAGGAGCTACGACAGTGTTTCAGACAGACAGACAGACAGACAGACAGACATTGAGTGAATTATAGTATGATGATGATGATATTATAGTATGATATGATGATGAAGGCTATACAATCAGTCATTACAGATTACATGGAAATGACACAGAAATCTGTTCAGAATTACGGGTGGGATCTTATGAGACTGGGGACATGCATCATGCGCACATGTTCCAATGTATTTTGTTGTTGTAATGTTCTATGTATTGGCCACAGTGACTGTTACATAGGTCTACAGTGCTATAACATTCTGCCTATGGGGCCCAATATCTCTTGGGTCTCGATAGAGAATGAAACTTCTAGCACAGAATGCATTGTGTATGCAATGCTTCTAATCTAATGCATGCAATTGGCAGACGCTCACTTTGAAAATAAAATGCAAAAACCTTCACACTATAGTCCGCTCACAATTTGTCCATGTTTTGCTTGATCTGCAGAATTGCTTTATTTCACTCTGTTTGTGAGACTCAAGAGGAAACTAAACTAAAACATTTGTGTCCTGGAAAGCAACGGAACAGAAGTCATTGTGGGTGTAGGCCTGGAGAGCCGCATTTTAATGACTGCAGCTTTAACACATATTGGTTGTTGACATTTTTCTTTCCACATGTGCTTTCCAGAACATCCCATACCCTATTGAGCTGCCAAAGGTTGGGAGAGCCAGGGACTACCCACTCTTCTTTGGAATGGCCATTTTTGCCTTTGAGGGGATTGGAGTGGTAGGTGACTTTAGCAAGACATTTAGTAAGAGTTAATTTATATACAGAAAATAACAGAACCCAACATTTTGAATTAAATGGTAATATCAAAAAGACTTATTCACTTTGTTCACACATGTAAACATGCAAATTAATAAACGGTAAAGGTCCTCTATCAATTCATAAGTACCCACTATGCTTGATGTTATGAATTGATAATTATAACCCACCTTTTAAAAAAAATAAAAAGATATAGCAGTAAAATGTTACATTTTCTTTGTAGTTGTAGTACTTCTGTGTACCCCTATGGACACACGTCCCACCGTTTAGGAGCTCTAGCTGACACTCATGTTATCCACATTTTGTGGCAGTGTTTTCATGTGTTGGTGCATTTAAAAATAACTATATATCCTCCCCTGACATTTTGCATCCTTCCTTGTTATAGCCAGAAATTGACACAATCTTTCATGCACATACCGCTGGGAAAAAGTCCAAGCAGCATTTTGAATATCATTATTGTGCATTTCCTTCTGCCTGTCAGGTCCTTCCGCTGGAGAACAAGATGGGGAAGCCACAGAGGTTCACTCTGGTCTTGTACCTTGGTATGGGACTCGTTACCTTCCTCTACATCAGCCTGGGCACGGTCGGCTACATATGCTTCGGAGAGCAGATAAAGGGCAGCATCACACTCAATCTCCCCAATTGCTGGTGAGCTATTACATTTAGATCAGCAGGAGAATCACTCCATAAACATTCGCTCAACTAGAGGACAACTAGAGGACAATCGCACTCCCTATAGTGTCCAAGAGTTCAACATTTTAATCCCTATCCAAGTGGTTGAGATTTGGATTTTGGTACCAAAAAACTGCGTTGGGATCACTTTGATATCTGACCTGTGATCATAGAACTTTCTCAGGCCTAGTTCACACCTACACAACAAATGTTTGGTCCGTGTGTGATGCCTGATTGCTTTTTGATTGCTGCTCCAATTCATTTTCAATGGGAGTCACATGGTTTGACCAAACATTTTTGTTTGATGAGGGGGGAGAAATCAGCAATCAGCGATCAAACACAAATGTTTGATCAAACCATGTGACTCCCATTGGAAAAGCATTGTGGTGGCCCAAAAAAACAAAAAAATGACAAAACATTGCTTGATTGGTGTTTGGTACGTGTGAATGAGGCCTCAGAAAACATTATGTCAATTATTAATCAAATATCTTTGAAAAGGTTTGGAACTCTTGAGCTCTGATTGGTAGGTGGAGATCTCCGATTGTCTGGCAACGCAAGAGTAAATCAGAAGTGGTCAATCTGTGTTGACCACTTCTTCTCATTTGTATCGTCTTCTGTTGTACCACTCTGTTCTGTTCAGTTATTTGTACATTTGGTGGATTTGTGCTTTACAATGACTTGTTTTTGTAGTATGGCATTTTAGTATGGCATTAATGACAAACTATGTTTTGTACACTAATGTACGTAACATACTGCTAGGTCAACCAGACACTCCATTTTTACAATTTAACGTATTCTTGGAAATAGGGGCTGCTAAACTTCTACAAAGCGTATTATGAACTTAATCGCCCCTGGGAGTCAGACTAATTAAAAGCAAGTTTATTGTCTCTAATCCATTAGAGGTAACAAACAAACGGGTTAGTTTGTTCACTGAAGCAGCACTGTTGCAAAGAGATTGATGAGAGTAATGAGCACACATCCTCTTTTGAGAGTTCTGCAGAGAGTGATAATAATAAAATATGTGGACATTGTTTCACTGAAACAAATGTTTTCCTTAACTTTATTTGCAGAGACAATACTATCTTCGGCTTGCAGTCACTCTGAAAAGCTAGGTAGTGAAAAGCAAAACTTTATATTAGATTTAATTTTCCTGTTATTGCGACTGCAGGTCGCAGTTACTATGATTGATTTGACAATTGATTTTCTTACATCTTTGTTTTGTGTTTTTCTTTTCTTTTTTTATAACCATAAAAGATGCCAGTCTGTGTAGACATCTGTGTCTTGTCTGTCTGACAGATGGGCTGGGACTGTCTGTGGCTGCATTTGATTATGCATATCTATTTGTTTAGTCTGGCTTGTTGACTTTTTCTCAAATTAATATCTCTTTATCTTTCTGTCTCTCTTTGTTTCTCTCTTTCTTTCATTTCTCGCTTCCTTACTTTGTCCGCCTGTCTCCCTCTTCTTGTGTCTCTCTCACAGGATGTACCAGGTAGTGAAGTTACTGTACTGTTTTGGTATTTTCATCACCTTTGCCCTCCAGTTCTACGTGCCCGCGGAGATCCTCGTCCCACTGGCTTTGTCTCGTGTGTCCGAGCGCTGGGAGACAGCCGTAGACCTGCTCATCCGTACGGCTCTGGTCATATTTACCTGTAAGTACAGACTCAATGGAACGAGGTAGACTTGACTTGATTTGAATGTCTTTGTCAGCATTTATGTGTTCATTTTGAACCAAGAACCTAAGATGGCAATTTACTGCAGATTAAAATGAGAGCCCTTAACCGGTCGATGCCAAATTTTGCACACACACTCCCTGGATGCCAACGATGAACGATGAAACATTTCCAGAACGGCCTGTTATAGCGCCACCAGGAGGCCGACTTTTGTAAAACACATTTTATGATATTACTCCTCCAGATTCTGTCCACAAATCCCGCAAATCGTTACACAGTATCTCTATAGTCATGTGATCAAGACGGATCTGTCCGATATTTCATATTCCATCCTAATTGGCAAGCATTGGCTTTTAAAGTTTGCAGTATTTTGACAAAAAGTCTCAAATCATGAACGCAGCGTGCAAGTTACGTGAAATCTTTCACGGACTTTCCTACTAGGCTGAGGAATATACCCCACCCTTTTCACATTGGCCTGTTATAGTGCCACCAACAGGCGGATTTTTGCAAAACACATTTTTGGAACAAAATGCCTCAAATAATTCGTTTTTATCGTAATGTTTTATTTAGGGTTGGGGAAAGTTGTATGCTCCAGTGCCTGTCTGTGCTGCTGCACTGGAGCATACAACTTTCCCCTTGAGAAAAAAAACCTAAATAAAACATTACGATAAAAACGAATGGTAAATTAATGAACCATTCGAATAAAAGTTTTTTTTAAAGTTTTAAAGTGACGTGAAAATACTATAATTGTCCGTAGAAAATGACTGACTTACATGGACTCCCGATGGACCGGAAGAAAACACTTGGGTGATATCCCAACAGGAAGTCCCCCTTAGTCCCGCCTCATACATTGTGCAAGTGAAGAATTGGCCATATTCCCATAGACAGCCCATTCATCCAAACAGAAAAGTCCTATCTAATTATATTAAACAACGTCAAACTCACAAACATTGCAGCTGTAGGGAAAGCTTGAATTATCCTCTTTCAATCTGTAAAATCTTTGTTTCATAAAAATCCACCGTAGACATGTTATGAGCTACTTCCTGTCAAGAAATTCCTTGCAGATGATTATTTTCTAAGTGTCAGAGTATGGATTGGAAGCACTCGTTATCAGTGAAGCAACCTCCTGCTGCCTCCTGCATTATGTGCACATTCAAAACAGGTGGTACGCATGGGCCGTTGAGTGATAGTCAACGAGCACTTCCAAACTCCAGCACTTAGGGAAAAAATCACATGCACTTTTCTGTGGATGAATAGGCTGTCTATGGGAAGTATCACCTAGTAGCACCTTGCTGGCAAGATGGCTGCGGTCTGAATATGGCCCATTGCCATCCAAGGTGTAAGAAGAAATGGCACCCTTTTTGCATTGGCATATTATAGCACCACCAGGAGGCCACAACCTGACCTGGCCTGGTGGAGACCTGTGCCCCGAGGGGCACTTTATCTAGTTAATAATAATATTATTAATATATATGGGATATATATATGGGATCTTATATTATAAGATCGGTGGCGGGCACTGCACTCCCTCGAGTCCCATATATATGCATGCGGTGGGCATATCGAGTTTGTTTATGGTTATATCTGAGTCATAGTGACATGCCCGATCAGGTTTGTGTATGGTCTGAGTTAGAGTGACATGGCCTTGGTCCATCGGCCACGGCTTGGCTTTCGGCCATGCCGTTAATGTTGTAACAGTCCCCATAGGAAATCTACCAATAGGATTTGACCAGTCACAGGAAGGTGTCCTTGTTTTAAACGTGTCATAGTATAACGAGCAGCAAAATGTGAGAGTCGGACTGGGTTGGGTGGCCTTCCTTCCATTTTAATGACTATGTCTGTGCTTTTACTCTTCTTTCCTCCTGTTCCCCTGGAACAATAAAGTCCAAATCGAAACATTTGACAAAAGCCTTTATAGGACATTAGAGGGGAAGTATTTCTCAACTCATTTGCCATTCCTGGCTGCATACACATGCAGTACGTGCACTGCATTAGCCATGCTAACACAATGACAAATAGAACTGGCTGTTTTCACTGGTGTATTAAATACATTTCAGTACTAAACTCAAGTATAATTGGCCAGGGACCATATTTTACTCAATATAGTTGGTTGAAATGGGTTGAAAAGTTTTTCTTTTCATCTTAGCTTTTTTTTTTTTTTTTTTTTACTTGACCGCACCACAGTCACATGAAGTTTGTAACTCTATTCAACTAAACTTCTTCACTCCTCTCAACTAAGCTGCATTTCCAATCAGGCCTTACTGGGTCTCAGAGAACAGGCCGTTTTGGTTTCATTTTACGCTCTCAAGAGAGCAGAGCACATTATCAGACAACAATATTATATTGATTCCAACTAGCCTGTGGTGTAGTCTACCATTATACGCTAGATACATGGTATGCCATGTCAAAGTTGGGAAAGTTTTGGGGAAAAAGTGTATACCGCCTGCTAATAATTTCATCCATTGACCAAGCGTATAGCTTATACATGCGCATGTTGCGCAGGGAATAATTATGGTATACCGTGTGAAAAAACCTAGGCTACAGCACTGCAACCAGCAACCCCTAAGCACAAAACCACGTTTCTGACAACCTCTCATCATTATTGCATTGACATTACATTAAGTCTTTAATGGCCTGGTAGCACAAATAATATCTTTGATTTAAGGTTCTGTTGTAAATCATATCATCATACTATAATTAAGCCAATGTCTGTCTGTCTGAATGAATGTGTGTCTGTGTGTCACTGTAACTGCCGTAGCTCCTCACTGCCTGCACCAATCGCTCCCACGCTTTCACACAGGCATTGACCATAATAATATGGAGGTCTTAACGAAGCCCTTTTTCCAATTTAACAAATTATAAATTAATAATGAATTTATTAGTGAATTAAAAATGCGAAAACGCACCCAGGGCGCAGTACCCCCAGCGGCCACAAGGGGTGGGGTGGGGGGGGGTTTGCAATATCTCACAACGGGTAAGGGCTAGTGTTAATTAATTCTCAAACAACAGTATCAGTATCTTATCTTAGGGGATTTGTGAGAGTTCGACAACGATTATTATTTATTAGAATGCAATAATGTAATTTATATCAAGCATGGTACATCGGGGTGAATGAGACTTGCCAGTAGCAACTATGACAAAGCATGTCAACATCACATCTATCTAATCTAACTACGCTGTAAATGCACCATGTCTCTGTGTGTGTACGTCTTTAATCCACGTAACCCGAGAACCGTTCGCCCCACAGACTTCAAATTCGACACACGCGTTCCACTCCACCACAGACGGTGCAGTGCCCGGTGTCGAGTCGGTCGGACCCACGGTTGTCCAGAACCGCCACAAAAGCCCTCTGCCCGGGCTCTGTACAGAGTGTCCATATATGGAGCTGTTGGCTGCTGGCCTGTTCTGACATCATTCTGATGTTTGCATAGACTCCATATTTGGGCATGCCTGACAAAGAACTCCATATATGGGCATAAAAGGGACACAGACATGATATGCATTTCCGGTTGTCCAGAACCAGCACAAAAGCCTCTGTCCGGGATCTGGACCTGATCACCCCTATATCTCCATATATGGATCTGGCCTGTTCTGACATCACAACACGGGCACCGCTCTAGTTAGATTAATGTTGAAAGTTCATATTGAAATAATACGCTACCAATAGTGGCGCCCACAGCTGAATGCCTGGGAAGCGGAAGGTCCCAAGTACGATTCCTGGCCACGTCAACGTGTCGATGTGCCCCTGAGCAAAACGGTTAACCCCTCCCCCCCGTGCTCACTCGAGAAGTACTCAGCTGGATGTAGTTGAAAAGTGAATTCCCCCCGTGGGGAAGAAATTGGTATATATGTTTTTTACATTATTAATATACCGGTAATTTAATTCACATGATCCCATGTCTGTTTGTTAAATGCAGGTCAGGTTAGTTCCAGTGTATGTGCTGGTAGACCTCAAACCAAACCATACAGCCTGGTGTGAGATGAGACAATCCTTTTCTAAGTTGGGAAGGAAAGAAAGCAGTAGATTAGTCTGTCCTTGATCTGGGAGAGAGCGGTGTGAAACCCAGGTCCAGACATACAGTACAACTGGCAGGAAAGAGCTCTTGGAGAAATTAAATCCCTACCCTCAATCTGGGGCATTCACAAGGGAATCGTGTGTGCGTGCGTTTGTGCACGCGCGTGTGTGTGGGCCTTAGAGTATATATTAATAGAGACGTCACCGGATTTCTCCTCCCATCCACTTGCATTATGTTGCTTTTTTATTTTATTTGAAAGTATAAAATTATTAAATATGTCACATTCTTTAAGTTATTTGTCATATGTGCCCTGTGCAAGTTCTGTTTACAAAAAAAGGCCAAACAGAAATGCAGTTTTTGTATGTTCCAGTGTTCAATGCCAAAAGCGCAATAAATCATTGACATTAATCGGCAAGTGAAATTTCATCATGGTGACAGGCAGCCTTAAGTATGTGTGTGTGTCCGTAGCTGTATGCATCTGTGACCGGTGTGTCTATCTGTGACCGGTGTGTCTGTATGTGACAGGTGTGTCTGTCTGTGCACGGGTCTGTGACCGCTGTGTCTGTCTGTGACCGGTGTGTCTGTATGTGACAGGTGTGTCTGTCTGTGCACGGGTCTGTGACCGCTGTGTCTGTCTGTGACCGGTGTGTCTGTATGTGACAGGTGTGTCTGTCTGTGCACGGGTCTGTGACCGGTGTGTCTGTCTGTGACCAGTGTGTCTGTCTGTGACCAGTGTGTCTGTCTGTGACCAGTGTGTCTGTCTGTGACCAGTGTGTCTGTCTGTGACCAGTGTGTCTGTCTGTGACCAGTGTGTCTGTCTGTGACCGGTGTGTCTGTCTGTGACCAGTGTGTCTGTCTGTGACCAGTGTGTCTGTCTGTGACCAGTGTGTCTGTCTGTGACCAGTGTGTCTGTCTGTGACTGGTGTGTCTGTCTGTGACCAGTGTGTCTGTCTGTGACTGGTGTGTCTGTCTGTGACCGGTGTGTCTGTCTGTGCACGTGTCTGTCTGTGACCGGTGTGTCTGTCTGTGCACGTGTCTGTCTGTGACCGGTGTGTCTGTCTGTGACCGGTGTGTCTGTCTGTGACCGGTGTGTCTGTCTGTGACCAGTGTGTCTGTCTGTGACCAGTGTGTCTGTCTGTGACCAGTGTGTCTGTCTGTGACCGGTGTGTCTGTCTGTGACCGGTGTGTCTGTCTGTGACCGGTGTGTCTGTCTATGCACGTGTCTGTGACCGGTGTGTCTGTCTATGCACGTGTCCAGATACAGTGTAGTGCATCCACATGTGAATATATGTATGTGTTCATCATCCAAAGGTGTGTATGGGGGTGTAGTTTAACATAATGGTGCTTGGCTGAGTTCAGTGTGTGTGTGTGTGTGTGTGTGTGTGTGTGTGTGTGTGTGTGTGTGTGTGTGTGTGTGTGTGTGTGTGTGTGTGTGTGTGTGTGTGTGTGTGTGTGTGTGTGTGTGTGTGTGTGTGTGTGTGTGTGTGTGTGTGTGTGTGTGTGCGTGTGCGTGTGCGTGTGCGAGAGAGGTGTGAGGTGTGCAGCAGTTATCACATGGCACCTGTTCCACTCTACCTCTCGAAGCAATCACTGTTCATGAAAACCCACTCCCGTTTGGAACGGGCTTGATTAACCTGCCACACTCTCGCCTTCACCACCTCCCACCCCTTTCCTTTCTCCCTCCCCTCAATATTAGATGGCAGCAGCAGACAATTCTTTTATAGCCCAACCAGGCTATTTATAGCAACAATATTCTTCCTATTGATTTGTGTTCTGCAAGGACTGCTGACATTGTTCCTTTCAAATTGCCTGTGGTTTTGGCTTGGTTATGGTGGTCCGGGTCACTGTAATGCTGTACACGTGGCACGTGCACACACCAGTGCACTGCCACACATACCGTTAAAGGTGTGCACAAGTCCATCAGAATGTTTTGATTGATTCATTGATTCAGGCCCCCTGAACGATTTAGTTGAATAGCCCTGTAGTAGTGGTTTCTCTTTATAACTATGAAATGGGTCTGAATGACTTTGATTGAAAAGTTTGTAATAGAAATAGTTCCAATGGCATCTAATGTAAGGTTGTAAGTATGCGTATCTGTGTTGCGGGAAAAAGTTCTCCCCTCCAAGGGGTACTGTACCTGGGCCAAATAAGTTTGACAACCCCTGCTCTAGGGCAGTGCTTCCCAACCCCTGCTCTAGGGCAGGGGTTCTCAACCCGTGGGTCGCGACCCCTCGGGGGGTCGCCAAATTATTTTGGGGGGTCCCCAAATTTTTTTCTATTTTTTTTGGTTTACATAGTACGTGGTGCATGCATAAACTTTCCTTAATGATTATATCTGGTTTCGGTATTCATTTATGATATATTTTCTGGTTATTTTTTAAGTCAGTTGTATTGGTGGTGGGGAGGGGGGTGGGGCGGGGGTCGCGAGACATGGCCAAAGCATTTCCGGGGGTCCCCAGCCAAAAACGTTGAGAACCCCTGCTCTAGGGCAGTGCTTCCCAACCTCTTTTATGACCTGTGTAGTCTCCCAAAACCACACTTTCCACGTCAAATAAACAAGAATGGGAAATTACTAAGTTACTGTACTGTATGTTTAATGAAACACAAAGACACTGCAAAATAGATAGATAGAATACTTTATTGGCAGTTTAAGAAAAATTACAGAAAATGACATCATTTTAAAAAACGCCAAATGGATTTAGTCACAAAAAAGCCTTCGCTTGTTTCCATTGTGGTCCACTTTGTAACATGAAACTATACACAAACATACTGTACAAACAAAACAACCATGGAACATATAATAAATAATCCTTATATATAAGGCTGGGAGCTATATACATAGGACAAGAGGTACCCTGAGAGAATAGTCCAGAGCATGGGAGATGGGCTATCCAGGGTCGGAAGCTAACTATGACCAGTTAGTGTGTAGATGGAGCCATGATTTCAGGTTTTTCCTAAATCTTGCAATAGAATTTAGTGATTTCAGGGCTGGAGGGAGTGCATTCCACAGAGTAGTGGCTGCGTAGTAAAAAGCATTTTTTCCCTTGAGTGTCCTGAAACTGGGGGGAACTAGATCATATGGACTTCCTCTGGTTGAGTACCTGTGAGCATCCCTCACTCTGGGCAGGTAGCCCAGCAGGTACTTAGGAACAGAGGCATATAGGATCTTGAAGACCAGACACAATGAGAGCTGAGATACTCTCTCCTCCACTCTTAGCCATCCCAGGCTACTAAAGTGGGCAGAGGTAAGATGAGACCTGGGGTTCAATTTTAGTAGTAACCTCACAAGCTTGTTTTGGGAGGTCTGAAGCTTTGTTTTCAATAGCTTGGAGATACCTCTGTACCATGAAGTACAAGCATAGTCAAAGTGGCACTGGATGAGGGCACCGGCCAAGGTCCTCATAGCACTGCTGTTGACATAAGGGGATATCCTGCCCAAGAAACGAGTTCTCTGGTTGACCTTTGAGATCACTTTCATTGCCATTTTTTCACCCGTGAGTTTGTTATCTAGTATAAAACCCAAGTAAGTGACCTCTTCCCTATTTGTGACCACACTGTCACCCACTCTAACTGTGAAGCCCGGGGACTTGTTGAGGTTATGACTTGAACCAAACAGAATAGACTCAGTTTTCCCAAGGTGCAGTGACAATTTGTTGTCGGAGAGCCAAAGACAGATGCTACCGAGCTCTGTGCTGAGTACTCTCTCGACCTGCGACTTATCTTTGTCCGAGACCAGGAGAGCTGAGTCGTCTGCTGAATACTCAGCATGTCTACATTTAACAAGTTGTGTCTCTGTCTGTACTCTAACTCCTTGGTGTGTTCCTGTCAGCATGTTGCATGTTTCATGACAGCAGCCAGAAATACGTTAATTTAAATGTGTCAATTTGAACACTCATACTAATCAACTCATTTCAAATTCATGCACCATCCTACGACTGTCCTGTGATTATGTACAAGTGTGCAGTGAGTTGAGAGTTTTGCTTTTCCGTCATATGACTAATATAAATCAGGTTTGACATTCAAGGTTTTGCTGTGTAGGCAACGGCACTAAAGCTAAAGCCAGAAACATACCACTGCAAGTACGCAAATGCGGACGCTTCAAGCTACGGAAGAACGATTTCACGCGTTGTTGCATTCTGGAATGTGTCACCTGAACACCATGAAGGAATGCAAGCATGACGTGCATTGCAGCAAGGCTTTCTGTTGCAGGCAACAACATAATGATATGTGTTCTCTTGTCCTCCATCTTTCATAATATAGCAGGCTATAGTTTCCAAAAGTGTAACTTTACGTGGATTTATTACATGCACCGGTGCATACGAACGCACATTGAGTATGTTCACTACACTAGGGATATATTATGTTAAGTGCCGCCTGGTCCAGGGGTGTCATTTGCCTTCACCAACTTGCGTGGAGTACGTTTCAGGCTTAACACCTCCTCGGTTTAAGGAGTTCTTTGATGAAGTTTGATTTAATCTGTCTATACGTAATAGTGTGACATGGCAATTGTTGACCATCTTCTCTGTGTCTTTTATCTTCTTTTATCTTGTACAGTTGGGTGCCACCGATATTGTCCCTTATCATTTGCCCCATTTAGGCCTGACCTCAAAATTAAAAAAAAATCCTTCTAAATCCTCCAGTTTTCTGAAATAAATATTTTCACGATTTTTCAAAAATAGCAGACCTACAAGCTCGTAGCGCGCCACTCGGTGGCGCGCTATGAGCTTGTAGATCTGCTATTTTTCAATAGCTAAATTATAACATAATGTTTAAAACACCAAAAGGGGTTTTGCGCAGATCACGCAAACCTCAGCAAAAAGAAAAGGACAATATCGATGGCCTCCAACTGTACCTGCATCACGCACAATGCATGCACCACCTGGTTTGTGTAAGCACTGTCAGAAAGGCTCTGGGAGCTTGGGCTGGTCCCGAAGCCATATATTAGGGTTCGAACGTTGGTGAAAAGTTCGAACGAACCTTTGAACCGCCGTTGTATTTATTTGTTTGGTGACGTTGTGCCATTATGAGGGCAGCGTACTGTCTGTGAACGGACCCAATGCGTTTACTTTCGCAGAGCATCCCTTACATGGTTAGGAGGGCAGGTATGTGATGGACAAGTCCATGTGTTCCTTGATTATGGAAATGGTTGACTGTACAGAGATATTTCCATCATCATAGTCATCATTTGATAATGTTTACTGCTTGTTGTCTTCCAGTGTAGCCCTGTCAACACTTCTATCAATGCTAAGCTAAGTAGTGTAACTTGCAGTCTGTGCTAAATCCCCCTCTTGTTAAATTAATCCCCATTCAGTTATTCCACCTCTGTATTCCTTCGATTGAATCTGCCAATTCAATCAAAAAATTGTAATTAGGTTAGGAAGCCATGAAAAATATATTTGATTTGTGTTTAGTTTAATGGTTTTACACTTTACTTTCCTTTACTTTTTCTTTCGTTATGTCGGCATAATTCCCCCCCATCAGTCTTTATTACTTGTTATTGTAGCCTATAGAAAATTATGCAAATGATATTCCCTCCACTTTACAGGTTACTGAATGTGCATACTGATAAGTTAATAAAAGCAGGAATGCATACAGCATCGTGCCGCTCTGTGTCTCCAGGTCATTTGTGAGGAAGCCTCTGTAGTTGGTCTTCGAGCAGTGTGTGTGTGTGTGTGTGTGTGTGTGTGTGTGTGTGTGTGTGTGTGTGTGTGTGTGTGTGTGTGTGTGTGTGTGTGTGTGTGTGTGTGTGTGTGTGTGTGTGTGTGTGTGTGTGTGTGTGTGTGTGTGTGTGTGTGTGTGTGTGTGTGTGTGTGTGTGTGTGTGCGCGCGCAATAGAAAGACAAGATGAGGAGTCACTGATGTATGAATGAAGGAAGGAAGCAACGGAATTGGATCTGTGTGGACATGAAGGTTGCCTCAAGGTTTCTGAATGGGAATACATGATGAGATTGTTGCAGAGACAACCCTTTTGAGAAAGAGTACAGGGAAAGTCTGCTATGTTTGAATCCCAAGCGGATCGGATCTCAGCTTCTCCTGAGAGAAAAGGCTGTTGCGGTCGCTGCCGTATCTTGTGTGTACGACTGTGTTAAACTGTCTTGTCTCTACAAGCACAACAGTGTGCGTTCTTGGGGGGAAAAGAACACTACCTTGGGTGACATCCCCTTGAGAACACTACCTTGGGTGACATCCCCTTGAGTAATGCAACATCACTCTCATCCCTTCTTCATCATGCTTGGGTGTTTCAGGTGACAATGAGAGACGTTATCTAAATTCAGAGCAGTGTCTGCACCACCTGCACAATGAGAGACGTTATCTAAATTCAGAGCAGTGTCTGCACCACCTGCACAATGGACACAAACAAAGACAAGCTTTTGTTTGTGGCACTTTAACTGAGTCTTCTTCTCCAAAACCTTAAAAAGCATCAGCTTGCATTCATCTTTCGCTTGCTTTTGGAAAGAAAAAAGGAAAGAGGATTAATAGTTTGGCCACAACTAACCACTTTTACGTTCCCCCCTCCTTTTTTCTGAAAACCGAAATGCTTCCAGTTGCTTTGTCTCCTCATCCGCCTTTGTTTATCATTTTCAAATGACTTTCCTTTGATGGCCCTCCAATGGTAGCATGAAATGTGACAGTGAGCGTAACATTGACTGATGTTCCCAAATTCCCACTGTTCTCTATTCTGTTCTCTGTCTTAAGATGCATGGGAGGAGGACTTTGAAACTTAGGATATCAAAATGGAATTAGTAATCCTTATCTTTCCCTTTCGTTTGTCCCAGTTTTGAACTTTTGAGTGGCCAGATAAGAGTAAAAATGGAATGTTGTCTTATGAGGAGACGTTTTCAACCTCATTTGTCTCCCTAACTCTTAATACTGCTAGATTTATTTCGCCCCCTGTTGCTATGTCTTTTCAGAGCAAGCTCTTTTTTAAAGACAAAAAACTTGCGGGTCGTGAACTGGAAGTAAAACGGCTATGTAAAGTTAGCCGTGATCTTCACCCGAAATCTACATTTTGTAAGTCGTGTGAATATGTTATGTTAATCTACAACTAGAATCAATGATAGCTTCAATATCCGCTTCGGACGTCCTTAACACAGTTCTGCTTTGCTTATAGCCTTTCAAGCAAATTACCAAATATAACATGTTATCATGAATTTCTAATGGTCTACACTGCACAGCCATGTGATGTATGAATGATGTATGAATAACAACTGATCTAGGTTTTATATCATTTGTTTTTAATTTTGTTATTTACTAAAAATGTGGAACCACGTCAGACCTATTTCATACATACAGTAGCCTACAGAAAATGTTAAATGCTCACAATGCCTTGAAGAATGTGTGAAAACATACACGTGTTGTACACCTAAAATATATTTGTGTAGCTTCTGTATTCGGAAATTAGCTCAAAGTACATATATATATAATATATAGATATAGATATAGTACATAAAAACATTTTGTAAAAAAGCACGTAGGATTTATGCCAAGCCGATCCTTTAACATTGGGTGGCCAGAGTTACAAACTATTCATGGTTGCTCACTCCATCAGTATTCCCCACACGCAACGTGTTCTATAAAATTACCCTTAAGCTGCACTGGACCCCCAACTGTTTCAGTTATGGAACTGCTTGGTGGAATTCTGTTTGTGCTGAAAGCTCCCAATTGTGTCTGCCTGTGTTTGTGGATACGAATAAAACGTTTTTTATGTGGATGAATCGTTAGTGCGCCGACCATATAATTACGACGTATCCCTTACGATTCCAGCTGAAAAAGTTTCCAGAAAATAATTGGATCCTTTTTTTTATCTGTTTTGTGTAGTGTTTGCTGTTTGTTTGTTTGTTTTCTCCACACTTTTAGACATAGTCCCTATCACCACCAACCACTACTGTTGGTCTGGGGGGGGGGGGGGGGGGGGGGGGTATAGACAGACATTAGACAACCATGTCTCCTAATACACATGGAGGTTTCAGCTGCTTCTTTTCACGTGACATTGAGGAGTTTTACCTGGTGGGTGTAACGTGTGCGGCTAACACACAATCCCTCCCAGTTCTGCTCCCCACTGAACTGAACGTGGAGGAATTGAACCCCAGTCTCTGTGGCAGGGGGCAGTAACTTTACCCCTGCACCACCCAGTCTCTGTGGCAGGGGGCAGTAACTTTACCACTGCACCACCCAGTCTCTGTGGCAGGGGGCAGTAACTTTACCCCTGCACCACCCAGTCTCTGTGGCAGGGGGCAGTAACTTTACCACTGCACCACCCAGTCTCTGTGGCAGGGGGCAGTAACTTTACCACTGCACCACCCAGTCTCTGTGGCAGGGGGCAGTAACTTTACCCCTGCACCACCCAGTCTCTGTGGCAGGGGGCAGTAACTTTACCCCTGCACCACCCAGTCTCTGGCAGGGGGCAGTAACTTTACCCCTGCACCACCCAGTCTCTGTGGCAGGGGGCAGTAACTTTACCCCTGCACCACCCAGTCTCTGTGGCAGGGGGCAGTAACTTTACCCCTGCACCACCCAGTCTCTGTGGCAGGGGGCAGTAACTTTACCCCTGCACCACCCAGATACCAAGAAAAAAGACAAATAATAAGTTGTAATAAACAACTTAAACGTAAACTGTAATCTACAATTTCAATTTTAACCACTTAAGTTGCCATACAGTTAATGTGCTGTAGTTGGATGTACCCCGGCGTAGTTAGATTACTTGCCCTCCAGCTGACTCATCCGATTAAACTAGAATGTGTGGTTGGTGATCTCACAGTGGCCGGCTGGTGAAAACAGCATTCCTCTCACTTTGTGCTGGTTTTCAATATCAAATTACCCGCGAGCCATGGCAAATCGAATCTTCACTTCACGGCGAGCACCGCCCCCACCGTATGACTGGAGACTCTGGAATTGATTGCTCTTGTATGGTATCTCTGGGGCCGAGGCAATTGATTTAATATTCTTACAAAGAGTAGCTGTTGATTGAGGTCCTACAAGGAATATTTCCACAAGTCCATACCCCCCCCCCCCCCCCCCCCCCCCCCGCCACACACAACATTTACTCACTCACTCACTCACTCACTCACTCACTCACTCTCTTACCCCCTTTCTTTGCGTAAAGTGTAAATTCTGTCTTCTATCAATAGAGATTAGGAAAAGTCAAGTGTATAGATTATATTTGTCTGCAAAAGCACAATAACTACCAAAGAAGTGGGTACTACTGCCAGTCTAAGATGTTCCAAAGACCTTATTGTGTGGGTGAATGGGGGTGGATTTTCACCATAACTTAACCACTTTAACCCTGGCATCTCAATTTTAGTTATGTCAATATCGGTGATCTTTTTTTGAAAATTGCAGATCTACAAGTTCACAACGTATCACACCGCAACACCTGTAGAGCTGCTATTTTCTAAATAATTTAGACAATGTTTGTGGTCCAGTGATACAGTCCTTGTTTTATTGCAGTTACATTTCAGAATATGGTGGCGTAAAATGGATCAGTTTGTCTTTTGGTGCATCAGTGCTACAGTACCACCACTCCACAAGACTCTCTGATCATTAGACATAATGGCCCCTACACACTGCAGGAGTTTTAAAGTTGTCGGCGAGTCATCAGATCGTTATGTATTTCACACTGCAGGAGTCTTTTTTGTTTTAAATCGGCTGTCATTATATCTTTGTGGCTTTCACACTAAACGATTGATCGCCGACCAGGGATCACACACTGCAAGAGTTCACCAAGATGCGATCCAGACCCGATAGATATAGGCAGCGGCTACATCATTTGTTTTTTTATTCCAATTCATTTTGACATGCACGTGCAGGATGCCGTGATACAAGCGCGAGACCCACACAGGGCGCATCTCTCTCTATCTCTCTCTCTCTCTCTCTCTCTCTCTCTCTCTATGCGTGACACACACAGGAATAGCTGCCAGGCTACACAGGGCGACATGTTTGTGATAGCGTTATAGCGAGACAGGACGTTATAATCTTGAGTTTCATTAAATAACTGTCTCTCTCCGCGCGCGCACACACACTCTCACACACACACACACACACACACACACACACACACAAACACACACAGCGGACGAGGACCAAAGGTTTGCTCTGCACTGTTGATTCCGATGCGGTTGTATTAACATTATTCAAGTGAAATGCGTAACGGCAATATTGGGCTAATATAGGCTACCAATATGTACGACACAGGGATTTACAGACGGAATGAAGGTTATATATAGGTATATATATCTGATCATACAGTCGACAGACAGATAGACAGCAGTGCTGTGAGCAGTGTGCTCTCATTGGCTGTAATACAGGCCTTATCGGGGCGCAGTCGCAACCCAGTTCATACTGTATGATATCCAGTCGGCGACAGGGTCAAATATCAAACGTGCTAGATGTTCAGAAATGGTCGGGGAGGCGTCGGCGAGCGCTTTTATCGGCGCTGGATCTTCTCGCAGCTCCTTTCACACACAGCGAGCAAAACCTCGCCGATCAAAGCCCGATTTTACGTCAGATTGGGGGTTTTGTCGGCGAGCGCCAAAAATGCTCCCCGACAGCATAATCGGAGCAAATATCGGGCAGTGTTTACGAGCCATAAAGCTGTCACTCAGGTCTAGGTATCAGAAATGAAAGCCTGGCGGTATTGAAGACTACGGATGCATTCATAAATTCACTCTGAGGGCATGGAAGTGCGTCCTTGAGTGCTTTCTTCAGAACATTCAGTGCATTCTCATTCGGACATCACCAAATGTTCTAATGCCTTTACGTCGTACTATGATACAAAACCATCACATTTGACACAGTACACACTGTCTTAGAAAAATATATTAATGTCAGTACAAAGTTAAAAGTTGTTAAAGCTGCTATCCGGAACTTATTCTAAGACTCACCCCGAATGTTAGGGACGGGGTTAGTATGGGGCCAGTCGGACCAACGGGACTAATAATGGGTTGTCGGAACAGTGACATGGCAACCTCCTTACGCAGGATACCTGATTTCAACCCAGGTTACAGGTAGGGCATGAAACTTAGCGATTGCAACTTTTGCATACCCCTAATCACTGTATAGAACATCCTTGTTGATAGAAACATTATTTTCCACCGTCATAATGATGTTTATGTTTTCCATCTTGAAACTCTGGCTAACCAATTCTCAGAACTCTTCTGCCGCACTCAGAGTGGATTTCTGAACGCACCATATATCATCTTAAGTGTTCCCTCCTAAAGGAGACGTAAGGCTTGTCCATATTGGTGGGGGTGACGAGAGACAAGCTGCAGTGATGTAGTGTGATGGGCGCTAACAGGAAGAGATGGACAGTGAGCAGGAAGAGAGAGGAACTGAATAAACACAAGAGGTAGAGGAGGTGTGTCTAATGCCACGCTAATGATGATGAAGACCACCACTGTTAAGTGAAATGACATGCTCCGTTACCACCAGATTATGTCCAAAATGCTGTCAGGGAAATTGCAAATAAGCATGCTTGAGAGTATTGTTGCATTAAAGATTAGATTTATAGATTTGTCATTGACGGGTTAGCCCGGCGGTTTGAGAGATTTGAGAGATTTGCGGGCTTGACAGTCTCTGGCTTGGCTCCAGTGATGCCCAGCCATGGGCACTTCTCTGTGTCCTTGAGGAAAACCCTGAAGCTAAATTTATATTGGTGGTTTTCCAACTTTTTGTGCACAAGGCACAACTGAAAGCCAAGTCAAAATCTCAAGGCACACCACATACATATCTGTGCAAAATAACCACTTAAAAGAATCTTTCTTCTGACTCACTGTAAATGTTTATTTTTATTTACTAATGGCAAATACTCCTCCCTGCTTCCTTCCATGGTTTTCATCATTTCTATATTTAGTGATCCTTAATTCTGTTTTTCCTCAAATGTTATTCTACATGCATTACATGAATGGTGTTTAGCTGACACAGTTCCTGCTGTGTACTGTATGTTGGGGTTCTGTGTTTTGCCCGAGGCTGCTGTCCTGCCCTGTCCTGATCAGTCACCTCGTACTCAGTGGATGGGATTCGCACACTTTAGAGTGCACGCCTGCCAAGACCAGCGCTTCACG
The DNA here is from genome assembly GCF_951216825.1 of Electrona antarctica. Taxonomy (NCBI): domain Eukaryota; kingdom Metazoa; phylum Chordata; class Actinopteri; order Myctophiformes; family Myctophidae; genus Electrona; species Electrona antarctica. The sequence goes on along the minus strand of NC_136806.1, from coordinate 46,336,672 downwards.
TTCGGTATATCAAAGGCCCTTGACTCTTTAAAATAACCACCACCGTCATCATAATCCAGGCTCCCTCCCATCTTCTGTTATCCTTCTGGTTCCTCTGAACAGGAGTTGTGCCAGTGTATAAAGAGCTCTCTGGAATACAGAGTGCCAGCAGGCTGATTGGAACAAAGCAGCAGGGTGTTCCTCCTCCCTGTTTTGTTTTCCGTAAGGCGGGAGGAGGCCATCCGCCCCAAATTAGTTTGCTGCGAGCGTTCCCACTTCACCGTTTTTGAAGTTGCCCGATGATCCGCGCCTCCTCCTCAAGGGAGCGCCGCCACCCTTTTTGCCCTTTTTAGCTTTGTAGTTTACTCTCCCAAGTGCAACCCGCCTCATCCCCCTGGCTCCCCGGCCCCGCTCCTCGGCTCCGTCTGTCTCGTTTGATTGGGCGGAGAGCCTCAAATGGGGTTTGAAGAACTGTCCCTGCGCAAAGAGTCGATTCTTTTTTTTCTTTTTTTTAAAGACAAGTGGCAGGTTTGTACTCCCTGGGAGCGTACAACAGCAAGGTACTTCCAGCCCGAGTTATCACATGAAAGCATGACCTTGCCGTCACCCCCCGAGGTTAATTTGAGAGACTGAACACGCAGCGCTCAGTGATTGATTATGGTTCAAAGAGGCTTTTTATCAGTCGCTGGTAACGTGTGTCCGACAATAAGGGAGAACAAGAACCGACTTGTCTTGTTCACTCAGTGTAGAGAGGATGACAAGTGACAGATTAAATAGATGCAGGCTTTAGCGTGGGTACCCTTTGATTAGGTGACTTTCTGTAGCCTCCACGTGTATGAAATATTTAGATTTAAAATCAACTACTGAGTGCATTGTGGGATGGAACACATTGGAACAAGGTCTCTGGTGTGTGCTCTCTCCGCCCTGGCACAGCTGCCTGGTGCTGTTCCTCCATCACCACAGCAATAGATGAAGATGCCTGTGGTCGCTGGTGGGCATCACAGTGTTCCGCGGGGGCACATGACACAACCGTTAGGCAAATGAATAGCTGCCTATTATTTTCTTTTGACACACGGGCTCTCGCCTGTGTCCGTTTCACTCCATTTTCCCTTACGTCCCTCTGTCCTTCAAGTCTCATCCGTCTATTTCATTCCTTCTCATTTTCATCTGCTGTTCGTTCACTCTGATCCTGTTCAGATCATTCCTCCTTACCACTGGAATACATTATGTTCTCCGTTTTTCTGAATGATCCTCTCTGTCTCATTAACCTCCGTTGCCCTGTCCCGTTGCCCTGTCCCCTAACATGTGTATTTTCAAGCATCCTTTCAGTATAGGATAGCATAGACATGAGCAGGTGGGTCCCTCCCCAAGGAGGATTTGTGTTGACTTTTTTCTGGTTTTCTCTCAGCCCCATCCCTCTCCTTTCCTCTCAGTCTGTTTCTCTGTCGCTCTCAGTCTGTAAATCACTGCATCTCACCTTTTCTCTCACTTCAACTCGTCTCTTCTTTTTATGTCTCTAGGTGCCTTGGCCGTTCTTATTCCAGAACTGGACCTGGTGATTTCATTGGTGGGCTCTGTCAGCAGCAGTTTCCTGGCACTCATCTTTCCGCCCGTCCTCCAGATTTTGACCTATCACACGGAAGGCCTGTCGCCATGGGTGGTCATCAAGAACTCCATCATCAGCCTGGTGGGTCTGATAGGCTTTGTGACAGGAACCTACATAGCCATTGAGGAAATAATCCTACGCAATGGACACAAACATAGCGATGCCTTCACCTACATGATCCAGTAGCCCTTGATTTATACTTGGTTACGTGCCATACCGCGCACCAAAAATAGCAGATCTACCAGCAAAATGCATTGCAATGCAACTTGTGCTAGGTCTGCTATTTTCAGTTCACGACACCAGCACACGGTTAAGTGTAAATCCTGAAGAGGAGGAGGGAGAGACCGGGGTGTGGTTTGACGGAGTTATTGGAGCTTGGAACTCAAAACTGCACATCCGATCCAATCGGAAACTGTTATTTATCCAAGGCTAGCTCAAGAAGTAGATATCCTCTATAGATGTCCTCTACTATTTACTGCTGTTGGCAACGTCATCCATTTATGACAGTGAATCAATTACAATTTATATCAGTTATGATGCTGTAAGGATTTGTGGTACTTAATGTTATCTTATCATTATTTATGAGGACTATTGAATCATACCGTGCTACTGTATTTGAGCAGAGATACATGCATAATAACAGTTAATTAAGTCATCACTATCTATATCATACTTCACTATCTATAATACTTAAAATACTTACCATGAAATAATTCAGTAAAATAAGTCGTTTTCGTAATGGACAAACAGGGTTTTAACTATTTAGATCACATGGAAATAATACCCATACCTTCCTCTTTTTACAGTGTAAAAATTGTTTTTGTGCTTCAATATTAGGATGTTTTAACTATATTGAACTACCTCACAAAGTCGTTTTGATTAAGTTTTTGACATGGTTCACATACTGTAAGATCCTCTGGTAATTCAATTTAATACAAATGGAACCAAGGGGACTCTTATACGTCCATGTGCACAGCCCATTAGCCTCTGGCTCTGTGGCTGATACTGGGGTTTGTAGAGACCTTATGGACCTTATTTAGCAGAAACCCAGGCTAGTTCTCACGTAGAGCTTTTCAAAACGAAGACTCCCATGCACTCTACCCTCCAAGCCCTTGAAAAATCAGAACATTTTGGTGCACTTTGATTGATGCCAAGTGCATTGAATATGTATATAGAATGCCTAGCACACATCCATTTAAGTAACTAAATTGAGAATCTACTATACAAATCATTTGATGATGAGCTTAAACAAAGCTTAAAACTGAAATGCAAAAAGGGAAATTTAAAGAGCAGTTCTGTACACATGGCTTTGCTCTTGTTTTGAAAACTTTTTCTTTTTTTGATGTTTGTATTTTTATTTATTTTACGTTTTAACGCAGGGGTGTCAAACATTTTATAGGGCATGGGTTGGACTGGGAAACATTGCTTATTCATGTGGGCCAGACCATTTTGTGCATGAACACACGCACTCCTGCCTTATCGTGGCCAAAAAGCAATTGCGTTTCAGCTATAAGCCATCATCAGCATCACACTGACACTGTTTATTGTGGAGAATAGGGCAACGTGCGTTGAGGGCAACCGGCGAACCAAAGAGTGTTTCGAATTCCTTCTCGTGAAGAGTAACGAAACGAAACTCACTTCCCTACTATTTTTGTCCTACAATAATTGGCAGTGAATATCATAATTTTCTTCCCAAACATATTCCCGCAGGCCGGATTGGATCTCTTCGTGGGTTGCCATATTGACACCCTTGTTTTAATGTATTCCTAAGTAGGTGATTCCCTTTTTATATTATCAGAAGTACTTTTTAAATGCTTAAATACCCCCAAATGTATTGCTAATTTTAATACATTGTCATTTTAACCCATTTACGGTAGACATGAGGACGATTCTACAAATGCCTTCTAAATCCTGATAGTTTTCTGAAAAACCCATGTTTCTATGTTAGTGGTTCTCAAACTATGTCATGTCAAGGACCCCCAGAATTATATGTAATTTGCCGTCAACCCCCCATCTGAAATATGTTGTTCCAGGGACCCCCCAGAAGCAAAGATTTGAGTTAAAAACATTCGCTATGAAAGAATATATATTCAAAGATTTGCACACATTTTCACAATTCTTCAAAAATAGCAGATCTACAAGCTTGTAGCGTGGCACTCGGTGCCGCGCTATGAGCTTGTAGATCTTGAGCTTGTAGATCTATAGTGGATCTTACGATACACTATAGCTTACGATCCACTATAGCAGACAACATTTGAACAGACCAATTTACAGCTGATATTAGGTAACATTCCCAAAATGTAGCACAATGTCCCAGTATACAGAGCTGGATGAAGACAACCCAAAATGACACTTAAAACCAGACCTGTTTATCAAAGATAACACATTTTGGACGTCAAATGTTCTTATAGATTGGGTAGTTTCAGATTGACTGACGTTTGCCAACTGTGGTGATAGTTGGGATAGTGCTAGCTGTGCACTATTGGTTGCCAACTCCTGTGGTAACCATGCAGGAAAGCCAGTTGGTGATCATTCTTGTACTTTCCTAATTGTAAGCTTCATTGAACTTTTCTTTTCAGTCAGCACATGTTGTTATTGCTTGTATAAAGCCATAATTCCTTCTTAGGATGCTCATAATGAGAGTAATGGGATTTCTATTGTCATAATGCCAATATAGCACAATCAAGTATTACTTCCGTTACTGTCCCCTCAAATACATCACAACACGTGGTCCAGTGCCTAGCATTCTAAAGCTCAGCTGTGATAGAATGGTCAGTTACTTGGCAACGACCATGGAACATGGTAGGGAAAGCATGTCTGCCAGTGGAAACTGCATTGACCCACTGGATCACTCCCATCACAGGGAGGAAAGTAAACTATATCCTCACTTAATACCTGGAACTGTGCTGTAAACTACAACTGCCCACTTTTATTTATTTTTAATTTCTTTCTGGAATCTGTTAATATTTTTGAAATGATGTAAACGGATATAAACTTTGATTGGATTTTTGTTTTTAATACTGCTGATTTTGCTGCTCTATTACATGGTCACGCACGCTTATGAATGTGCACTTTGGTTTTTGCATTTCATTAAATCCTTGACATTTGTACTTGGGTTACAATAGTAGTGTAAATGTATTTTTTACGATAATTTTGTTGTTTTTATCGTCTACTGTATGTAAATAAGGATATAATGTAAGCACCAAAACATGTCTGTAATCGCAGCTACATACCATAAACAAGATGATCTTCACGTTGTGTGTTGTCCAACACAGTTCAACAGAGTGTGCATTAGTGCATGTGAACCCATTATGATAACGCAAAATAAAACAACACTTGACAACTCAAGGTTGAGTTACGTTTGTGACTGGCTTTACTTTAATGCATATTTCTTGCGTTGCTTTGTCCCTGAAGTGCAAAGGGGCTTGGAGCATTCACCGTGCAAGCAGTTTGCGTAATCACGTCCATCGCCTAATTGATACAAATGAGAAGGCGGATGATTGGAGTGGGATGGAGAAAGAAGAGAATTCCACCCGGGTTAAATTTTCTTAACGAAGCTATCCGATGCACTTGTGGTCAGCCGGAGACGGAATGTCATTAATATAAACTGGGAATTGAGAGAGCCTCCAATGCGCTTCTGTATGCAGAGATAACAACACCCATGCATTTTAGATGAGCTGTGATATTGTAGATTCTGCGCAGGCAGGCACTTAGGGCACATACATTTGTGTAAATGGATTATACAGTGGAGTGCCTATGTTGAATGTGCATTGGTTGTTATCCATTTCACAAGAGGGGTTTTAATTGTCACTCACTCATACAGGTACAAGCAGCAAAATGTTGGTGTGTCATGTTCCGCAAGACTGTGCAAACAATACAACAAAGATAATGATAATTAATCAATTATTATTCAGTTGTTTTTAATTATTGTTCTTGGTTTTAACAACAGCAGTGCATACACCATGTAAAAGACAACATCACAGAACCAACCAAGCCAGCCACAAAGGGATGCGCTTTAAACATCATCACTGTCTTATTCTATTTGATATAGTGTAATACAGAACCAAAGACAGAACAACATTAAATACACAACATTCTTAGACAGATTGTCTGTTGTCGTACAGAAATGGCAGATGATGGCACACCACAGGTACAACAAGACTTTCTTTATTGAACATCTGGCCCATTTAGTGATTCACCAGCCGTGAACTTTAGATTAAAATAATCAAAACATGGCTTCTAAACGTTGTAAAATGTCTAGACAAAACCCCTTGTAGAATATTTAACCATCCAGCATTGATGTGATGGAGGCTGATTTCCAATTGAACAAAATAAGGCGTCGAGCCAATAAAGAGGAGAAGGCTATAGCATCAATTAGTGTCATTTCACCAGGGACCACTCCAAAGATTGCAGCCAAGGGGTTAGGGCTGATCTCCTTATCACATAATTGGCTTAATAAAGAAAATACAATTATGAAAAGAGAACGAGGATTAAAAAATCTATTAAAGTTGGGCAATAGTACAGGTGAAACACTTTAGTAGCAATGGAGAATGTGCAGAATATGCAAGCGGTTTAGTATTTGGATTATAGAATGTGCACTGCAGTATGGTATACACATTCATATCCACATTGGGGCACGTTTTTTATTTGATTCAGTTGCATTAAGTTCATTTTACTTGTACAAATCACACCCATGAGAAGTGGGTAGGGCTGTCCCAGACTAAGGGCCAATTCATACTCTTATTTTAGAGCCGAATAAAAGTCGGTTCGGCGCTGTAGAGTACAATGTGACGTCATTTGAGGTTCGGGGGGGGGGCGGGTACCGTCCTAAAGTCGGCTCTTTGGTGCTACTGAAAATTTCTGACGAGCCGAAATCATTTCGGCACTACAGCGCCGAAACAGCGATAAAATAGGAGTATGAATCGGCCCTAAGGATTTTTATAGTCGACTAGGATTCGACTAGGATTGTCATTAGTCGACTAGGCTTTTTTTTCTTTTTCTTTTTTTTGTTGTTGTTGTGGGGGCTGGTGAAAGTTACAGGTGCGGTGTGTGTGATATTAAATGTGAGCTTAGTTTACCATAATCACAGGGATCCGTAATCATATTATTCCATCATATTCAAGGGCCTTTGGAGAGAAATGAAACTCCATTCACTGCAGAGGTGTGTCTGTGTCCAGCTTGTTGACACTCGCTAATGTGTCAAGGAAGGCAATTATGTTTCTGTCAAATAGGTCTTCTACATGTATTCTAACTAATAAAATAACATTCAGGATGAATGCACTCAGCATGTCACCCTAGACATAATTTGGCTCTTGAGGAAAACTAATTGGGGAACCCTGCAACAGAGAATCATTCCATTTGGGCTGTGGGGGTGCTTAATGTCTGATTTAACATATACTTGCTTGGTTTCTCCCTATAAATCACGGTATAACAATCTCTAAGTCAAATCATGCAAAAAAATTAAAAATACATCAACTAAGAGATTGGTAGTCGACTAAGGTGACATTCACACCAGAAAGCTTTACTGCGATTAAAATGAATCCTGCTGCACATTGTCAGAAACTGCGCTTCGTTTGGCAGGTATGAAGCATCATTCGAATCCTAATGCGCATCAAAGAACCGCATTCTACTTCGACCCAAAAACGGGGGTTTCGCTTCGCTTCCAATCGCACTTGATTTTGATTCGGTGCAGGTGGGAATGCAATCCGCAGCAAATAAAGGAAATGAAGCAAACAATGTGGCGGGTGAGGAGCTGAACACAGTTGGAGACGGAGAAGGCATATTTTACGCAGCGCAAAGATGTCCCGTTACCGTGGATAGACGTGGTCGAATGAGGAGACTGAAGCCCTGATCGAAATGAGGACGAGTACATTAATCAATTGCTTAAGGAAACACGTGCCGTAAACATGGAGTGCTGTCACTGTGTGGGGACTGGGGAGTAGGGACTTTCATCTCGATAAACTTGTAAACATTTTGCGCTGTGCCTCCATGCCCAAAAGAACAGTGCGTGGCTGCGTGTGTATAGGTTGAGAGAGAGAGAGAGGGGGGGGGGGGGGGGGGGTCCATTATTCGACTATTGGACTAATCGAGGAAAGCCCTAGAAGTGAGGGGCGCTCTTATCATCGTACATCATCATACATCATCTCCTTCCGGCCAATCAGAATTTGCGTCCTCACCTTCGTCTTCAATGTTTGTGTTTACGCAATGTTTACTCAAAGCTGGCCATTCATTGTCAATGGCATTCAATTTTTGTTGTTAGTACAATGTTTGTGTTTACACACACCCAGACACCCTCAAAGCTGGACATAGGAGGGGCTAGCGCCCATCAAAAATAAAATGAATGCTCAGATGGACAGTCCACTAGCTCACACCTGACCACGCACCATGTTACTTCTGTTTAAAGCAAGGGCTGATTTCGTTGTTCCAAAAATGTGTTTTGCAAAAATCAACCTGTTGGCGCTATAACATGCCAATGTGAAAAGGGTGGGATATATTCCTCAGCCTAGTAAGAAAATGTGTGAAAGATTTCATGTAAATTGCACGCTGCGTTCATGATTTGAGGCTTTTGTTCAGAACGGGGCAATCTTGCAAACTGTGAAAGCCAATTATAGCCAACAATTAGGATGGAATATGAAATATCGGACAGATCCGACTTGAGCACATGACCATAGAGATACTGTGTAACGATTTGTGAGATGTTTGGACAGAATCTGGAGGAGTAATATAAAAAAATGTGTTTTACAAAAGTCGGCCTCCTGGTGGCGCTATAAAAGGCAGATGCGGAAAATGCAGGTCAAAGGTTTGTCCTTGTCCTCTAGGGAGTGTGCATGCAACGTTTCACGCAGATCGGTGCAGTTTTAGGTAAAACATGTGAAAAGCTGCCTCATGGTGGCGCTATAACAGGCCATTCTGGAGAATGCGGGGCAGAGGTTCATCGTTGGCATCCAGGGAGTGTGTGTGCAAAGTTTGGCATCGACCGGGTTAACAGTGCCGGAGATTAGCTGGTAACGGACGGACGGAAGGACGGACGGACGGACACACACACGGACGGAGTGCAAAACATACTCTCTCCCCATGCCTTCGGCCTGGTGGAGACAATAATATGCCATGTTCACTGATGTGGCCTGCAGTCAGCATTTCTGAGCTGAATATAGACATTAGACAATAACAGACACAAACACAAACACGGACGTATGGACAGGGGCCTAAGCATATAGTCTCTGCACGCCTTTGGCCTTTTGGAGACTTAATCAGTTCCACTCTGCTCTTGTGGTTATTTTCTTTCTTGTTGCTTACGATTACAGGTAAGGCATGTCAAGCAGCTCATGGGAAATAAAAAAAGAGCTTTGTCCCCAAATGTCGCTGTCGTTGCCTCAAGCCCTCACATGTGTTATACCCGTGTCGTGACATGATACACGACATGTATCTACTTGTTGTCTCCACCAGGCCGAAGGCATGGTGAGAGAGTATGTTTTGCACTCCGTCCTTGTCTCCACCAGGCCGAAGGCATGGTGAGAGAGTATGTTTTGCACTCCGTCCGTGTGTGTGTGTGTGTGTCCGTCCGTGTGTGTGTCCGTGTGTCCTTCCGTCCGTCCGTTACCAGCTAATCTCCGGCACCGTTAACCCGGTCGATGCCAAACTTTGCACACACACTCCCTAGATGCCAACGATGAACCTCTGCCCCGCATTTTCCAGAACGGCCTGTTATAGCGCCACCATGAGGCAGCTTTTCACATTTGTTACCTAAAACTGCACCGATCTGCGTGAAACGTTGCATGCACACTCCCTAGAGGCCAAGGACAAACCTTTGACCTGCATTTTCCGCATCTGCCTTTTATAGCGCCACCAGGAGGCCGACTTTTGTAAAACACATTTTTGGATATTACTCCTCCAGATTCTGTCCAAAAATCTCACAAATCGTTACACAGTATCTCTATGGTCATGTGCTCAAGTCGGATCTGTCCGATATTTCATATTCCACCCTAATTGGCTATAATTGCCTTTCACAGTTTGCAAGATTGCCCCGTTTTGAACAAAAGCCTCAAATCATGAACACAGCATGCAATTTACGTGAAATCTTTCACACATTTTCTTACTAGGCTGAGGAATATATCCCACCCTTTTCACATTGGCCTGTTATAGCGCCACCAACAGGTTGATTTTTGCAAAACAGGTTGATTGGAACAAAATGCCTCAAATCATCCAATTGCCATACAAGGCAAACATGTTTATATTACTACTAAACATTTTGCCAAACATCTCACACAGTCCTATCCTCCTGGTGGAGACCTGTGCCCAGAAGGGCACTTTTTCTAGTTTATCTTGTTTCCTTGTGGCTAACTGATGACAATTAAGGCAAGGCATGCATAAAGGCTACCTGGAAGAAAAAATAACCTGTGAAATCAAACCCATGGTTTTCATCTGTCCTTTCTTTGAGCCTGTCACAAAGATACTTTGTTTATCATTCTTCCCTGCGATTTATATCTGGTGAACTTTATGGGACTCATACTGCATCCTGTATGATAGTTTGTTGGCCTTCCTTGGCTGATAGCCGAAATATGCATTGTTTAATTGACGGGACACTATCACTTAAATCTCTGCTAGACTGGAAGCATGGATCATATACTGTAGGTCAGGAGTCAGGACACACTCAAATGATTGGCTCACGCGAGAGTAAAGACTGAACTGGGAAAAACAACCTTTTGTTTTAGTGCCCCAAACACTTTGATTGCAGACCTATACCCAGAATTGTCTGCAACACTGTTTTTAGCTTGTGTTGTACGTTGTAAGGTGGACGTTCTTTGTTTTGTTTAGTTTTATTATTGGTAGGAGCGCACACCAGTAGTGGGGAGGTGCTGACCGCAGGGGAGAAAACTTTGACTGAGAAAGGAAAGAGGCCGCACAGCTCGTAGTCACGATGCCATACTTTTTTATTTTTTATTTTATTCAATTTTTTATGGCATCGTGACTACCAGCTGTGCGGCCTCTTTCCTTTCTCAGTCAAAATTATTGCTGTAAATGAAATTATATCTATTTTATCTTTATCGTTTTTCAGATTTTATGGGCAGCAATCGACAGTGCATCAGCACATCCACTTACACAAAACCTGTTATGTCATAACGTTGACGTTCTTAACAAAATGTTTAAATGAAGACCATGTGAGATTAAATTTAGTTAGTGTCCCAGATTGAGTACATCTAATCTTCTCCAGCAGCAATAATCTAATAATCTAGCTGGTCCAAAGGAGGAAGGGAAATTGTATTTTAACTGTGCTGTATCTTCGACGACATTGCAAATGTCCTTTTGAGAATAAAGGTTTGAATGAAAACTTTTGCTGTATTTGGAAAAATTTTCACAAACAAAAAAATGAACTAATATACAGTAGCTGCAAGCAGCGATAAGACGGGACCAAGTAATAAGCCCTTTTAGACTGTTCAACAGTGCCACTTTAGGTCACCCAGCTGTATTGCAGCTGTTCGTACCCCAAACATACAGACAGACAGAACAGGCATGAGTTATGCCTGTTCAAAGTGCCTGTTATCGCTGCTTGCAGCTACATTATTTGTACAAATTTTCACGTACAAACTTCTCTTCAACTAATTTCAGGTAATGGTCTATAGATTGTGTGTAGAACGTTTCACGCAAATTGCTCAAAATGGCAGCAAATCTGTAGGCGGAGCTTTCTGGTCAAAGTGACAGATGTGTTCCCCATGAGTCAAGGCACATGTGGAAACAAGTGCCATGACTACCATTCATTTTCAAAAGAAGCCAGCGACATGAAGATACAAAGATGCATCTGACGTTTTTAGCTGCTGCAAAAGCTACAAAAAAAATCTATACCCAGATTATGCGTTGGAGCCTCTACAGCGGTGCTCGTTGGTCACTGGCTTACTTGGAACGACGCAAGTTGGAAACGCATGCCCCACCCAGATATGTCTGTGCATGGGAACTGTCCAGACAGAGGCTGCCATTTAGACACCATGGAGAAACTTCACAACATACTGAATGAAGAGTATACCAGGCTCCCTTCTCTCCTCTGCTTACAACATACTGAATGAAGAGTATACCAGGGGCCCTTCTCTCCTCTGCTTACAACATACTGAATGAAGAGTATACCAGGGGCCCTTCTCTCCTCTGCTTACAACATACTGAATGAAGAGTATACCAGGGGCCCTTCTCTCCTCTGCTTACAACATACTGAATGAAGAGTATACCAGGGGCCCTTCTCTCCTCTGCTTACAACATACTGAATGAAGAGTATACCAGGGGCCCTTCTCTCCTCTGCTTACAACATACTGAATGAAGAGTATACCAGGGGCCCTTCTCTCCTCTGCTTACAACATACTGAATGAAGAGTATACCAGGGGCCCTTCTCTCCTCTGCTTGCCTTCTAAACTCTCCATTTGATCTTAACACCGAGCTGTGTACATCTGATGAAGAGGCAGTTCAAAGCCCCAAGTGTTCAGCCACTCTGAGCTCAGTGGAGAACTTGCTTCATACACTTTAACCTTGACTGCCTTTAATACTCTAACACTTTTTTTAAGACAGATATGTTTCGAGACCGAAGCAGACTTAACCCATTAAAACCAGGGAAGCATCCGTATCATTTTAGATTTTAACCACTTTAACTATTATTTTATACTTTTGCTAGTCAAAAATAGCAGATAAGTTCATAGAGCGGCATGAAGTGGCTACTGGTTTTGAAAAATCAGATCCAATTTGTGCAAATCTTTGAATATATTTGTATGGTAGAGTTCTAGTCTGGTGCTGGGGGTCTGGTGCAACGCACAGGTCCTGGACCTGGTGAGAGCAGGAGTGGACCTGGTGAGACCACAGAGTCTACTCTAGTCCTTCCACGCGCCAGATTGATCTACCTCCCAGTCCCGGCAGAGTAGTTCCGGAGCAACAGATTTTGTGGCCCTGGTCTTTTCCTAATGGGACTGATCGAGCGTAGCTACTCATGGGATGTAAGTCGGGACTTGATCACCCCGGCTTGGTCACCTGAGTGAGGGGTATGATGTTGCGAGACCCGAAACTCCAATGATCTTAGGATACATCACTGAGGATACGTCCCAGGTGCATTCATGCAATGTTTTTTTTGTTCTAGGTTTGAGACTGGTTCACAGTACTTTGGTTAGACATAGCATTGGGTAGACATAGCATTGGTCCGGTTGGTGAGGGGTGCGTTAACACGACCGGATTAAGGTTGGTGAGGGGTGCGTTAACACGACCGGATTAAGGTTGGTGAGGGGTGCGTTAACACGACCGGATTAAGGTTGGTGAGGGGTGCGTTAAGGGTTGGGAGAGGGTTAAGGTTAGGTTTAGGTGTGCTGCCCCGTGGGAGGTTAGGGTGAGGGTTTGAGATAGGTTGTCGTTATCACCATAGTTCACCATAGTGCATCAATAATAATGCATGAACAAATTGAGTTAAGTTTAAGCCTTTTATTGTTCCATTGCACACATGAGCAGAGCATTTCACAGAGTTGAGCAAGGAGTTGGTGAGGCTTCACGGTTATGGTTTTTTTACTATAAAAGACAGAGAAACATAATTATCATACAATTCAACAACATCACAACTAACAATAGACACAGGTACCTAAGACAACTTAGGTGAACTAACAAACATGGGACAATAGACCATTGCACCAACATTCAATATTATCCAAGTTAGTGGTTACTGCATTTCCAAGAATACTGAAGTGATTACACACAACAGGTGAGAATCACATTTCACAATGCAACATACAATGACAAACATGAACACACTGAACTCACTTCAGTGACGCATAACCAAGGCCTGGCTCCAGGGCAGAGGGCTGGCGTTGTTGTTACTGCTGCTGCTGCCAACGATAACTGCAGGCATCGCAGTCAGGCTCCTCTAATGAGGAGTGAGTGAGGACAGGTGAGATTGGGGAGTGAGTGACAGCAGATTGCGGTTTCTCATTAGGATGACATTCTACAATATTCTTTTGAAGCGACATTCTTAAGCTTTAATGGGGTCCTTGACATGAAAATGTTTGAGCACCACTGATATAGTGGCATAAGTTTATCAGAAAACTGACATTTGTAGAATTGGCCTCAGGTCTTAATGGGTTAAGATAAAGATAAAGATAGGTAAACAGATACAAATAATAGACAAGATAAAGGAGCTGTGAAGAGAGACTTAGAAACAGCATTGATAAAGACATGGGGGGAAAAGAGAACAAGAGAGTTGTCAAAGACCAAGACAAGTGCAAGCATGCGTGTCTATTTCATCTACCTGGAGTGGAGTCGTACTGGTGACAGGGACAGAGTACTAAACTACAGAAGATACAGAGACCAAGTGGAAAGAGAGAGGTCAGGAGACGGATCACAGTGACTGTTCTTTATTGAGACTTTTGTTTTCCCAGAGACACAACGTCTCTCACAAATACTTTAGACATTCAAAACATGACATTCTTCCCCCGTGACAATGTGCAAAACAGGTGAATGAGGTAAAAGTGGCTACATTTCACAACCACAGTTGGGCCTTTTTGTCAAAATACACAAAGAAAGAAAGACAAACAATGAGCTTCATTCTTTTTTTTCTCTTTAGTGCCATCTCTTAACCCACAGGTTAAGGGGCGCTGTGGTATTGTCAAGCGGTAACCCACAATGGGCCAATTAGACAAGCCAGTCCAGTTTACCCCTTTCCCCAGGAGTTCTAATAAGTAAATCCACTATACGAAAATGCACATTCACATAATTTCATACTGGGGAGGCTGGGCATTGGTTGGTCTCCACGCTTTCAGCTAATTGGGTGCCTGGCGATGCTCTCACAACACCAACCGTTGCACTCCTCATTCCAAGCAGTGTGAAAGTTACTCACTCAATTCAATAAACACCACGCACGCACGCACGCACACGCACGCACACACACGCACACACACGCACACACGCACACACACACACACACACAATGGGGGCCTCCATTATTATTATGAGATTTACAGATATCATCACAGAAATAGTTTCCACCTGTTCTTGTTTCCCCCCCTCACTCCCCAATTATTTTCCCTGATTCATTCACAATCAACATTTAACAACATCCAGCTTCTCAGGGCTACACAGTGATGTGGTCCGAATACTTTTTTGAAATATTTGTATTCTTCACATTCCTCATTAGTGTTATAACTTATTTTTCTGTACATAGCTATTTAACATTCAAATACAAATCGTTAAGCAAATGAACACATTGTGCTGTGGTTATGAAAAGAGTTTGTTATTTTAATACACGATAGTTTACACACAGTTAACATGCCAGTGGCCTTGTTGTTCGCCACAGGGAAAAAGGAAAGCTTCCATGAGCCTCCCCTCTTCTTTCTGTAGGCTACTTTCTGTTGACTACTCTCTCAATCTTCCCCTCTTTCTCTCTCACTCTCTCATTCTGCTTTTGTCTTTCTCTCGATGTCTCTGCCTGTTTCTCTAACTTCTTATCTCCTTCCCCTCAGGCATTGTTTTGTGCTCCATTTCAGTTGTGCCCTCGCTCTTTCAGTTTCACTTGTTCATAACCGAACAACCCCATTCCCAAGGGCACTGACGGGGTTATAAGGTGGGGCTCATTGGGAAATCGGCCATTTGTTTTTCCCCATAGAGATTTACAAAACTCAATTATTTTAAGCCTAGAATCATAAAACCTTGGAATCTGTGAAAAAAGAAAATGAAAACCTCTAAACAAAAGGGTATTTATTAAATGTAGTATATCATATTTAAATATTAAATTATAATTTGTTTTCACAGAATCAAAGGTTTTATGGTCATGATTCACCAGGATCCTGGATGGCTTTATTCTAGGCTTAAAATAATTGATAATTGATATGTAAATACTTTTGTAAATCTCTATGGGTAAAATGAATGGCCGATTTTTCAGTGGAACCACAAAACCACACCCACTGCTCTGCCCTATAGTCCCTATCCTCTTCAGCAGTGGAACTTGAAGATGATGAGAACGATCCTCTTGTACTCTTTCCTGAAGTTGTGGTTGAGCGCTCCGTACACCACGGCGTTGAGGCAGCTGTTGAAGTACGCCATGAAGTAGCTGCCCGTGAACAGCCACTCGGGGATGGAGTGGCCGAGGCGCGGCTCCAGCGCCACGGCCAGGCCAATGAGGTTGATCGGCGCCCAGCACACGGCGAACAGCACAAACACCACAAACATGGTGAGGAAGTTGCGCACGTCGTGCGGCTTGATGCGTGTCCGTGCGTCCGGCTTGACCCTCCGCCTCACCTGGATGACGAGGATCCAGATCCTCAGGTAGCAGTAGGTGACGATGGCGATGGGCAGCACAAAGTGCACCACCACCACCGTGATGGTGTACGTCGAGCTCACCGACTGGGCGAACGTGCAGGAGTAGATGCGCGGGTCGTACTGCAGCGACTCCACGAACCAGTTGGGCATTACGGCCAGCAGGGTGAGCAGCCACACCAGCGCCACGTAGCACATTGTGTTGTTGTTGGAGAACAGCCGGTCGTACTTGAGGCTGTGGCAGATGTAGCAGTAGCGGTTGATGGCGATGCCGGTGATGTTGAAGATGGAGCCGATGACACTGAGGCCCATCAGGAAGCCGCTGATCTGGCAATGGATGTAGCCGGCGATCCATCCGTCGTGGAAGATGGCCGTCAGCACCAGAGGGTACGGGTACAGCGCCACCACAAGGTCGGCCAGGGCCAGGCTCACCACAAAGGCATTCCCTGCA
Organism: Electrona antarctica; assembly: GCF_951216825.1. Taxonomy (NCBI): domain Eukaryota; kingdom Metazoa; phylum Chordata; class Actinopteri; order Myctophiformes; family Myctophidae; genus Electrona; species Electrona antarctica. The sequence goes on along the minus strand of NC_136806.1, from coordinate 46,320,374 downwards.
GACAGATAGACAGACAGACAGACAGGAATAAGTCAGTGTGTATGTACTGTAGGACTAAAGTACACATACCATTGTAGCAAGTTGTTTGTTGGGGTTCCTCCAATACTCAGGGACACCGTCAGGTAGATCAACAACCTTTTGAATTTCAAGGACAGTTTGATTATGCATTAGGCCACTGTTTGTCAAACGGTGAACTCGAGAAATTCCATTAATAAAAATAAATAATAATTCTAATAATTAAGTGGCCAATCTACAAGCTTGCTTCGCGCCGCGTTGTGCGCTAGATTTGCCAGTTTCACTAGTTTGGGTCCCAGCCAGGCAAACGTCTAATCTCTCTTTTGGGTCTCGACCTGAAACGTTTTAGAACCACTGCATTAGGACACGGAACTCTATGGACCATATGCAGACCGCGGCCATCTTACCATATAAGTTAATGGCAAGGTGCTACCTTCACATTGGACAGCCCATTCATCCAAACAGAAAAGTCCTATCTAATTGTATTACAGAAAGTCAAACTCACCAACATTGCAACTGTACGAAAAGCTTGAATTATCCTCTTTCCTCAAAATATCCTCAAAGAGTTTGTTTCAAAAAAATCCACTGCAGACATGTTATGAGCTACTTTCTGTCCTTGCAGGTGATTATTTTTCCAAGTGTTGCAGTTTGGAAGTGCTCGTTAGATATCACTCAACTGCCATGCGTAGCACCCGTTTTGAATTTTCACATAATGCAGGAGGCTGTAGGACGTTGCTTTACTGAAAACGAGTGCTTCCAAACTCTGATGGCAAGATGGCCACGGTCTGCAAATGGTCGATTGTATAAATGTTTTAGCTATGTTGATATACCATATGCTCAATCAGTGCACACTGCACAGCTGAGAATGGAAAGAACACAACAGGAATGTAACTACTAACACATTGGAAGAGACTACATCATTACTACATTTAAAAAACTAAAAATGACGTTCCTCAAACTTGAATTGAATGGAAACTATGGGTCATTAAACAGCAATATTATGAGCCCATCACCTCCAGCTGATTGCATTCGCCATCATTAAAGGCTAATGTATTCCACTGTGCAAAGTTCTCTGTATGGATCCACAGAACTGCAATATCATCAGTCTATATCACTGCATCCTAATGCATTCATTTGAATGCCCGACATTCAGGCACATTCTGTGCCTGAAACAGGATGCTGAAGTTGTTCTACCAGTCTGTGGTGCATGGCCAGTGTCCTCTTTGCAGTTGCCTGCTAGATCAACACAGAGGATGCTAACAGACTGAACAAGTTGGTGAAGAAGGTAGGTGGTCAATCCTTGCATGGACTTTATTTTACAGCTGACTCACACACACAGACGGTTTGTGAGTAGGCTGTTTGGGAGTAGAGTTTGTCAGGGAAGAACAGGTGAGTTTGTCAGGGAAGAACAGGTGATGTCAGGGGTGAGTCATCTACTTAATCAATACCACAATTTGTTACAAGTGAGTATGGATGAGGACCCAAATGCAGGCGACAGAAGGCAGAGGAATTAAACTTAGAAGGATTTATTAATAAAACTCAGGAACTTCCATAACTGGGCAAAATAAGGCAGGTGAATCTCAGAAAACATAATACAGGAACTCACACAACGGAACCAACACAGGGCTTAAATAGACACAGGATAACAGGGCACAGGTGAAACCAAAACACAATCAACACTAGGATAGGCTGGGGGACACAGGTGGAAACACTGACACATCACAAGGTAGGTTAGACAAGGTAGGCAACAGTAACTAGGCAGACAGGAAACACTAGGAACCAGGAACCATACTACAAAATAAGAAACACAAAACCAAGGCAACAACAGTGTAACAGAAATGAGCATAGAACAATATAGATCATATGAAATGACAAACAGTATCTCATGTCCAAAACCTAGATAAGGACAGTCAAAGTCCACGGTCCGGGGAGCGGACCGTGACACAATTACTGTTATATGATTTATTTTCTTCCTGTGTGGTTATTTTCTTCTTCGTGTGGTGTGGGTGGTGGCTGATTTATCCAGTCATACCTGGCCTGAGTCACACTATTAGACTCTGAGTGTTGTAAAGACAGCTGCGCTGCCTGGCGACAACTACTTTTGCTCCACTGGACCAATTTCTTGACGCACAATTTCTTTCTTTGCAGATTATGCAACGAAATGTTCATTATTTCTCCAGTCCGTCACCTTGACAGAATTCAATTTGAGAATAAAGTAGTACTCTATCATTCTGATAGATTAGTATACTTTATACTATAGTTTCCAGACATTAGCAGCGCAGTGAAGTTGAAGCAGAACAGACCCTTTGAGGTGCACTTTTAAAAGGAAATACTTTTAAAGCAGTTAACAACAGAAATACAGTCATTAACCAAGTTAATATGAATGTAACTTCATACAGATGTCGGTGTGCTATATAAATATTATATTAACTACCAACTACTCTGTACCTGTATGGCAGCATTTGCTCTGGCTTAATTATACCATCGATAATTTACACATTATCACTAATATCTTATATCATACCAGTGGCATTTTATAGACAAAAAGTAAGCTGCTGACACATGAAGGCCTCAAATATGTTATAACCGATTCCCACCCTATTGAAATGCAATTAGATCAGTGCTGTGTCAAAAGTGTGGCCATGCCCGTTTCTGCCTTGTTTTATTAAAAATACATGCGTTAAACCAGAAACACATATGAAGGTGTCTTCAGAAGGTGTGAAGGTGTCTCCAGACCAAATGCACCAGATTCAGAAACAGTTTTTCCCCTCAGTTATTATTCCGTTGAACTCTAAATCCAAGTGATAAAATGCCTCCCCCTTGCCGAACATTATAGAAATAGCCATTTGTTCACTTTGGCATCAGGAACTTTATGAACTATTTTGCTGTGTTTTTCTTTTTAAAGATTTATTGTTTTGCTTTTTATGCCTTTATTGATAGATTGAAAATAATCTGACAGGAAATGGGGAGAGAGAGATGGGAGTGAAGAACGCCGTCAGGCTGGCTCAGCAGCCTAGGTGCCCAGACGGTTGAGCTAATTGTCCGGGCCTCACTCTGCTTTATGTCTTAATCCCACTTTATGAATAAAATAAAACTGCTCAAAGGACATCAGTATTTCTTTGCTTACTCTACCATGCACTGACCCAGTTAGGCTAAAACTTTTCTTTTGGCTGCTTCTTCTTCATAACACACACACACACACACACACACACACACACACACTAACAACAACTTAAAGGGACATTTCACCGCTGGAAGAAACTGCAGTCACTAATAGTAGATAACAGTATCACAATTTGAAATGTGCACTCTATGGCCAGAAAAATAATGAAGTCTGTATGTTTGACTAGTGTTTGACTGGATAGCTGAATTCATACAATGACCATAATGCTTTGGTACACTGCCCCTCCTTGTGGAGAGGGGGGAGGCTGCGTGGAAGTGTGACTTGTAGTCCAGGAAGGAAGTGAGACCACATTTTCACAACAAAATTTGGTCATGAACATGGTGTCATGACTAAAATATCTAAAAACGCATATTACACAGTGCGCTGCAAAGCATGTTTTGACGATTAACACTAGCACAGCCGTGGTTATAGGTGAAATGTTTTGTTGTGACGGGACTGGACTTCATAGGTTGATTCACAGGAAATAAAGTGGTCTTTTTCCATACCCATCCATTTGTTTTATACTTCTATATACCTATACTAAAGTTCTAACTTTGTAAAGCTGTAACAATGAGCTATGCCACCAGTGTCAATCACATAACTGTGATTGACACTTCTCTGCATGTCTGCCTACAAAGAGTAATTAACGGAGCTTAGCATCAATGCCATTCAAGTACCATTCAATATGCATTAGTCTACATTGATTTTTGCTCATTATTAAGAGTTCTCTCCATTACCATTCCTGACAGCAACTCTCCCCCTCTTATGGGATATTGTACATAACAAGGCTGGGGGCTCCAGAGAGAAAGCGGGTGAGACGGTAGACAGGTGAGGGTTGGGGTTGTTAGCTGACATTCATAATGTATTTCTTCCTAGATGTGTCTTTATTAGCACGTCCACCCCTTATTACTATTCCTAATAACAGACTCACCAGTAGCCTACACGATAGGAGAGAGATGAGTCTTATTCCCTGTCACTAACAGTATGATAACCACTTAAACCCCATTGACCATGGTTCCCCAGCTGGCTCTCTACTTTCTCTTGTTCCCCTCTACAGTACACCAAATATATTTGCTGAGAATAGCTGATGTACAAGTTCACATTTGTGTTGCAATGTGAAGTGTTATGAGACTGATATGTCTGATGTGTGTTAGTCAGGTTGATATATTTAAAATGTACACGTCATTGTTCATCTTGACTCCTTACACATAATAGGAAATAAGATTACGTGGAATGAAATGGCTGTAATCAGTATTATGAAAATGAAAATATTAAATTTTATTTTTTGCCATATAGCATCACCCACTCTTTTGAACAAAGTGAAGCAAAAGTGAAGAAAGACTGGCTTGCAAGGATACACCCACGAAAACTAAGCTCAAAGTCGTGGTTAATTTATTGAGGCAGGACAGAAGGGAGAACCTTTTAATTACAGCAGTTGAATGCTGAATATTATACAACTTGAGTCTGAGATATCAGTTATGAGTGTACGTGCACACACATGCACACTTTTAAGTGTCTACCTGAGACGGAAACACATAGTTATATGTGTATGTATATATGTGACCTTCTCTTCCTCATTATTATGCCATACATTGGCATTTCCGTTATATATGAATGTGCGACAAAACCGTGGGCATATTCTTCACTTCTAGACTAGTGCATGGATGCTCTGGCTTTGACCCTACAGTATATCAATTTGCAATTATATGCAGAGTGGGGAAAAGACCATTAACCGAAGTTCATTGTTCATCTCTCTCTCTCTGGAGCATATAGGTTGACAAAATGACAAATGTGAAAAATGCTAAACCACAAGCCTTCGCCAATCACATGTTTATGGCTCCCATTTTGTGTTTGTCAGAAAGTGTTTTGAGTAGTTGTATATTATCTACCTGGCTTGGTTTTCATTTCAATAGAGTAGCTATAACCATAAGGGTGAACAGGCCAGAACTGTTAACTTGTAGGACATCAGAACAGCTTTTGTGGGACAGTGCAGGAAACATGGGAGAGGGAGACACAGTGTCGGTAAATAAACATTTAAAACTTTCAGTCCTCCTGCGAGAATGTTTTCAGATATACACCTGTAAGGAAAACATGCAACACCACACTATTAAAACACCTTCCCAGCCGGCTCGGTGTTGAATTCTTTGGAAAGCAGCTGTGCAGTGTGTGTGTGCATGCAAAGTTCCTCCTTACCGTCTATAGGGCACGGGTTGCCCCGTGACACCAACGTTAAGCTTAACTTTAATTTTGTTGGAACGGACAGTGTATGACTCCTAAAGATACTGTATATCTAAAATTCCTGACATGTGCAGCTGTAGTTCATTTGCGTTTCAGATGAGATCAACACTGCAGCAGTTCCTTTATTGGTCCAAGCCCAAACATCAGTCTCTCCTCGAAAAGCTTTGTTGGGTTCTCAAGAAATATATAAAGCTGTCAAACTTGGCATTATCGCATGCTTCAGTAGTGCTGTCCACTTACTGTTGTGACAGGATCTCTTGTCACTTCAACTTATCTTGCACGAAAAACATTAGGAATGCAAGGAGTTCACAATTCTTGCCATTCTCGTCATTGGCAAAACACTTCAGCCGATTCGACTGGTATCACCCCATATAATCGGCGAAATCATCTGTTATCAGCACGTTTGAATGGTGCCAAAATGTCCATACTGGCATCCTCGCCACATAGCCTGGTCAAGGTTTCCCCCTGGTGGACGTGTCATTTTGGTGCATGATGGAACTAGGAGCTACTAATATATACTATTCTCTATCAGGACGTAACTCGAACGGCGCCGAGTCGCGTCTGGTGGCCTTCGCAACGCTCGGCACGGCGACTCGCTCGGCTAGCGCCTCGCTCGGCGGTGCCTCACGTAGCTCATGGCCACCAGACACGGCGCGCCTCCGTCAGGACATCAGTGATAATGACAATCGCTACAATCGCTGATAATGACATACTGAACAGTGAGGATGCCAGTATGGACATTTTGGCACCATTCAAACGTGCTGATAACGGATGATTTCGCCGATTATATGGGGTGATACCAGTCGAATGGGGTCCAGCAAGTGCTGATAGGCAGCTGTCTTCTCCAAGAGACAAGAAGTAACTTCTGACAGCAGGCCAGCAGTTAAGTGACAGCTGGCCACAAACTGAGCCACCGTGTTTGTAAGTGCCTGTATATCATCATGGACTACTCATCCACAAAGTCAAGAATGTCCTTCAGTTCTTGGTTGCTAAAGCAGTGGTTCCCAAACTTTTTAGCTCAAGAACCAAAAGAGAAATTAAACGTTTTCCCCAGATCCAAACTAGTGAAAATAGCAGATGTACTATTTTAGAGATCTGCTATTTTCATTAGTCTTAAACTTACTTTTTTGTATTAATGGAAATTGTATTATTCTTATTATTATTAAACAATGTTTGTTTTTTAAAACATTTTAAAAAAAAGTTGCAGCGATCACTCACATACTGCAGTATTATGCTACATCAGCATATCCTACTATAAATGTGCCACGTCTCTGCGTACGTGCGTGCGTGTACGGTTGTAATGCACGTAACTCGAGAACCATTTGACCCACCGACTTCACATTCGCCACACTTGTTCCACACCCCCACAGGGAGTGCAGTGCCAAGTATAGAGTCGGTCGGACCCACGGTTCTCCAGAACCACCACAAAAGGCTCTGGTCAGGTCTGCCAGTGGGGTTGGCCTAATGAGGCCAACTCCTTTCACCTGTGCAATTTCCAGCCTCTGCCTCAACCAATTGAGGCTCAACCAATCAGTCTCTGCCAGTGGGCCGAATTGATTGCCAAGTACACTTTTCAGTTTGCAGTCTTCACACACAGGCACATACACAGATCTCCATGTGGGACACCGGCTGACAGTTAAAACGGGTGCTATGACAACGTATATCATTAGGTTCCCAAGTTGCATCGTTCCCAAGTAGGCCGGTGGCCGACTGCGACGGGCACTTACAAGTCTAGTGTTTATAATCGTCTCCACCAGGCCGAAGGCATGGGGAGAGTATGTTTTGCACTCCGTCCGTGTGTGTGTGTGTCCTTCCTTCCGTCCGTCCTTCCGTCCGTCCGTTATCAGCTAATCTCCTGCACCGTTGGCCCGATCCATGCCAAACTTTGCACACACACTCCCTGGATGCCAACGACGAACCTCTGCCCCAAATATTCCTCAACGGCCAGTTATAGCGCCACCATGAGGCCGATTTAGGCAAAACACATTTCTGTAGATAACTCGTACACATTTTATCCATACATCACACAATTTGGTATACACTATCTCCATAGTCATGTGATCAACACAGATCTGCACAATTTCCCATCTTCCATCCTGCTAAGATTATTGGTCCGTTTCGAACAAAATGCCACAAATCACAAACACAGTGTCCAATTTCCATGAAATTATACACGCACATTTCCACTAGGCCGAGGACGACATGCCACTATTTTCTTCCCAAATCAGCCTCACGGTGGCACTATAACAGTCCAATTCCTGTTTTTACCTATAACTGCATCGACAACTTATGTATGTGCACTCCTTAGAGGCCATGGAAAAACATTGTCCCTGCATCCCTCCACATCTGCCGGTTATAGCGCCACCATGAGGCCGATTTCTGCAAAACACATTGTTTGTTAGTCGCACAGATTTCATCCAAATCTCACGCAAATCGGTACACATGATCTCTGTAGTCAGAGTAGCCCGTTTTGTACAAAATGCTGCACATGTCCTGCTCATCCAGAATTCTATCCTCAGAGATGCTATGAGTGATCTGGCTCTGCATTTCCTCAACAAAATGAAGAAAATTGTTGCAAGAAACAAACAAACAAAAAAACATGTTTATATTACTCCTAAACATTTTGCCAAACATCACACACACTCCTATCCTCCTGGTGGAGACCTGTGCCCAGAAGGGCACTTTTTCTAGTTCAGTATGTTTTGTATCCAGAAATGATGGAGAGGTCACAGCTAGGCAAGTATATTTCAATAACTTAGCGGTTGCATTTTCTTTTTTGGGGGGGTTGCGAGTCTATAAATTAGGTTTATGATGATCATTTTCTCCATGTTTTCTGGGCTGTAGTCCAAATTTTTTTCGCATCATGGCATCCTCAAATTAAATGATCATATCTGTGACATTTAGAGCCAGTCAATAAGTATGCAGTGTGGATATGGCTAGAGCTTTGCTGAGCTGTGGAAAGGTTGAGAGATAATAATCTAGCCAGCTTTGAAATCAATGCCAGCTTCACTCATAACTCATGCAGTGGATTGATTTCCAGTGAACACAAGATTTCAGTCAATTAGAGAGTGAGTGTGTGCATTTCTGAGTTTCTCCAAAGGTTCTGTCTGTCTGGGAATTTAAAAAAAGCAAACTGATCATTGACATTTCTGTGAGTGCACAGTAGAACAGATCAGAGAACAACAGATCATAGTACAACAAAACAGATCAATGTGCAACAGCACAGAACACAAAAGTGGAAAGTTCCTGGTGATGGTGTGAGATATAAAAGCGTTGCATCATAAACAGTCACTGCATTTACATTTAACGGAAACCTTTACAATGTGTAGGCATTCCTTCCAAATATATCCATCTTTCTTACTCTCTTCCTTCAGTTTTTGAACACGTTACCTCTTGTAATAAGCCTATCTCACAGAATTTCCCGCCCCCTTAATACGCCCCCTTTCGGGGCTAGTGGTGATAGCGTGACGTCACTCCATAGACGCTACATGTTAACGGAGGTAATTTAAGAAGTCTACAACTTTTGTTTTCTCAAGGTAAGGTTTGTTCTATCTGTTCGAGCTGATTTACCATCTTGTTTGCTTCATAATAATATTGGTCTGTCACATTTTTACATTAGAAAATGTACTTAGATTCTCCAGAGGAAAAAAACGTGTAAATGCTAATGTTAAATGACACCACTATTTACCGGAAGTGGGCGTGGAAAGCGGGCTGTGAGATAGGCCTATCGTGTGATGTATTTCTCCTGTCAGACAGAAAACTTGGATTGTACAAAACCGTAACTTTTCAGGAAATGGATAACCTGTGTCCCAAGTGGATCCAATGTATTTATGTGGACTTGACAGATGAAGGTAAGGTGTTTCTTTGGAGAGATGAGATTCATGGTATGTCAGATCTGCCTTGTCTGACATTGACATGATTGACTGTGACAGATATAGGTGCATCTCTAATGATACAGTAATTTGTTTCTGACAAGACATGCAGATGGAGAGAGGAGAGGAGAGTACAGTAACACACAGGATATGGGTCCACATGTATCTCCACACACACACACACACACACACACACACACACACACACACACACACACACACACACACACACACACACACACACACACACACACACACACACACACACACACACACACACACACACACACACACACACACACACACACACACACACACACACACACACACGTCATTGAATCGAGCAGAAAGGGTAGGTGAGTGAAAGAGAAGAAAAGCCTTTAGATAAGGTTGATACTGTCTGTATGTACAGAGACATGAGGAGAGGTGAAGAATGAGTTCCTTTTCTTTGTCAGAGTCAGGGTTTGATTAGTAAAAGAAAAAAATGGGAAAGGGGATATTTTCTTAACCACTATATACTTCCCTGCCCTATACTTATAGTCCTACAACAAAAAGCAAAAATAGCTGATCTACAAGCTCACAGTGTGAGCAAAGGCTCACTACATTGTAGGCTTCAGATGTTAATGCTCAGTGGTATGCAGATTTGAACATGAGTGACAGTTCAGTCAGACAACTCATGAATAGATTTACCAATATTTATTACAGAATGAGTAATGAGTGTGCATATGATATTTGACTTGGCGTTCGGCTCTGCTGGATTTCTCCCTGCTCGGCAAGATTAAGCAACAACATAAACATTAAGAGCAGGGAGATAGATATACAATAACCCCCCATGGGGAACATAAATAGCAGAGCCCACCGGTGGTGCTGGGGTGGTGGTGGGAAAAGACATCACATACAACCAGGGACCATATGCAGAGGAAGGCAGGAAGAGCATGCAGACTGGTGAGCTTAAGTAGCCCGCCCAATTGGTCAGCTGACTGCCGCATCGGCGAATGACGTGAGGGACTTGCACACACTTGTACACCCACATAGTAATGCAGCATGTTAACCCCTTGAGTATAGTATGCGCCTTTGAGCATGGCATGCCCCCTCGAGTATGTCTGACTGAACTAACTCTGCAAGCTACGTCTCATTTACTAAATTATCTTGGATAGATAAACTATAACTAACTCTCCTCCCACTCTGTTTCACTCTCCAACAATCTCCCTCTCGAACACATTTGTCAGGTATAAAGATAGACTACTATGTTCTTTGAAAATTGGAGGAATTCTTCAACAGATTTTAATTGATGTCAGACGGTCTTTTGTCTTTGTCTTTTTAGACTTTTCTTTCTTAAAGGATCACTTCACCACTTCAACCTATCTTCATATAATAGGTCCTCACTAATAATCATGATAAAATGGCACCATTTTTTTGACTCAGTCTGTGTCTCATAGCTAGGAGGGATGTGGGCAGTTCAGAAACCCGTCCACCAGTGACATCATCGATGGGGAATCCAAGCTAATAGAAACTGCAGGGATTTCTAGTCCTGAAAAGTTCCAATGCGATAATGGAAGCCATCGTTCTCACGATAATACAAATCTAAACATTTTTGTAAAAAAGATCTTGTCTAACGATGATGTCACTGGTGGACGGGTTTCTGAACTGCACACAGCCCTCCTATGAGACACAGACTGAGTAGAAAACAATTGTGGAATTTTATCATGATTATTAGTGAGGACCAATTATATGAAAATGGGTTGAAAAGTGGTGAAGTGGTCCTTTAATGTACACAGTCCTGAGGAATTGGCAAGTCAAGTGCTTGCATTCATTATCCTCATATGTGTGATCGGGTTGCTGGTTTAAAATCAAACACGCACACATCCTATAATTCCACCCTGTATAACCCCAACCATTTAAATATCTGAGAATTCCAAGAAATATTGCATAATCTGTGAAGATGTGTACAGCAAATGGCTCATGAATATTGATAAACATTCTTAGAATTAGCTGGGCTTGGCTAATGACAGGGCATGCCCCTTGCACATCTTACAAAGTGCTTTTAATAAGCTATCGTATAGTGGTTGTCCATGCATGCTGCTGAATGAGCCATAACAATTAGAATGCTAAGAAATTGATTTCCTCTCCACGTGTGACGGTCCCTAAGTGATTTGAGTGACTATGCAAGCTGTTTGACCAACGACAACCGATTGCCCTTGTCCTACAAGCCTTTAGAAATTTGATTTTTAACCATGCAGCTAAGATAATAACCTTTTACTAAGGCCTCATTCACACGTACACAACAAATGTTCGGTCCGTGTGTGATGCCTGATTGCTTTTTGATTGCTGCTCCAATTCATTTTCAATGGGAGTCACATGGTTTGACCAAACATTTTTGTTTGATGAGAGGGGAGCAATCAGCAATCAGCGATCAAACACAAATGTTTGATCAAACCATGTGACTCCCATTGGAAAAGCATTGTGGTGGCCCAAAAAAACAAAAACGACCAAACATTGCTTGATTGGTGTTTGGTACGTGTGAATGAGGCCTAAGATATTTTATTCTATATGGCAAATCTGTTTATTTGCTCTTAATTTAGCCTAGGCCTCTACTCCACAATTAAGGGTGTTATGAACATACTGTGGAAGTGGAACAATCAGGATCCTTAGCCTACTCCAGGTAGTTTTCTGGTTTCAGTTATGTGATACTACAACTGAAGATATTTTCAAGCCGCTGGCGAAGAGAAAAGTTTCAGGGAAGCTTCTTAGGCTTTTTCTTTTCTGCTTCAAAGTGAATCCATTGATTCAAACTGATTCAAACTTATGTTGAAAAGTGATATCATGTATCAATCAGACCAGTTGGAGCAGATCGAGTGAGCCGATCGATAGATCCTTTGAAATTTAAAGGATATTTCGTCTATATTATTGAGGGGCGCTATAGCCCCTCCTATACACAGGTTTAATGTTTGTCTTTAGTTCAATGTAATGTGACATTTACATCATATTGTCTCTTTATTGTTAATAGAGTTTAATTTTTGTGTTTGCACCGTTTGTTTTACATCACCTAATCAACATGAGTTAGACTTTAATATATTAGAGCCCCTCACTTCACACAGGTGTGATTATATATATATATATATATATATATATATATATATATATATATATATATATATGGTCCATAACGGTTACAAACCGGCTCACATGACATTCGGCTCTAACATGCATTATCCATGCATATGTGCATGCAGCGAGCCAGGTCTATCCCGTAGGCTACTTTTAATGCGTTTTCGTGCGCGCAATTCCCCCTATAGACTCGAGTCGTTCACCAATTAAGGACGGGGGGTGGGGGGGGGGGGGTGTTCGGTCTGTCGGTTTATTAGATAAGAGAACATGAGGAGTTGATGAGGAAAAAAAGAGCTGGCATGCGATTGCGAGCTAACAAATGAGAGATGGCAATGAAATCAACAGTTTACACTTTACAGGTTGGAAGCTAAAAACACAACTTGTGGGGCTGTGCATTGTTTTAAAGTTTAAAGTCTGCCACAGGTGAACCCAAAGGAATTCCAATCTATTCCAGTAGTTCCCAACTTCCCAGACCTTTCAGCCCGTGTCCCAACAGAGAAATTAGATGTTTGCCCCAAACTAACAGATATGCAAGCTTTATTTTCACTATAGGCCTACTTATTAAACATTTGTTTTCTAATTTATGGAATTTATTAGATTTTTGAGCCCCTCCTATATACAGGTTTAATGTTTGTTTTAAAAACGCCATTGACAATGAAGGGAAATTTTACATTAAATGCCATTAACAATAAAGATAATTTAATGTGTATTTTGTCACCGTTTGTCTATCACCATACATCACCAACTCAACATGAGTTAGACTTTAATATATATATATATATATATATATATATATATATATATATATACATACACACATGAAATATTATTCTATTAATTTAAAACTAAATGTAGGAAACAAAAAATAAAGGGACCCATAGAAATGTGTCCGTGACACACAAATGGGTCCCAGTGTTTGGGAAACCGTGATCTATTCTATTCTATTCCTTAAATGGAGCTGCCTATACCTGCTTTCCTGAGTTTTCGGTTCCTGAAGACGGATACGATCACCAACAGGTTCCCGATGATATCCACCACTATGGTGGTGATCAGCACGCTGGACAGCAGAGTGCCGACCCAGGGGAAGTGCCGGTCCTCTGCCTCTCCTGCCGTGGCGTTCCGCGGACCCGCGGTCCCTTCCAGTGCCGACATGGAGGCATCGTCCTCCAGCGGCCGGGACATGAGCTGCGGCAGGAACCGGGCGTTGAGGACCTGCATCGGGCTGCCGAGCCGGGTCCGTCCTGCTCCATACGACTGCATTTTAGGTGGTCGCCCACCGCGTCGCCCTTGGCGAGTGGTGTCCGTTAAGATTAAAAGTTTCCAAACAAGCCATGGCAAGTGCTTCAACCGATTCGTCTGTTATATAGGTCTATAGTCGAGCCAATATTTCTGTTATCTTAAGTAGGACAAAGACAAGTTACATAAAAAAGGCAGTTATTTCAGTGAGTCAGTGAAAGGTTTGTGAATGGGTTCATTTTCAGCTTCAAATTCATGCTAAAATATTTCAGGAACATGGAAACAGGCAGCAAAATGCGATATTTCACCACGATATCATTTAGCTCCTGTTTTGAATTTGATAAAACTGTATTTGGAAAAACTCAAATTTCTCTATGGAACGATTGTTCTCCCTCCGGGTTTTTGATTTCATTCAAAATCTGTCGCTTAATTCATAAATCCAAGCCCCCATTCAAGCGCTGTAGATTCCGCCTTGGCGTCCGTTCACACTGAAGAAGTGAAGGAGAACTTTAGGCTACTATACGGAGTACTAAGTAGTTGCAGGTGCGTGTCTGTACAGCGGGAAGGCGCATTGGTCGCTACCAAGTCAACGAAATACGCCCACTTTCTATCATCTCTCTCTCTCTCTCTCTCTCTCTCTCTCGCGCTCTCTCTCTCTCTCTCTCTCGCCGCTGTTGCGCGTTTTCACTTGTCTCGTGTAATGAGTGGAGGCACGCGCATCACGTTCCATTCCATCCTTCTCATTAACCCTTCTATGTCTGCCAGTGATCGATTGAATACTATTTTAGCAGTTTGGAAATTGTACAGAGGTAGTATGGTAAAGCCTAGGGGCTTAGTTGTTCCCATAGTGAGATAACCAATAGACTATAGAATGTGTCTTTTACACATGATGTGTAAAGGTGATTCTAATCTACAGTAGCATATTATTCCTTCGTCTCGTCATCATCTCAGTCAGTGCAATACGCACTGTGCTGTCCTCTCTATTGCCTCTGTTGGACCTCACCCTTATATCTTTGTATCTCTCTTTAGCAGTGGTGGAATAAGTGCCCAAATTTTTTTATCAACACTGCCATGCATGAAAACACTGTCAAGTAAATGTCCGGAATTCAAAATGTACTTGAGTACATGCATATACTACAGTGGCGTGCACAGACTGACAGACATTTTGAGGAGCAGGTGCTCAAGTGAAAAAGGGCACCTTGTACGGGATTCATAGATTTTGGGCCATAAATAATATATTAGCAGCTTTTAATCCAGAATTGGTCGGTCCACGATGTGCGGCATGTGTCACATACTGTACACTGTAAAAAACAAAAATAAAATTATATCTGCATCAAAATGAAAATATACTTAAAGTACCCAAAAACTTAGTTGCTTTCCACCACTGATCTCCAGCCTATACACTGACACCACAGCGCGTAAACAAGTTTACAACACTGGGTTTAAGTCTCACCTTTATTATTTAAGTTAAGTAATCATGTTTGACACCTGTGTCTTGTTAACCACAGTGCTTCCTGGATCTGGCCAAGGTATATGAAATGGAGGTACGGTGCACCAACGTCATTTTCGCTATCACGCAATTCCAGACGGCAGATTCGTCTGCTGCTGTTTAAATGTCCTGTGCACCCTGTGCACATCGAAAAGCAAGTGATTAGAAAACAAACTGTGATATGTCTTCTTTTATATGCCTGAACCGATTATATGACAGGTCTCAATGGTTCATAAATAATGTTTGTTATATGAGCTGGTCAAGCTTGCTCCATTTTCTGCTTTGTATTCATGTAACTTCCGGTGCGAGATTTGGCTCCCATGAAAGTGTCATGACTCATGGCACAGCACAGTCACGTGACCATGACACTTCCTTCTCTAAGCTTCCTTGGATGTTAGAATCTCTTTGATCTGGCCAGTGGGAAAGGAACCGATTGTGGCATGAGGCTGCCTTTTTTATAGGGGCCTATAGCCTATTTAAGAAGGGGGACCTGCCACTGTCCAGCAGTCGATGTAGGGCTGTAGTAGAGGAAAAACCATGAGGGTCAACCTGTTCAGCCATTGTAGATAGTTTTGCTGTGTTTTGTTCGAACACCATTTTTGCCTCGGGACTTTGGAAAAGGTGAATACAAATTTTGATTTTGCTAAAAAGGACTTTGACTTGCTATCTTGAGTAATTTGAACATTTTTTAGTCTTGAATCAAGTGCCTTTAGTGCACACACTATACCCTCACTCAAGGACGGAGTGTGACAAAAATACAAAGAGAAATGTTGATTTTACTGAATGTTTTGAGTCTGAGGACATAAACGCTGACCTGAGCTGAGCATATAGGCCTACAGTTGTGTTTATTTGAATCACTGTGTATAAAAACATATAGTACCTCCACGGTTCTGAATCACCTGCTGGTTTGACTACCCGAGTATATACCCGGGGGGGTATTTCTGTCCCCTTAACAACATACAATGTTGTCCTATATAGTAAGTCCAGGACAGGAGACTGTCTAAGCAACATACAGCCCATGTCATTTCATAGCTGAGAAATAGGTTGCATCTGAACTTTAACCCAGCCACGCTCCAAAGTCATTATTGGACACAATCGCGTCAGAATGATGTGTGTGTGTGAATGGATCTGGCATTATCATTCTTCATCCGTTCCAATTACTAGACAACACCCTGCAGACACACGTGCAAGGCAGAGGAACACACGTGTTCTGGTGTCCAAACAGACAAGCACATTGACAGACTCGGGGGGGACCTGACTCACACACGCACTCACACGTGCACATGCACACACGCACACGCACGCACACGCGCACACACACACACACACACACACACACACACACACACACACACACACACACACACACACACACACACACACACACACACACACACACACACACACGTGAGCACGAACATTCACATGCTGTAACTCTGTTTTTCTCTGATAATGCACATGGCCCATCTTTTTTAACCTCCATATTGTTGCAGGTCAGGTTGGCTTTATGCTGCATGGTAAACAGACAGACACACACATACATAGGCCTACTTGAACACACACATTCAGATGCACACCTTCAGACAAATACTCTTTTTGAAACATGCTGGCAGACAGAGAGATAGAGCACGTGTGTGCGTCCACACGCACAGATATTGATTGACAGTTCAGCAGCTTCACCGCTGGAGTCTAAAGACTGTGGAAGTACTGCTGCACCCCAACTCAGTGGTGTGTGTGTGTGTGTGTGTGTCTTGTGTGTGTGTGTGTGTGTGTGTGTGTGTGTGTGTGTGTGTGTGTGAGTGAGTGTGTGTGTGTGTGTGTGTGTGTGTGTGTGTGTGTGTGCGTGCGTGCGTGCGTGCGTGCGTGCGTGCGTGCGTGCGTGCGTGCGTGCGTGCGTGCGTGCGTGCGTGCGTGCGTGCGTGCGTGCGTGCGTGCGTGCGTGGCAGTTGAAGACTGTTCAAGTGCACAATGTGACAGTTCATTGGGGGTTTGGTTACAACAGCATGGAATAGATCAAACAAAAACCAATACAAGTTCTTATCGGTCTGGGGTACTGTATCTGTATATTCACTAGTAAGAAACCACACCACTGTTCAAGATTAGTAGTATTTATTTGCACAAATGAGATGTGGGTGTAATGATGAGGAGCCCGGGGGGGGCGAGACTGAGGATGGGGACGTAGTCTCGAGAGCTTGACGGCCGACCTGCTCACCCGGGAGCGGTCGGTCGCCTCTGCTCGGACGCTGCCCCCCCGGGGGCTCCTAGGAGAAGGAGAGAGAGAGAAGTGTTAGCGGGGCAATGCTGAGGATGGAGGGGGTTAGTTGGGGAGGAGGGGGGGGAAATTTGACAGCGCGAGGCGGTATCAAACAGGTAAGTAATGATATGAGGTGTGTATTTATGCTGTGGGGAATGTTGCGTGATTGGCTGCGCTGCCGTGGAGACGCGGGTGAACTTGACGAGGAGATAGGGATGGGAGTGATTTGGGTTGAGCAGTGGGTGGTCTCCACTCCTGAATCTACGTTGAACACAACTACATTTCACTAGTAAGAAACCACACCACTGTTCAAGATTAGTAGTATTTATTTGCACAAATGAGATGTGGGTGTAATGATGAGGAGCCCGGGGGGGGCGAGACTGAGGATGGGGACGTAGTCTCGAGAGCTTGACGGCCGACCTGCTCACCCGGGAGCGGTCGGTCGCCTCTGCTCGGACGCTGCCCCCAAAAAGTCTGATACGAACCGTGGGGGGGCCGGAGGATGGAGAAGGTCTCTAGCGACCGGCGCGTGGAGCCTCCCGTCCTTGGACCCTCGGTCGGGCGAGGAAAAACTCCCTCGAGGGGAGTGAGGGAGAAACCTCGGGAAGGACCGCGGAGGAGGGGACCCCCTTCCTGGGCGGACGGGCTAGGCGGAGTGTGGCCGTTACGGTCTGCCTAGCTGGAGATGGGCGTTGCGTACGTCGTGGAGGTTGGACCGGATGTATGTGTGGTATGCCTGGGAGGACCATCTTCCCAGGACGCGGATGAGGTGGTCGGAGAGGCCTCGACTGGATGCGGAGGAGGCGGCGCCGATGCGGAAGGAGTGGCCGGAGTAGAGGTGAGGGGGGAGACCGGAGAGGGAGAGAACCTGTCGGAGGTGATGGTGGAACCAGAACCGGGTGGCGACGGAGCCGGACTCGGTGATGAATAGGGGGTCTTGAGGGTTGGCGTGGTAGGATCGTCTCGTGGTGACGTGGCGGAGGAGGGGTTCGTAGGGACTGAGAGGTGAGTTCGTCTTGAAAAGGTGGATGGAGGAAGAACGCCCTAGCTGGTCCGTCTTGCTCCGTTTGAGCGTGAAGGTGAGGGTTTCGGAGGAATGGAATGTGATGTCGGACAGGCTCGGGTGGAGTGAGGGGTCGTACCGGGATGAAGAGGACGTGAATTCTGAACACCGCAGGAAGGCGAAGAAGGCGAGCAGGAACATGCACTCCAGCGTGGAGGAGATCTGAGGGGTGAGGTAGCCGGCGCGGAGAGTTTGTAGGCAGAGGAGGAGTAGGTCTGACGTCAGAGGATGGCGGCGAGGCGGGACTGGTATCTCCTGGCGCTGTAGGCCGCGGAGCAGCATGGAGAGGTGGGGATGAGAGGTGGCCGGGTTTGGAGATCCGTCTAGTAGACGGAAGAAGAAGTTGATGCCGCTGAGATAGACGTGCAGGGTGGAGGTGCGGAGACGGAGGCTGGAGTGGCCGTGGGTGAGGAACGCGGCGAGGGTGGTGACGTCGGACGAGGGGAATGGGATGCCGGTGTGCGCGTGAAACCTCTTGAAGGTGTTCCAGGCGGTGAGGTAGCTAGAGAGCGTCCGGGGGGAGAAGCCGTTGAGGGCGTGATGACGGGATTGCGTGATGAGGTGGTGTAGCTGGGGGTTCAGAGGAAGATGGTCTCGGAAAATGGAGGAATGGGTGCTGGATGAAGGTCTGCTCCTGGAGCCAGCTGACGAAACCTCTGAAAGGAAAGACGGGAGAGGGAATCAGAGATTAGATTGGCGTGCCCGGGGACGTGGGCGGCGCGGATGATGAATTGGTGCGTGACGGAGGTCCAGGTGAGACGGCGAAGGAAGGGCATGATTTCGGGGGAGTCGGAGCGGCCTTTATTGATGATGTGTACGGTTGCCTGGTTGTCGGTGTGAATGAGGATGGACTTCTGTGCCCACTCGTGACCCCAAATGAGCGCAGCCACCACTATGGGATATAATTCGTGGAGTGCAGAGGAGGGGTGAGTGGTGGGGGGGGTGAACGCGAGGAATTCGGGTGACCAGGCGGACGCGAACCACCGACCTTGGTGGTAGGCGCCGAACCCGAGTGAGGGGGCCGCGTCGGTGTAGAGTTGGATGTCGTCGGGGTTGGAAGTGAGTGTGTCGTAAAAGAACGTGATGCCGTTCCAGTGCGAGAGGAGGTGAAGCCAGAGGCGAAGGTCGGTGTGACAGGAGTGGTCGATGGGGACTGTGTCGTGCAGTTTGGGGACGGAGTTGGCGGTGGAAAGGAGGTGGGAAATGAAGGGACGGCCTTGGGGTATAATGCGCATGGCGAAGTTGAGGTGACCGAGCAGGGCTAGGAGTTGCCGTTTGGTGCAGGAAGGGGCCAGGAGGTAGTTGTGCAGGAGGAGGGTGATCCGGTTCAGCTTATCTAAGGGGAGGGAAGCCTTGAAGGCGACTGTGTCCAGCGTGATGCCTAGGAACTCGAGGGTGGTGGACGGGCCGATGGTTTTCTCCTCGGAAAGAGGGACGCCGAGTTCTGTGAATACTTGTCTGAGTGTGGAAATGCCGTGTGCTGGGGGGGTGGAGGGGGGCTCGACGATCAGGAAGTCATCGAGGAGATGAATCAGGTGGGGAATGTGGTGGTTGTTCAGGAGGATCCAACAGAGTGCTCTGGAAAGGGAGTCGAATAACTTTGGGCTGCTTTTGCATCCGAACGCGAGCCTGACGGCAAAATAGTAGGAGCCCTTCCAGAGCACTCCGAAGAAAGCCCAGAAGTCGGGGTGTAGGGGCAGTACTTTGAAGGCATTTGTGATGTCCGCTTTTGACAACTGTGCCCCGTGACCGGCGAGGTGAATGAGGGTTATGGCGTTGCTGACGGTGTGATATGACATGGAGAAGTCGTGGCTGGGGATGGTGCTGTTGATGCTGGGGACGTGAGTGTTGTGAGGGGAGGAGAGGTCCAGGATGAGGCGCTTCTTCCCCGAATACTTCCTAGTGGCCACGCCGATGGGGTTGATGCGGTACACGGGGAAGGGAGGCGAGTCCAGGGGCCCCATCATGAACCCCTCCTCCACCTCCTTGGCGATTAGCCTGTCGACGGAGTCGGGGTCGTTGATGGCGGACTGGAGGTTGTTGCAGGTGTGGGAGGTGGTGGGGGTGACGATTAAGCCGGGGTGGAAACCGTGCGTGAAACCGTTAATTAGGAAGTTGACAAACGGCCGGTCGGGGTGGTTGCGGAGGGCGGTGGCGAGGGCTGGGATGATGATTGGTGTTTTGAGGAGGCTGACTAACCATGAAGGGGTGGGGTTGTGCGGGCAGGTGGTGCGTGAGTGAGGTCCCCCGCAGAACGAACAGGTGTGTAGGTAACGGCAGTTGGCGGCGACGCAGATAGATCCGTTGAAATTGTTACATATCTGTCGCCCTGACTGGTATAAGAGGGGCCTCCCTCTGCTGTCTTGGGCATTGGAGGTGCGGGCGGGATCGGAGGAACGTGCAGGCTTGGGAATTGAGGGGGGGGGTGGGGCTGCCGAACCGGTGCGGGAGAACAGAGCTGGGATGTGGCTGGAGATGTTGGCGGGGGCCTCTACTCTCTTGTGGAGGGTCTTGTTGGGTGCCTTGTTGGAGGCCCTCTGGACAGCCGTGGTGCAAGCGGCGGACGGGTGGGAAGGAGCTCCGCACAGGTCACATGAGAGGGAGGCCCTGGCCGCGAACACCCTGCAATAAAGCTCGTAATCCAGGACCCCCCAGTATGTGCCGAGGTTGAGCTGCTGCACGCGAGCCGCCGCCTGGGTTGCGAATTGGATGTGGTAGTTGTAAAACCCCGTGCCGCCGAACCGAATGGCCAGGTCCAGCACCAGGACCAGGTACTGGTCCAGTTCGGCCCGACGGCCGGGGTAAACTACACATATCACGTCCCTGAGTAGGGAGAATGTGTAAGCGAACTCTGAGGGGGTGAGATCTCGGGAACGGGAGGGGAGGGACTGGCGAAGCTCGGCTAGGAGGCCGAAGGGGGTGGTTATTTCCCTATTGCGGAGGGGGTCGGATATGGAGGGCTGGATCAGTTCGGCCAGGTCGATGTACGCACCGTTGAGGATTTGCTGGCGGAGGGAAGCGGTGACTGGGGAAGGGCGGGTCGCTTCTGACAGGGGGGGAACGGCTGGGGTGACGGTGGCCAGGGAGTTGGAGGGGGCTGAGGGAGAAAAATGGCTGAAGGTGCCGGGTCCCTGAAATGTGGGGAAAAGGGTGGGGAGGGGATAATGGGCGGACGTGCGTGCGGGTTGTGGCTGGGAATAGAGGGCAGACAGCATGGAGAAGAGCTGAGCCGGTTCGGGGAGGTGGGCGGTGGGAGGAGCGGACTGGTGGGGGGGAAATGAGGTGGCCTGAGGGGGGTGCTCTGCGGGAGCCTGGGGGAAAGGCTCGGCGGGAGCGTGGGACGAGAGCTCTGCGGGAGCGTGGGAAAACTGCTCTGCGGGAGCGGGGGGGGCCTGCGCACGGTGGGTGATGCTGACCGTGCGGTGGGGGGGGGGAGAGGTTAGGGGCCACTCGTCATCCGGGGAGGGGGGGTGGATGTGCGTGACGACGGGACGTCCTGGAGCGTTGGTTTGGGGGGGGGGACTGGGGTGGTTCGGGAGCGGGGCGGCGCCGGCTGGATGCGCGGCCCCTGGCTCCGCGACCTCTGGGTGGTGCGTAGCCCCGGGTCGAGCGGTGGGCTGCGGTGCGCCGGTCGGGTGGAGGCGGAGGGGGCATGAGGTGCTGAGCCTGGGAGGGGGACGATTGGGGGTGCACGTGGTGCCGGTTGGGGGGGGAAGGCTGCTCGTGAGCCTGGGGATGGCCGTGGGCCTGGGATGGGGACGAATGGGGGTGCACGTGGTGCCGATTGGGGGGGGGAGGCTGCTCGTGAGCCTGGGGATGGCCGTGGGCCTGGGATGGGGACGAATGGGGGTGCACGTGGTGCCGATTGGGGGGGGGAGGCTGCTCGTGAGCCTGGGGATGGCCGTGGGCCTGGGATGGGGACGATTGGGGGTGCACGTGGTGCCGGTTGGGGGGGGGAGGCTGCTCGTGAGCCTGGGGATGGCCGTGGGCCTGGGATGGGGACGAATGGCGGTGCACGTGGTGCCGATTGGGGGGGGGAGGCTGCTCGTGAGCCTGGGGATGGCCGTGGGCCTGGGATGGGGACGATTGGGGGTGCACGTGGTGCCGGTTGGGGGGGGGAGGCTGCTCGTGAGCCTGGGGATGGCCGTGGGCCTGGGATGGGGACGAATGGGGGTGCACGTGGTGCCGATTGGGGGGGGGAGGCTGCTCGTGAGCCTGGGGCTGGCCGTGGGCCTGGGTTGGATTGGGGGTGGGAAGCACTCGGTGCTGTCCGTGCGGTTGGGGGGGGGAAGACAGGGTGGGGGGCGCTCGGCGCCGGGAAGAGGGGGAGGGGGAAGTAGGGTGGGAGGGGGAAGGGGCGGAGGGCGCGAAGCGCTGCTCCGAGTGTGGATACGACTCTGAGTGCCGATCCGGGGAGCGCGGGGAAGGGGGCGCTCGGCGCCGGGAGGAGGGGGAAGGGAGAGGAGGGTGGGAGGGGGGGGGGGAGGGACGCACTCGGTGCTGTCCGTGCGGTTGGGGGGGGGAAGACGGGGTGGGGAGAGAGGAGGGACGCACTCGGTGCTGTCCGTGCGGTTGGGGGGGGGGAGACGGGGTGGGGAGAGGGGAGGGACGCACTCGGTGCTGTCCGTGCGGTTGGGGGGGGGGAGACGGGGTGGGGAGAGGGGAGGGACGCACTCGGTGCTGTCCGTGCGGTTGGGGGGGGGAAGACGGGGTGGGGAGAGAGGAGGGACGCACTCGGTGCTGTCCGTGCGGTTGGGGGGGGGAAGACGGGGTGGGGGGCGCTCGGCGCCGGGAAGAGGGGGAGGGGGGAGTAGGGTGGGAGGGGGAAGGGGCGGAGGGCGCGAAGCGCTGCTCCGAGGGTGGATACGACTCTGAGTGCCGATCCGGGGAGTGCGGGGAAGGGGGCGCTCGGCGCCGGGAGGAGGGGGAAGGGAGAGGAGGGAGGGAGGGGTGGTGGGAAGGAGCCTCCAGGGGACTGGAGGCGGAGCCGGTGTGAGAAGCCCGGGTGGGCGTGGCCCCGACGGTGGCTGGGGGCTGGTGGAGGTGAGCCAGGTATGCCTCGAATAGATCGGCCTTGCGGTCCGTTCGGAGGAACGGGACACCGTTTGCCGCGAGTGTCTGCTGCAAGCGGAAGACCGTCCACTCGGAAATGGACGGTCGGCCTGTTGAAGAAGACGGGCGCCCCTGCGATCCGCCGGTCGCGGAAGCGCCGTGGCGAGAGGTGGACGGTCGGAGTTGTTTGTCGGCCTCGGGAAGGCTGGATGGCGGCTCCCGTGGCTGTGCTGGAGAAAGCGGTTCTGAAGCCTGGACTGCGCTAGAACCGGGTCGGACGGAGGCGCTTGTTGCCGGGACTGCCGACGCTGTCTCGGAGCGTGGCGAGCCGTACCATTCCTCGTCTCCCGAGGCGTAGAGCTCGAATTCGTCGGACATGGTAGCGGCGGACAAAACGCGCGGATTAAATTTGTGCTCTAATGTAACGAGAACTCACTTGCACTGCTGTATTAGCTTTATAAACCGTATATAACAGCAGTGCTGACAGTATGGATCGAGGCGAACGAAACGTGAATGAGAGGAGGAGGAAAAAAAAAAAAAAAGAACGAGGAGCTTTACCTGACAGTTTGGTGGCACGGAGCCGTATCAAACGATTTGGTATGGTTTCGAGAGATCTGACAGCGCGAGGCGGTATCAAACAGGTAAGTAATGATATGAGGTGTGTATTTATGCTGTGGGGAATGTTGCGTGATTGGCTGCGCTGCCGTGGAGACGCGGGTGAACTTGACGAGGAGATAGGGATGGGAGTGATTTGGGTTGAGCAGTGGGTGGTGTCCACTCCTGAATCTACGTTGAACACAACTACATTTAAAGTTTAGGTCCTACGTTGCCTGACAAGGAAAACATCAGATATGTATCAACTCAGCAGCTTTCGCTTACCACCCATGAAGAACGGTGTCCTTCCACTGGGGAGAGCCAGCAGAGTCTGAGGAACACTCAGCAATATTCATAGTAAAAAGCTTGATCAGACCCAGACCCAGAGTATGTAGAGAGCATGCTGTCAAAAATCACCACATACCTTCCCTCAATGAGCACCCGAATGAGCTGGCCATGCATGAGGCTGGAGCTGGCCATGGTGCTGAATTATTTCCTTAGACTTAGAATATTGGGGGGGGGGAAAGAAAAGAAATCAAAGACAATTGTAAGTTACTTGTAACAGTGAAAATAAACACAAACAAACACACACACACACACACACACACACACACACACACACACACACACACACACACACACACACACACACACACACACACACACACACATGCACACACACACACACACACACACACACATGCACACAACTAATCTGGCCCGTGGCAGTGTGATCTCCGTTTGTCTCTTTTCTCTGTCTAACTGCTTTCATTATTCACTTCCACAAGGCTTGTGTCCCTCCTGGCTTCAGGCATCCAAATGAATACCAACGAACTGGCTCTTCTACAAGTAGGCCTATGCTCAAATGTGATTATATAAGATGTTAGTCTTTCAAAGACAATAGGATTTGAGTTGCGCAAGCAAATGCCATTCTTCCAAACACACTTGAGTTTAATCCATTGCAAATCAAGAACTGATTAGGAATAATTTAACTTTCTCTATAATCATGTGGGTGATACTTGTGTGACTTAAATATTGTTTTATATAGGGGCACGGTGGCACAGTCGGTAGTGCTGTCGCCTCACAGCTAGAAGGTCCTGGGTTCGATTCCTGCTGGGGACGCTGTGGGCGTGTTCCCTCCTCCGCGTCATCAGTGCCCATACCCGAGGTGGGGTTGGCGAAAGGGCCTTTCTGTGTGGAGTTTGCATGTTCTCCCCGTGTCCCCTAGGTTAGGTACCCTCACAAAAACATGCAGTAATCCTGGTCTCTAAACTGCCTCCCCCTGGCCAGCTGGGGCGCCTGATGGAGGGGAAAGGAACTGGTCAGAATAACGTGTTCCTTCCACGCGTTACGTCCGGCCAGGGAAATTCCCCCCTGTCAGGTGAAAAGAAGCAGCTTGGACTCCTCATGCATAGAAGGAGGCATGAGGTCAGTCTGCTGCCCCCCCAGGTTGGCAGAGGAAGTGTAGCGCCCAGGATTACATTAGATAATTGGCACTGGGTGAAAAAACTGGGTTACAAAATTGTGGGATAAAAATTATAGAAAAGAAATATATATAGTTTTATTCAAATGCAATGAAAGGCTAGCTTAAGATGCAAATGTCAGACATTGTGACAGCTGTGACATTCTCAAGTAATTCAAAGTTATAATTCAAGTTATAATTCAAAGATCTCTGTTTGTTTTAGCTTTCACATCCAGAGATTCCTGTCCAGGACAGGCTTCAGACACGCATCCTCAGAGACTTGGCTGAGTTGGCTCAGATCTGAACCCATTTGATTTGGCGTTGGGAACCCGTTGCGACCACATGCCCTTGCTGACGCCAACCCCAGGCAGGGTTCGAACCCACAACCTTCCGTATGAGGGGCATATGCTCTATCCGCTACACTAGGGCGGCCCCCAAAACGTCATGATATGTGGTCGGGAGTCAAGGCTTTTCATGGCGACCTCATTGGACTTTGGGGGCGGCGGTAGGCCTACAGGCGGGATATCCGAACATTTCATGGCGAGCCGGATTTGATTTGAGCATACCAGCTACCATCCAAATGACTGCATGCCTGCTAACAGATTGAGAAGATTGTATGTATGTATGTATTTGGTTAAAATGGGTAAGGTTTTAAAAAAGGCAAAAGCATGTATGTATGTATGTATGTATGTATGTCATTTTCTCTCCGGTTCCTTTTCGTGACTGGGGAACAAGGAAAAAGTCCATTTGTATTATTTCTTACAGTGCTGCTGTTTTGCAGCTCCCAGCTCTACAATAGTTGAACACAGTGTGGCTGTAGGACAAAAAATAAAGAAATACATTAAATGTAACAAATTGTAGGATCCGTAATGCAATTCCAATGGAGCAGCTTCCCTAAACCTAAACAATAATGGCCGATTTGGCCACGCCCCACAATACCCATATGGGTGTCTCAAAGAATAGGGGTAAAAGGAGATTTGAGGGGAGATTCTGAGTGGCTGGAACAAAACAGAGAACAAAGTTAGCCTGAAGAACACAGATCTATAATATTGGAAATTCTGTACAGCATATAGAGAACTACAGTTTTTAATAGCGTCAGGCACCCCGGTTCTCAGCAGCTTATTTGGCAGCCTGACTTGATCACGATCCGGAGCAGCTGGACACACCTGAGCTGGCTGCTGACTGAGGGAGACGCCTGGCCGCGACCCTGTTTTCTGCCCCGGTTTGGGAGGGGCTGGAAGGAGTGCTGCGGCTTGTGATTGGGTGAGACGGGCCGTAAGTGCATGGGGTAGGGGCGGCTGGCCAATGTTGAAGCCGCGAATAGCCAACAGTGGTACTTCCGGCAGTGCTTCAAACGCCACTGAGCAACTTCCATTGAAATTAAAAGCTGGGGGCGGGGTTGTCTGGTCTCTAGATTATATAACTCTATGGCTAGGGAGCGCGCAGCTGTGTTCATTGTAGAGGGGGACCATGTATGGATGAGGATTTACTATGCCTATTGGGTCGCAACTCGGATGGGGCTGAGTCGGCTCAAGTGAACTTCGCAACATTCGACACTGCAACTTGCTCGTCGCTCCCTCTGTGCTGTCTCTCGTGGCCTAAGTTCGCTTGAGTTCTATGGTGCTTCTATAATGTCTTCTATGGCGTCGTAAGGGTGCATTTGGACCGCTGGTGGTCCCCGGACCCGACATTGAGAACCAGACCAGTGTATTAACAGCATTTTAGGGGCAGGACCACACCTCAATACAAATGTTTTCGCTTTCGCTCTCACATTCTGCACCAGGCCTTCCCTGCCTCCCACTCTGCTTGTCTTCCTCTTTTCTCCATAGGGCCCCGAGGGCATCGTCATGTCATGCCAATGTGTTACAGTGGAGTCTCTATGGAGCTTCTCCACAGCGCCTTCAGCAACCGGAAGAACTACATTAATCAAGCCTCGCACACATTCATTTGTTTCGTTTCATTCGTTTCATTTCTCATAATAAACCGGTTAAAATGCATCCTGACTGATGGTGTTGTCCTTGATGGTGAATTATAGTTATGCAGACAATACTGAACAGTTTTTCCTTCTTCCTTCTGTAACGCATGGTGAGAGAGAGAGAGAGACAGAGAGAGAGAGCATCACTGCATGCCTGACGTCTCACAGTGGATTACTTCCCAGTTCCCACCACCTCAAGCAATATGCAGACATGACAAGCTTCTCTTGTTCCCTGGAAAGTCCTGCCCCCTGCAGGATCTTACCATTTCCACTGATAACACCCTAACACTAATACAAGCAATCACCTGAGCCTGGCTGTAGGTTTGCACTGTACAATATCTTGAGAGTCACACTCCCTCACTCTTCCTTACCAAGGAGTCTTGCCCTGCCCTGTTCTATGACAGTCTGGTCCCTTTTCCGGAGCCAGTTCTAGAACCAAAGTTGTTTAGTTGAAAAGGGGCCAGTGTAGTGTACACCCGGCCATGCCAGAGGGACTGTGGAGGAATAGAACCCCAGTCTCTGTGGTGGTGGGCAGGAACCTTACCCCGCCCTTTACCCATATGCCTCACATTCACGTTTTTACACACAATTGTATGCACACATGTACTGTATGCACACATGTCACACGCATGTCCTGTATGCACACACACACACACACACACACACACACACACACACACACACACACACACACACACACACACACACACACACACACACACACACACACACACACACACACACACACACACACACACACAGCACTCTGTGCTGTGCCTATATGCTCCATTGAGTGGCCTATGTGCCTATCATTTTGTAACCTTTGCAGAATGAAAAGTACATTGTCTCACTGTTGTTCCCTAGCAGGTAAAAACATCATTATGTTCTGTTCAGTGTGTGTGCCTCCATCCCTGTGGGGAAACGTATCATGTTTGTGTTCATGTATATACATAGGCATGCCCATTTATGTATTTATTCACGCCTGCACACATACATATCTCACTTTATATGTGGCTGTGTACATATTGTGTGTGCGTGCGTGTGTGCGTGCGTGCGTGCGTTCAAAAGCTTTTCCAGAATTCAAAGCTTTTCCAGAAGAAAAAAATATATATAGTGATCAGATCGACAAGCTTGGTGGGGCAGAGGCAGAGGCTGCTCTGGCCTCCAGGAAGTGTGTGTGCACACTTTCATGTCGATCGGGCCAACGGTCCCAGAGATTAGCTGTACACAGACGAAGTACGGAGATAATGACATAACATAATGTATTTAAAATACTTTGATATCACATTAATTATATATAAGATCATATCTTTAATCATATTTTCTTTACAATATGGAAAAGCAAAATGTAATACGACATCTTGTTAAAAAAAATCTCTCATAGAGAAACAACACAGCAAAACATGGGAGTGGACCCACATTGATACAAAATAAACAACTTAAATGAATCTAAAAAACTAAAATTAAGTCCGATACATTCAATACATTCATACAAGTTAACTCATGTAACACAAACACATAGACAACAACTTTACAACAGCAAAACCCAGATACAGATATTTATCTATGAATTAAGAGAGATTACAGTCTGTCGTTTTGTACACGGATGAATATATTGTACGAAGACAGACAATTCTCTTCACAGACAAACCACAAACATGGAAAGTGGTGAACTAGCATCTGACATTCTGCATTCAGTGCAGTGAGCCACAAACACAATAAGCATACAAACAGCGATGTTGGGATATTCCAACCGCGGGGCTGACTTGCGTTATACTGGCTAGGCATTCAGGGATATTAGGCTACAAATAAAGTGAGAAAGGAAATTACACAAAGACCAGATCAAACTTTTTTCTTTCAAGTCTTTCGGCACGCGCACGTGCGTGCGTGTGTGTGTGTACGTGTGATGCAGCTGAAGCAATAGAGGCAAGATAACCACTTCAACCCTATACATTGTCAGTGTCCTGGTACCCAGTATAGAGTAAATAGATTTCCGCCCCAGATTAGAGACGCTACAGGGTTCATGTGGTTAAAGTAGTCCGTATTTGAGGCCAGTGGGAGTTAATAAACTTAATATATATGTTTTTATGGTTTGTTGTTAAGGTAACAGATGAGTGGGCAGCAGCATACTTGGAAAAAGTTCAGTTAACTAAAAGAAACATCTGAACATTTAGTCTATATGTTTCTAGCCTCAGGTAGCCATACTAATGTCACTCTGTGGGGCAATATGCATTGTAAAGGCAGATTGAGGGCTGGCTACGCGAGGCTAATATGTTTCTGTGTTTGAGCAAGTAACCCCGAAACATGCCACTGTTGTAAACCCCACCACTGCAGTATTCCCCACAGGGTACAACAACTACAAACACACTGTTTGGCCCGGGTCTTCCAGTCTCTGTTTTCCTGCTTGGCTAATTATTAATAAAGGTGATCTTTTCCATTTGTTTCTTATCTGTACTGTGCACTTTATTTCTCCCTTTATGGGGGACTGTATATTTAAAAAAAGAAAACATTTGAATGCACATAAGTACTATTTAAACAACACATTGAGGTTTTAACTGCACTGTGTACTGTACATAAACATCTTATAAAAACAAACTTTGATATATATATATATATATTTGTATTATACTGTACAGTAACTTGCATATTCACACAATTTAAATGGCTGCATAGACATTTCTCTAACGATGCAAATTACACCGAATTAGGTTTTCCTTTTATCACTAGTCAACAACAAAGTTTTTTCTCACAAATTCGAAGATCTCTTCAAAGGAAATACTGCCATCTATTTAACACGAATTAACTGAAGAGTTCAAATATAAAACACATTTCACCACAAACATAATATTGTCTGTATTTGTTTGGTTGTTAATGGCTTTCATTTGGATTCCGAGGTTCCAGCCCTCTCTCATTACAACTACACTGTAGATAGATAAACTGAGCAACCTGATGTCCGTGTAATGTTTAGCCTGCAGGAAATGCAGGTTTGGATTAGAAATATTTGGAAAACAAAACAAAACAAAACAAAACAAAACAAAACACTATATACAGGATTAACATCTTGTGTGCCATTGCTGAATTTGATTCAGAGGCTATGGGCCTATCTATTGCATTCTCATATGATTTTTTTTTCATTTTTCATGAATGAAATAGATGTAATGTGAACTTGTGAACATGACACGTTGTCATGGTAGCAAGTCCTCGGTGTAATACAACAGCTCTGGTGAAAGGTGCGTGTCAGTGTTAAATCAATGTGACATTTCTTATGACGCTGTGGTTAGAAGAATATCACAATACTTCCCCGGCAGCAGCACTTTCACTTTGTACATCTCCATCTCCAGCAACCATATTATCGTTGCTGTCGGGTGGAAACCTTGCATTTCTAAAACCGTGGAAATGGAAAAAAGTGTGTCTAATTTAGCTATCATTAAATCACAGGCTCTTGGAATCCCAACTTTAGGCATGTCATACTGTAAGGTGAAAACAAAACATTTAAAACAATTTAAAAAATAGAAGAATCTCACAATACGTCGCATCATGAGTCATGAGTTGGTAGATCCACGTTCTTCAAGGTCATCTTTATTATCCCACTTTGACTTTCCTAGTCTTCATTTTGCCGTAGGCTCTAATTTAATCTGTTCAAGTTCAATAGCACAAGAGGCTAAACACAAAAGTGTAATGGACAGAAGCCCTAAAAAAGCGTGATCCTGCCCCCACTTTTTCAATAAATATAAGCACTTCATGTTAAAGAAAGGGGCGTCAAGTCCATCTACACGCCCATCTACCTGTTGTGAGATGAAATATTCCGTCTGACAGTGCTTAAAAAGTTGTCTGGAGAGTGGGTTGGCCAATTTGACAGATTAAATGGAGTAGAAAGAGTCAACAGCCAAACAGGGAGCCAACGTTCTGCGTGTCGGGATCACATTATTATGAACAGGTCGGCCGTCCTCCGAGAGGTTGATTTAGTTTTCTACCGGTGCTGAAGAGGAGGTCTTCATTCGTGCACAGATAAACAGATTTTCTTGTTTGTTTCACATTTGGTAATACTGTTCAAACAATTCACAGCCAAATCAGCTAGTGCTTCCAGTGTCTTTGAGACAATTAACTTCTCCTGTTCATCCTCATCTTACTGCATAGATAACCATATCCTGAGTGCCCCCCGCCCCCCACACCCCTCCCCCGTATCACAACTGCCCCCAGTCCGTCTGTCCGTCTGTCCGTGAGACGGTGTTCATTAATAACTCCATATCTTTCATCCTCTGCTCGAGACATCCACCAGACTGAGGTGAGCCATTGGGAAGCTCTGTGGGACTGCTTCAAAGCATGGCCACCAATATCAAAGTTTTCTGTTTCGGTGAGTGTGTGCTTGTACACACAAGCTGCCTTAGAGTGTGGGAAGCAGATGGCGTCTGCGTTCACGGTACAAACTAAATTATGAAATGCATGCAAGGTGAGAGCAATGAAACCAAAGTGACAACTAAGTGGGGATAACATGCGATACGGGCGCAGACCGGATTTGAAGTCACGGTCACGACAAAAGAGTGCGCCTGTGTGGTATTTCTTGCACTAAATGTTTGTCGGGGGGGGACAACTCGGCTCTGAACACAAACCCCAAACCAACCAGTTTAAAACATGACCTCCTCGCAGCTCCCATAGTCGCTCTCCACCATATCTGAGCCTGCATAGCTCCGCGGTTTCCGTCCCGCACCAGCCGCCGCTTGGGCCTGGGCGGGGTCCGTGTCCTCCGCCACCGGTGGCGGAGGACTGGTCTGCTCGGCGTAGGACGGCATGGCCACACTCAGACGCATGCTGAGTCTCTTGTAGCCTCCGGACACGTTGTCCAGACTGCGGGCATGCTGCCTGGCGGGGTAGTAGCTGATAGCGGTGTACTCGTTGGGGCACTGGGTGCTGGGCAGTGGGTGCCCGTCGGGACCCAGGAAGTCATCCAGGTTCTGGTTGCTGTAGCAGGGTGGCAGGGGCGCGCGGCGGTCACAGCGATCCAGGGGGAACGGGAAGCCGCCAAAGCGGGAGTTCCTGCGCGAGTCCATGGTGGAGGTGGCGGAGTGGGGGAGGTCCTCCACGATGTCGAACTGGGGGAACTCTCTGATGGTGGGGCGGCCGTAGTAATCAGGGTCTGCTGGGTAGACTGAGGAGAGAGAGACAGTGATCAGGGTCTGCTGGGTAGACTGAGGAGAGAGAGACAGTGCATAAGACTGAGGAGAGAGAGAGACAGTGCTGGGTAGACTGAGGAGAGAGAGACAGTGCATAAGCTTTTTACAGCACTCAACATAATCCTCCTATAATCTTTTTGGTTTGTTTCATTTGTTTCATTAAAAGCAGCTGTGAGCACCGAGTCGGTAACGATCGAAGTTGGAGATCCCACGGCTATGCAATACCCGTTGTACCCGTGTCAGAGTACCCATTCCACCCATCTGTCTTTGTTCCTTTTATGCCCATATATGGAGATTTCTGTATCCGTCTCTCTGTGTCCCTTTATTCCTATATATGGAGTTCTGTGTCGGGCATGCCCAAATATGAAGTGTGTTGCCTAATCTCAATGCGACGTCATGGAATCTACAGGTGAGGTCCACTGGCAGGGCCTGACCAGAGCCTTTTGTGGTGGTTCTGGACAACCGTGTATCTAACCGACTCGTGACCGGGCACTGCACTCCCTGTGGTGGTGTGGAATGCCTGTGTCAAATTTGAAGTTGGTGCTAACGGTTCTCGAGTTACGTGGATTACAGACGTGCACCAAGCCCCCAGTAAGGCTATCCAACATTGAAGCTGTCACTACCTACTGGCGAAAAGTGTAACTGCAGCACTTTCATGAAGGTGGACGTCATCCCAGGACCTCAAATTTGAGGTCCTGGGCTAGGTCCTTGGCAGGTCTATTGAGGTTAATGCCTCGAAATTATGGCTCAAAGCCATCCATTATCTCAAGAAAGAAAATAGCAACACATTCCTTCACATCAGACATTACAAAAGAAAAAAAAGAAGAATTATAAAAAAAACCAAAGAAAAAACACTTTTTTTCATATGAGGGGGCAAGGAGGTTGGGTTGAGGGGGGTTAGTCCCCTCCAGCCCCCCTGTGGTGCCATGCCTGGCCCGGGCAGAGGCTTTTGTGCTGGTTCTGGACAACCGGCGATCCGACGGACTTGATACCGGGCACGGCACTCCATGTGGCGGTGTGGAACGTGTGTGACAAATTTGAAGTCGGTGGGGCAAACGGTTCTCAAGTTACGTGGATTTACAGACGTACACACGTAGAAACAGAGACGTGGTGCATTTATATTAGGATGGTTCTTCTGTGAACTGGAATAAGTAGTACTGGAACATCTGTTATATTGGAGTCAGTCAACTTTTCCCTTTTTATTATAAATATGTATTTATGGCTTCTGTTTTTAGGGCAGGATTCTAAGGGCCGGGCTACACTGGGGACGGAACGGAACCGTACCGTACCGCGGGCATAGCAGCTAGGACACCCACAATTCCTCCGCCCCACGGGTTCCGTATTTACTGTTTTTTTTCCCTCTGAAGGCCGGGGTCAAGGGCTGCGTAACCCCCACAGACATGCCAAAAAATACAGCACTTGCGTAAAATAAATGATTCACATGCGGAGCTTACGCACGGCACCATTTCTAAATAGTATTTTTTGAAAACAGACTGTTTTCTGAATTTCATTTATCAAATATCAAATTCAAATGGCCTAAAAATACATACAATTGTGTCGCAGAGAAAGTAAACAAAAGTTTAGTTTACAATTAAAGAAGAATCATCTCTGCATAAGAGAGATGGAATAAAACTGAATATAACAAAGGGAAAAAGATTGAGACGGAGAGAGAGAAAGGCAAATTTACAGGGAAGATGAAACAAAGAGGAATGTCTTTGTTATTTCCTGACCGTATCAGGACTCGCACAGCACGCCTTGATCTGTGAGCGTGTGCAAGAATTTAATCAATGTCTTGTGTTTCCATGATGAGCTGCTATGAGTGCATAGCTGCATTAAATGCCTACAAATGACCTTGAGCTACAGTTGTCTTACGCAGCCGGAAAACAATAGCGGTGGGAATTGTGGAACATAATGTATCTCCACTCAACTGATTGAGTGGAGATATGAGATATGAGTCACGACAATCACTCACTCGTGCAGTGAGCAAACTATCGTCCAATGCAATTTCTTATTGGCCAATCAGTTTTAACGCATACAAAAAAAAACACAGGCATCAAACTGGTCTGATTGAAGAAATTACACCGTCAAAGCCACTCGTCGGATGGCGGTTCTATGGTGGGGGGACAGGGTTCTATGTTCCACCTTGTGTATGTTCTATGGTGGGGGGACAGGGTTCTATGTTCCACCTTGTGTATGTTCTATGGTGGGGGGACAGGGTTCTATGTTCCACCTTGTGTATGTTCTATGGTGGGGGGACAGGGTTCTATGTTCCACGGTGTGTATGTTCTATGTTTCCTAACCCGTTCTATGGTGGGGGGACAGGGTTCTATGTTCCACCTTGTCTATGTTCTATGTTTCCTAACCCTGTGGTAAGCGGGGAACACAGAACCCGGAGAACATAGGGATGAACCTGCGAAGTCTGTGAACAGACAGCAATGTGCCTCTCTCCCATTTCCTCATTCTGGGGTGTATACATATTTAGGGTGTAAAGGAACTTTGGATAGCCGCTCTTTCTCAAGTCTCCTCGGATGCAGACTTACATGGGACCAAAGCTTGGTTTATGTCATTAGAATTCCTTATTCTAGAGTAGACTACTAACGTGGGAAGTTTGAAAAATTCCTTTACACCCAAAATATGGGTGTAAACAGCTTAGTGAATCAGGTGATCCCCTAAAATAAACACAGGCATCAAACTGGTCTGATTGAAGAAATTACACCGTCAAAGCCACTCGTCGGATGGCGGTTCTATGTTCCACGTTGTGTATGTTCTATGGTGGGGGGACAGGGTTCTATGTTCCACCTTGTGTATGTTCTATGGTGGGGGGACAGGGTTCTATGTTCCACGGTGTGTATGTTCTATGGTGGGGGACAGGGTTCTATGTTCCACCTTGTGTATGTTCTATGGTGGGGGGACAGGGTTCTATGTTCCACCTTGTGTATGTTCTATGGTGGGGGAACAGGGTTCTATGTTCCACCTTGTGTATGTTCTATGGTGGGGGGACAGGGTTCTATGTTCCACACTGTGTATGTTCTATGGTGGGGGGACAGGGTTCTATGTTCCACCTTGTGTATGTTCTATGGTGGGAGGACAGGGTTCTATGTTCCACCTTGTGTATGTTCTATGGTGGGGAAACAGGGTTCTATGTTCCACCTTGTGTATGTTCTATGGTGGGGGGACAGGGTTCTATGTTCCACACTGTGTATGTTCTATGGTGGGGGGACAGGGTTCTATGTTCCACCTTGTGTATGTTCTATGGTGGGGGGACAGGGTTCTATGTTCCACACTGTGTATGTTCTATGGTGGGGGGACAGGGTTCTATGTTCCACCTTGTGTATGTTCTATGTTTCCTAACCCGTTCTATGGTGGGGGGACAGGGTTCTATGTTCCACCTTGTGTATGTTCTATGTTTCCTAACCCGTTCTATGGTGGGGGGACAGGGTTCTATGTTCCACCTTGTGTATGTTCTATGTTTCCTAACCCGTTCTATGGTGGGGGGGACAGGGTTCTATGTTCCATGGTGTGTATGTTCTATGTTTCCTAACCCGTTCTATGGTGGGGGGACAGGGTTCTATGTTCCATGTTGTCTATGTTCTATGTTTCCTAACCCTGTGGTAAGCGGGGAATACAGAACCCGGAGAACATAGGGATGAACCTGCGAAGTCTGTGAACAGACAGCAATGTGCCTCTCTCCCATTTCCTCATTCTGGGGTGTATACATATTTAGGGTGTAAAGGAACTTTGGATAGCCGCTCTTTCTCAAGTCTCCTCGGATGCAGACTTACATGGGACCAAAGCTTGGTTTATGTCATTAGAATTCCTTATTCTAGAGTAGACTACTAAAGTGGGAAGTTTGGAAAATTCCTTTACACCCAAAATATGGGTGTAAACAGCTTAGTGAATCAGGTGATTCGGGCCCCTAGTCATCATGACAGGATTTCCTCTCAGAGTCTATTTCCAGAAAAACAAGATGATGTAAACTTAGCTTACAGTAGATATAACCTAGATGTAACCTCAAGGTATTTCCCCACACAGAAAAAAAATAATAATAACAAGAATAGATATAACTAATATGTCATATCGGAGGCTCTCTGTCAAGTGTGTACGGGGATTGCTTGTTTGTATCCTGCATCCTGTGTGTATCAATTAGCTTAATACAGGTGCTCAGAGTCTAGTTTGACCAGGTGTGATTGCTTAAATCATCCATCACCCACCCTACCCTACACACTCATTTGGGAACAGAACATTTTGGGAATTCGAGAACAGAACAGAGATTAGATCACAAATAAGAGAGAAGTCAGAGGTTTCATTTTCCGAGAATGTTCCAATATCAGCCATCTGTAACCAGGGTCCCACTACACTAGGCTTGTTTAGTCTTGTTTTCTTACTGGCTCGAGGGTGCTTTAATAATAACTTCGATTTATAGAGGAAGGCAGACTTAAATCTGTGTTCGGGCATTGCTAATCTCTATCGGGAGGGTGGGAGTCTGCCGCATTGAAGGCCCTGTCACCAAAAAATTGCATTCTGGTGCGTAGGTTTGAGAGATACAGTAATAAGATTATGTTGTAGGAGATCAGACAGGTATACTGGAGGACAAGGGCACGAAGAGATGTCAAGGTGATATGGAATTGAACCTGCCAATACAGGTGGATAACGGTGATGTGCTGCCAGGGCTTGGTGTGGGGGTGAGAACCCTGGCAGCTGAGTTTTGCACAAACTGGAACTTGGCCAGGGTTAGGAACCCCGAACAGGACTCCATTGCAATAGTCGTGATGGGAGGTGATGAAGGCATGGATGAGAGTCTCAGCCATGCCTGAGACAGTGATGGCTGGAGACTGTTTTTTTTAGGTGGTTGAAGGTGGATCTGGTGACGGAGTTATTGTTCCTTTGACAAGACCAGCTATAGTGGGAATTTAATGCGGGACCTATTGCATATGGGACGGTTGCTCTCACCCCTATAGGCCAAACTGTTGTGACAACTACTCCAATGTCATCAACTTTGGCATTTAAGAGCGCATAAAAACGGCCTTTGTAGGGCCACAGACAATGAAGTAATAAACCTGTATTTGGTATGCTTGTGTAAGGCCTTTTAGACACCAGTCTTTCTTTTATGCAATTAATTCTCCCGCAAAAATATATTTTTTCTCTTGAATATTACGCAGTGATAAAGCGAATAAATTTTTGTTCGAAACAAGACCGTTCTTTCTGAGAGTCCGTACTGTGAATAAAGGCATCAGTCTGTATGAATGAGGCGTCAACTACCGTACATGAATAACAACATATTTGCTGGCGAGTTTTCCACATTTCCGTACGGTGTCCTACCTTCATAGTCCCTGTGATGCTTCCTGATGGAGTCATTATCGGAACTGGAGGGAGGTCGTGCGGGGAAGTTGGGGGCCACACTGCACACAACTGGGCACTGTGTCTTCGGGGAGATGACCCCTCCTCCCCCTCCTCCCCCTCCTCCCCCTCCTCCCCCTCCTCTCGGCGGGCCGATCTGACTGCGGGGGCGGAGTGAGCGAAACGGCGTGTGGTCCAGGTCGCTGACGGAGCCAAGTGAGTTCATCTCAATGGGATTCAGCTGGTGGTTGTTGACCATGATGCCCTTGGTCAGATTGGGCTGGAAGTAGCTGTGAATATGAATAAGATTCAATCTTCAATTATTTCTTAATAAGAATAATCTTAATTAAAATAATCTTCATTTTATTGTTGTTTCTCATATGTTTATTTTATTCTATTTTTTGTATTTATTTATTTTTTAAATAAATACAGTCGGGTTATATATTATTATTTTTTACATTTCAATTCCTATGTGTGAATTCAATTCACCTGAAAGACGATATGAAGGGAAAGCTGCAGTGAAAGAAAGACAAAAAGACTCAGATTTGAGTTCCTGGTTATAAAGACGAAGGGTGCACTCACACGGTTAATGCAATTCTCTGTGCTCGTTGGGTGTTGTGTCATGGCCGCCCAGCGGCCCAATGCATTTCCAATGGAGGTCACATGGTTTGACCCAACATTGTGTTGTGTGAGGGGGAGGGGCGCACGACTGCGCCCCTCCCCCTCACACAACACAATGTTGTGTGAGGGGGAGGGGAATGCATTGGAAATGCATTGGGCCGCTGGGCGGCCATGACACAACACCCAACGAGCACAGAGAATTGCATGAAAGGTGTGAGCTCAGCCTAAACCCACAGAGAACATACAGTACAGTATAGGGCCAGGCAGTGGTGGAAAAAGTACTCAAATTTTTTTAAATGTTAAGTAAAAGTATCAATACTGCAAGTCCGTTATTCAAAATTGACATGAGTAAAAGTACAAAGGTATTGGCATCAAAATGTACCAGTACCAAATGTACCAGTACCAAAATGAAAAGTACACATGCATAACATCCCATGTCAAGTTTTCAAATGTATACAAATATTTTTGAAAATAGCAGATCTACAAGCTCACGATGTATATGGGGCTGAAGTGGTTAATGTATGTTTTGTAATAATAATACAAATCTACAAAGTAACTAAGTCTGCTAAATGCCTAAATTGTAAATTGTAACTATAGTCACTAAAGTTGTCAAATAAATGTAGTGGAGTAAAAGTACAATATTTTGATCCAAGATGTAGAGGAGTAGAAGTAATACTATTGGAAATTGGAAATACTCAAGTAAAGTACAAATACCTCAAAACTGTACTTATGTAAAGTACTTAAGTAAATGTACTTTCCACCACTGCATACATACTAGGTTTGCCACATTGTTTGCAGATCTGTGCTTTCTGCTCTTACCCGTTGGAGTCCTGGACACATGCTGGTTTCTTCTTGTTCTGCTGAACGTAACGTTTCCTGATGCAGACAAACACAGCCACCAGGAGGAGTAAACCTAGAACACTGGCCGATATCTCCATGATCTCCACATATCCAATCACTGGAGACACCTGAGAGGCACACATATTGATTGATTGGATGATTGATTGACATACTGACACTATACACTATACCCGCTGTCGTATGACAAACAGGGAAAATAGACTATGCGTTGCAACACATTGGTGAGTCCGTAGATCTGCTATTTTCTTTTCTTAAAATGTCCAGTTGTCCACCTTTAATGACATGCCCAAATTAGGGATGCCAGTTTGAAATGTAATTGTAGTTAAACCCAAGGCAAACATCAATATGAGAGCAGTATTTCATCGGTACTTAGCCCTTTGATCTAAAGATCAAAGGGCGACCGATGAAATACAATAAAATGACCAAAAGCTCACCTTTCTCTCTTTCTCTTTGGCAGGTGAAGTCTTAGAGGTTGTAAAAAAGTTTAAATACCTGGGGCACATAATCAGGGATATCCAGACAGTCCTGATAATAATCAGGACTGTCTGGAGTGAAAATAGTCACATAGGCTATCTCTGTTTTTTTATTGTGTCTTTGTTTTCCCTGTTTTTGAGTGGTGCAACCACTCCAAGGAACAGCAATGTCCGTGTTAACCTATGTGACTGTGTGTTAACCTATGTGTGTGACTATGAGTACCAGTAGGGGCAATAGCGGCGCTGTTGTGCCAGAAACAGAGAGAGAAAGATAGGGCTGCACTGTTGCCTGCTAATGAGAGAGAGAGGGGGGGGGGGGGGGGGGGGGGAGTTGCACCACTCAGTTCACACGGGTGTGATTTTTTTGTATACCCATTGTGGGTGGACCCATTGTGTAATAAGGACCCATTGTTTTCAATTCAATGTAACCACTCTCTATTCTTAGTATTTAAACACACATACAAAGGGACACACATTACTGTTCCTTGGAGTGACTGCACCACTCATGAGTTGCCGATCTGCAAGCTCACAACGAATGCGTCACGATGACACGTTATGAGCTTGCAGTGGATAACTCTTGAGGCATGAGGCTTGTCTCTATTCTGGTAGACTGAACTCACCTGAGGCAGAGGGTCGCAGTGGATCAAGCCCTCGGAGTACTTGCAGTCAAATTGTCCTGGACAGGAGTTGGGGGTACAGGCTTCAACCAGGTTATGGCATCTGACAGGAGAGCAAAGGGTGATTACTTCTGGTGGTTCTCCAGGGTGTAGAAATGTGTAATATGAGAATATGAGTGGTTCTCAGCTCTGTTTATTATTTTAATCTTGTATTGTTTTGAATACTTGATTCAATGATTATGCATTCATGTATAATTTATTAAGAGATAGTGTATGCATTTGCATGATGCTTTTGCTGGTTCTAATGGCCAACCAGCCACATTTCTGTGTTCTGTTGGAATTGCTTTAATGCAAAGCATAACTAAATACTGTATTATGGAGTATTTATGCCTCCATGGCTTCTTTCAAAACAGGCCTGCAAATCCATCTATCAGGAGACCCCAAGGGGAGGTATCAGGAGACCCCAAGGGGAGGTAAACTCATTGTTCTCATAGAAAGGAGGTGGCATTCACTGCCGACATTTTTATTTTTTATTTTTGTATATTTTGTATTAATAATTAGCTCTATATTCCAATAGCAATGGGAGTGGAGAACTGTTGAGCTGGTAGTGTCACCATGATTTCCCATCATCCCCGGGCATGTAACGCTGCATACACAAACAAAATGCTGCAGGAAAAGCCTTTAGTTGTTTTATTTTGTCACATCAACATGCATGCTGCTTTTCAACATTACCCTCTTTCCCCCCTGCTTTTGTCTCATGAGATATGGCATAGAAGATTAATTGCACCAGGTGATGCATAGCAAAGTACAGTACTGTGTCGTATAATGAGCCTGCAGTAAAGGCAGGATACTGTGAATTGCAGTTGCATATCTGCACTGCTGCACTGCTGTGTGAATTGCAAAGTGACCTTATTCAGATTCATTTGGGGGTGTTTATTTGAGCTTTTGCAGTGATAGATCAATGCCAAATACAGCAGTTTTCCCACTCACTGTTCTGACTATAGCTGTCCTGCAGCAACATCCCTTTGGGGCATAATGAAAGTTTTGGCCAACATACTGGCCAACAAACAGGCTCAATATAAAAGAAAAAAGCTTGTCCACTTTTCTTTTATATTGAAGGCTATGGGTATAATACAAGCTAATTTACAGAAGAAAACAATTAGCCTATAGTATACATTTGTGTGTACCATGAGCACAGCTGTGTATCATGAGCAGATGTTCAATATGTCCAGTCGGGGACTGTTGAGGTCAGTTTGATGGATAAATGTACAGTATGGACAGATGCATTTATATTATTATATTATAATCGCTGCTGGGCAGAAACCTTGTATGTCCCAAAGCATTCATTTTCAGGAAATGGGAAAAAGAACATGTTTCTAATGTAGTTATTAATTTTAGTCACAAGCTCTTGTTTTTACAGTGTATACTTTCCATTGGTTAAATATTTATAATAAAACCCACAGAAAGACTTCAACCTGGCATCCCAATTTTGGACAAAGCATTATAAAAGCAAAGGTTTTCAGTAGTAGCTAAAATATCAGATCTACAAGCTCACAACGCAACATATTGTGAGCTGATATGTTCGCTATACTTTTGTAACTGACATGATACTGAAATGATATTGACTATACTGACCATGATACTGACCATGATACCCGTGTTACTCCCCGAAGAAGAGCTTTCCAGGTCGAAACGTTGGTATCAATCATTGATCCTGCATCGTGGCTATGAGCCTTTTTCCTTATTTTTGGACTAATTTACCAAGGCCAGCAGCACTTCATCATTGATGAGGTGTTCAGTATTGAACGCACCGGAGCCGAGGTTGAGAAACTGTGCTCTGACAGACCATCACATGTGACCTTCTCTGTGTTGCATGCTCAACGTGTCACCCAAGGGTCCATGCCATTGTCGAGATATCTCGAGAAAGCTATTATTACCATCTTCGCCATTCACGAGAACACAAGATTTGATTAAAGAGCATTAATCCAGCTTTCAAAATAATATTTTTACCGTATTTCCATAGCTGGACCCATGGGACTCCCATGGTAGAAACAGTTCCATAGCTGGACCCATGGGACTCCCATGGTAGAAACAGTTCCATAGCTGGACCCATGGGACTCCCATGGTAGAAACAGCCTACAGCTGGACCCATGGGACTCCCATGGTAGAAACAGCCTACAGCTGGACCCATGGGACTCCCATGGTAGAAACAGTTCCATAGCTGGACCCATGGGACTCCCATGGTAGAAACAGCCTACAGCTGGACCCATGGGACTCCCATGGTAGAAACAGTTCCATAGCTGGACCCATGGGACTCCCATGGTAGAAACAGCCTACAGCTGGACCCATGGGACTCCCATGGTAGAAACAGTTCCATAGCTGGACCCATGGGACTCCCATGGTAGAAACAGTTCCATAGCTGGACCCATGGGACTCCCATGGTAGAAACAGCCTACAGCTGGACCCATGGGACTCCCATGGTAGAAACAGTTCCATAGCTGGACCCATGGGACTCCCATGGTAGAAACAGTTCCATAGCTGGACCCATGGGACTCCCATGGTAGAAACAGTTCCATAGCTGGACCCATGGGACTCCCATGGTAGAAACAGTTCCATAGCTGGACCCATGGGACTCCCATGGTAGAAACAGTTCCATAGCTGGACCCATGGGACTCCCATGGTAGAAACAGCCTACAGCTGGACCCATGGGACTCCCATGGTAGAAACAGCCTACAGCTGGACCCATGGGACTCCCATGGTAGAAACAGTTCCATAGCTGGACCCATGGGACTCCCATGGTAGAAACAGTTCCATAGCTGGACCCATGGGACTCCCATGGTAGAAACAGCCTACAGCTGGACCCATGGGACTCCCATGGTAGAAACAGTTCCATAGCTGGACCCATGGGACTCCCATGGTAGAAACAGCCTACATCCCAATCCTCAGTGCACGCGCATGCACGCGGTCATTATAGTGTTTTTAAAAAGTGCTTAGAATGGGATAAAGTATACGATGTTGGGAGCTTAATAAAACATTAATTCAAGGTCGCGCTAACCATAATAATAGTCCGATCGGCAGAACACAGCCGTGAGCGACCCTGGCGCGGCAATGAAGACAATCACTTCCGGGTCGGCCGGATAATGATTCTTCCTTTCTGCTTATGTCGCGCATTTCACTGGCCTCACATTACCACCTATGGTAACGGGAGGGAATGTGTTAAGATGCTTTTATTGGCACGAGGCTATGATGAGCACCAATGTACAGCACCACTATTGTGTGACAAAACATGAATTTCAGAAACCCCTGACCATAGAGAGCTAATTGCAGTGGTCCTACTTGTGCAATTTGATTTGAAAGGGATATGCAAATGGTCAATAATTCCACACTTGATGATGAGTGCACTTTGCAGTCTTTGTTCGTGATGTGACTGTAAAACCTTTGGGTCATTGTGTGTGTGTGTGTGTGTGTGTGTGTGTGTGTGTGTGTGTGTGTGTGTGTGTGTGTGTGTGTGTGTGTGTGTGTGTGTGTGTGTGTGTGTGTGCGTGCGTGCGTTTTGCACTTCGCC
The DNA here is from genome assembly GCF_951216825.1 of Electrona antarctica. Classification (NCBI taxonomy): domain Eukaryota; kingdom Metazoa; phylum Chordata; class Actinopteri; order Myctophiformes; family Myctophidae; genus Electrona; species Electrona antarctica. Next base: position 46,276,208 of record NC_136806.1, on the reverse strand, counting down.
CATGTGTCCGTCCGTCCGTGTGTCCGTGTGTGTGTGTGTGTCTGTGTGTGTGTGTGTGTGTGTTACATTTGCATATACATTTGCATATCCCTTTCCAATCAAATTGCACAATTAGGACCACTTCAATTAGCTCTCTATACGCTAGGGGTTTCTGAATTTCATGTTTTGTCACACAATAGTGGTGCTGTAGGCTACATTGGTGCTCATCATAGCCTCGTGCCAATAAAAGCATCTTAGCCAATGTTAATTGGCTAACATTGGCTTTCAAAGTTTGCAGGATTGCTCCGTTTTGAACTCAGCGTGCAATTTATGTGAAATCTTTCACCGACTTTCCTACTAGGCTGAGGAATATATCCCAACCTTTTCACATTGGCCTGTTATAGCGCCACCAACAGGTGGATTTTTGCAAAACACACATTTTTGGAACAAAATGCCTCAAATCATCCAATTGCCATCCAAGGCGTAAGAAGAAATGGCACCCTTTTCACATAGGCCTATTATAGTGCCACCAGGAGGCCACAACCTGATCTGCCCTGGTGGAGACCTGTACCCCTGTGCACTTTATCTAGTTTAATATCTATCAAGCATGTGTGTGTGTATGTGTGTGTGTGTGTGTGTGTGTGTGTGTGTGCGTGCGTGCGTGCGTGCGTGCGTGCGTGCGTGCGTGCGTGCGTGCGTGCGTGCGTGCGTGCGTGCGTGCGTGCGTGTGCATGTGTGCATGAATGCTTGCGCGAGCACAGATTAATTTGTAATCGTGTGTACGTTCATGTTTGTGCATGCCTTACCTAGCTTCGGCTACATCCTGTGAGCAGTTGCAGATGTAACCTTGAGCCTTGGGCACGCACAGCTCTCCGTGTGTGCAGGGCTGAGAGGAGCACGGGTTATCAAGCAGCTCACAGTGGGAGCCATGGTAGTTCCCTGGACACCTGCAGCGTGCCTCTGGAGAGGAAACACAACTCACGTCTGAGACAAGCAGGGCATGTCAATTACTACTCTCTCACTCCTAATACTCAGGGAAAACATGTATTATATACATACGGGTAGATCAGTGGTGGTCAGAATGGGGGAGCTTCCCCAGAACTCTGAGATTGTACAAATGAACCCGTAAAGGCCAATTCACAGTCCAGTTCGGTGAAGAGGTGACCACCGGAAAATATGACATGACGTCACTCTGCGGTGGTCACCGCTCACACAACACATCTCTCCGTTTTGACTAACCACCCTGGACTCCCAATAGGTCCATTTGTAATTCCCCTCAAGTAACCCAGAGGGTTACCCCACTTTCAGAACCAGTGGGGTATAGCGGCAGTAGCATCATATTGAAGCAGTATTATTCATGAATCTTATATCTGGAGGAATGTTATTGTCTATTTGAAATAGGTTTTTTTTTATATCCACAGGCTGACAAACAGCTAATGTTCTGGACACTTTATTGGATTTTTACAAACGTCTATTTGCTGTGTACTATGTTGTACTGCTGCTGCTACTACTATCAATAATAATAATAACTAATCCCAAACTACGGTAAGTGCCGATTTGAGACTTGGAGCCGCAACTGGCACTACAGATCCAATAGCCCATGGCAGAAAAGCTAATTAACAGCATAAAATGAGCTCCAATACCAACCCACTGAGGAGAAAAATGCATGAAACAGCATGTAATCTATAAGTCCTCATCCACCGATTGGACATCTCACTCTAGCTAAGTGCTACTGTGGGTTGTTGCCAAGTTGTGTCTACTGCTTGTACTGGATTATGATTTTGCACATCTGGGGTTATCATTTGTGTGTGTGTGTGTGTGTGTGTGTGTGTGTGTGTGTGTGTGTGTGTGTGTGTGTGTGTGTGTGTGTGTGTGCGTGCGTGCTTGTGTGCGTGCGTGCGTGCGTGCGTGCGTGCCTCTGAACCTCGGCACAGCATGCTACTATAGAGTACCGACAACAAAACCACGCCCCCTGGATCACAGAAGTGTTTTCCCCGTTCAGACCCCCACAGACTTGCCTGATTGATACTTCGTTGTGCATTATGTCTTGCACTGAAAATAGCAAATCTACAAACTCACAGCTAGACGCATTGTGACTGTGAGTTTGTAGATATATACTGTATAGGCGATTTCCGATGTAAGACACCAGCGTACAGTATAATTATCAGGCGTTATAGGCTAGGTGCCCCATTTTCGTCTGATCTTTCTCGCGTACAATCTAAACAGAGACGTCAAAGATAGTAAAGAGATGGAAGATGGTCGGCCTATGCACAATCCAAGTTGTAGTTTTTTGCTAAACATAGATAGTGGATTGATGGAAGATCGTGTACACTGCCCGAGTTCAGTGCATTCAGTGCTTGCTTTGACTACAGAGTGACGTAAAAACATGGCGGCCAAGTTATGCCGCCGTCGGCCCTATACACTGTTTTGGGATTTAGCAGTGGGGAAAGGGGTGTTCCCCCACTAAAGTTGGTATTTTGGTTACCTGTCTAAAGCCCTAAAACACCCCCGTTACCCGTTATATTATGCATAGGTGTGGTTTGGGGCGTTACAATAATTTAACCAATCACCAGTTCACGTGCCATTGCCTTTAAGAGATCCCTTATCCGTTGCCCGTTAGTGCTATATTGCTTCATAGCCTACAGTCTATAGCCCATGGAAGAGTGTTGCGTTGCTGCCTTGAAGTCTCACTTGTGCTGCACCCTCCCCCCGCCCCTCCCCCCCTCGTGCCGTTCTTTTGTTTTCTCCCACCCCACAGAGCCAAGAACACTCGTCTTTTCATGCGTGTAGGCCGTCTCTACGGAATGGTATGAAGCCAAAAGGAAAGTTCGGTAAATACATCGTTTTAAACCCCATTTGCTGCTGATGAACTGAAGCAAATGGAATCGCGCACGCCGCACTGCCTGGCACAAATAACTTCTTTGACTATACAATGCTATAAACACAATGGACACAAGGAACTTAAGTGGTGCAGGCACTCGCTTCTGCTGATTATAGGAAAATTACAAAGAGATGCATAGGAGAATACGGAGAGATGACGCAGCCTGCACTAGCGGACATCTCCAGGCAGGCGCGCGGTGCCCCGTGCGCGCCGCTCTTTACCAAACTAATTTGGCATTACGGGTGCTTTGAAACTCCACTATCGCTTTCCCAAATGTGTGTGACCAAAATAGCAATTTAGGGGAAAGCGTGCCAGCACGCCCATGACCACACCTCTAGGCGCAAATACCGGTGTCGGCAAAAAGGATAGCGGGTGACACTGGACCAAAATACTGTTAAGGGACAGAGGAAGCTCCTATATTCGTAATTTTCGGGCAGCGGCTGAATTGCGGGCAACATCTCGGGTAATGGCGGCGACGAAATTGGAGCCCTAGATCTTTACAGGCCATGCATTTCAAACCATGGTGAGCTCAAATGCAAGGGAAAAAACATAGCACAACAACGCCAATGAATGGAAGAAAGCAAATCCAAGGCTTAGGTGTGATGTGCAACAGATAGGATTGAGGATTGTATTTTCCTTATGGGAGATTGTCACTGGGGAAATAATATATGCATTTGTTGCTCAGCAGCGTGTTTTACAACTGTGCCTGAACGTAACTGAACGTGTGTGTGTGTGTGTGTGTGTGTGTGTGTGTGTGTGTGTGTGTGTGTGTGTGTGTGTGTGCGTGTGTGCGTGCGTGCGTGCGTGCGTGCGTGCGTGCGTGCGTGCGTGCGTGCGTGCGTGCGTGCGTGCGTGCGTGGGTGGGTGGGGGTGGGGGGGTATTCCATCTTCCACAGATCAGAATTAACCAGATCAGATTAACCAGCAGAATATTACTAATGTGCTAATACATAGCCTCTAGTACACCATACACTTTTGTAAAAAAGTGGTAAGAAAATAAATAATAATAATTAAGAAAAACTAGTGAACTAGTGAATTTGTTTTTAAGATTGGAGAGGACAATGGTGTGGCAGCTTGTCTGATTTCCAATGGAAGGTAATTGAATCCGGGAGCCCTATACGGTAAATGCCCTTCTACCCTCTAGGGACTGAGAGGAGCGTAATACCTGTAGCTGTTCTGCAGATCTGAGGGCATGAGCAATGGTGTAAGGGAGGTAAACAGTGCAATGCAGCAAGAATAGAGCAACTGTGCTCATTATAAGAACCCTATAATGGAGTATTTTGTACAAGCTGGAGCGGTTGATTTAAACGATCTTGGCAATACTCCTGATTTCACTGATAGCTAATTTGGTGATATTGTTAAAAGAGAAAATCGAAGATTACTCATTACTCATTAGTGCATGTAATATGACCTTCTCATGACGTCTTCCACTTGTGATTGTTTTGAAGCCTAAGCTATACTATTTTGGGAATCAGTTACTAATATGTATTAAAGTATGATTTAGATAAGACAAAGGAATTTGAAATGACTAAAGCGATCCTCCATGATTTATGCTACACTCACCTCCATTTGCGTCCTCTTCACAGCTGCCTCCGTTCTGACAGGGGCTGTGGGTGCAGGTGTCTGACTGGCCACAGCACTGATACACGCCAAACACCCTCCTGCTCCCAGACCCCACCCACTCGCCGGCATCGCCCACCCTGATCGGCTCGCCATTGAACTCCAGGCCCTCCAGACAGCCAACGAAGTTAGCCGGGGACCCTTGGGCGTCGGGTCGGACGGAATTTCCATCCGAGTCCTCGGCCGGGGAGGCGAAGAGCAAGGCAGCGTGGGAGCGCATCATGCGGCAGGGCTGGCTGAGGACAGCTACGGCGGGGTGCTGCTGGTCCAGGGTCAGTTTCAGGAAGGTGGAGTTCACTTCCAGGAGGACGTGATGCCAGCGACCGTCTGATACAGGAGCAGCCCTCACCAGTAAGGAGCCAGTAGGGCTACTGCCACAGAGATACCTGAACCGCAGCTCACCGTTGGTCAGCTGAGGGAGGAGATGGTGGGAAATGATCCATTGATTATTGTTGTTTGTTACAGTGTGGTCAATTAAACTCAGATATAACGCATTTGTATCTAAACCGAACTGAAGGCTACCTCCTGAACCTTTAATGGCCCAATTCCCAGTTAATATCATCCAATTGGTGCCTTTACTGACATTTTTGAGACCTGCTGCTGCCTGCAACATTCCCCTGCTGCATCAGCATTTTTCATTTGGCTTCCAAGACACAACCCCTTCCCTACACTGAAATATCATCAGTTTCTCAAAAAAGTCAATGTCAGCCTCCTATACTGCCCTATACATATTGCATGAATGAGTGAAACTCAATAAATGTCCTGGTCTGCCAAAAGTACAGTGGATAATAGCATATTGTTTAATACCAGTTATGGGTATAATGTTTTTGTTTGACGTGACTTCAAAACCCAAGACAACTATTACCTGTGGCTGTGACCTTTAAAACACGCAAAAAAAGGTATTTTATAAAGCAGAATATTGATGACACCGTTTCTACTTCTGAGTGGTTGAATTTGAAGAGGAAGTGGGGAGACAAAAAAGGGTCAATCTTACACATTGGTTAATATATATACACTGCATAATACATCTTTCTGTGGCATATTTCCGCTTCATTACAAATTATGAAAGAAGAGCCGAGTGAACGTGCAGTTCATGAGCCGGATTCAAATGCATGACATTGCTACAGTAGAAGGTCTACTGCAGTATGTGCTATACTGTACATGCCAAATGGCTAAGCAACGGGGACACACGCATTATGTTCACTCCTTCATTTGTCCTGCAGCAAGCAAGCAGGTGTGATATGTTATGGAGATCCCAAGGGCCTTGGGTTGACAGGGGCCCCTCTCAAAAGATGCCACGGTTCATAGATTTATTGTTTAATACATAGGAGGGCTTTAATAGATAATAGGGCTCCGGTGCGTTTCGCTGCCACAGGGCCCATTATTGTAATGGGCCGCCTCATCTCTGTCTAACGCCACATTTATAAACCCATTTTAAACATGTATGTATGTATGTATACGTTCAGAATGCAAGTGGCGTCGCTTACAGACATGTCATTTTCATATAATAAACGCCAATAAGTGAATAAAAGTATCCATATACAGTACTGTACATGTATTATTAAACATTATCGTACGCTGTCCAACATTCTCTCACAGTACTAAAAACTATACTATACCATAGCACCGGTCAGTGTCACCATCTCATTCAATATTAACACTGTCTAGTAGTCCCGCATGTTATATTTACAGTACACTAACTCACGTATGCATTCACGCACACACGCACGCGCACACGCGCGCACACACACGCACGCGCACGCACGCACGCGCACGCACACACATCCTCTCAGGAGAATTTCACTCTCCTGTACTGTATTTCACTCTCATGTACTGCATCTCCCCCCCCCCCCCCCCGCATTAAAATACACACACAGCATATATACGGCAAATTGGCTGTGTGACCCTGTTATGCTTTACCGTAACCCGCCCCCTGCCCCCCCCCCCCCCCCCCCTCCATGCATTATTGATACTTCTTGGTTCTATTCACTTAATTGCTGCAGGAGAGTGAGCCTCCATTTGTACTTCCAAATACTTTTACTTGTACGCCACTACATCTCGGATCCAAATATTGTACTTTTACTCCACCACTTTTATTTTGTGTGTGTGTGTGTGTGTGTGTGTGTGTGTGTGTGTGTGTGTGTGTGTGTGTGTGTGTGTGTGTGTGTGTGTGTGTGTGTGTTAGAGCTTAGCCACTTTCAACATGGTGTACTTACTCTAAGTGATTATGTTTGAAAAATGCAAAAAATAGCAAAGCTAGATGATCTACAAAGTCAATTCTTTGTGTCATTATTTTTGTTTAGTTTTTTTGCCAGAGGAACCAGCAGGTTGTTTGTACGGTCTCTGCCAGTGTGTGATATTTGATTCTTCACTACTGCTGAGACGACTTTTACAAACCGCTGGGGTGATGAATGAGTTTGGTGAGGTTCCAGAAGAGGAAGCATAATAGCAAAGAGGACAAAGCAACACTGCTGGTTATTACCGTACTTTAAAATTGGGACAAATGGACCAGTTCCAGTCATTTTCACACTCGGCCTTCGTTTGCGGTCGAAACAAATTGTCTAAAAATAGGGTGCAGGTTTTTAAAAAGAAAAGTACATTTTCAATAATCTTCAAAAATATCAAAACACTGCAGATCAACAACGGTCGCTGTGCATTGTGAGCTTTTCTATCAGCATTCTTTGCTATTCCTCATGCAACAAATTAGGCCTATGTAAGACCTACAGTACATGGTGAAGTTGCCTCAGAGATGTGTCAGGACTCAGGAGCAGCCACTGCCAGTGGGAAAAACTCAAAATTAAACATTTTCTGTAAATTTCACGTTTCAAAGATGACAGGACTGGGGTACGTCTAGCTCGTCGTGCCACTCTATTTTTTCCACATTTCCCTTCATTTGACATGAAGTGGTGTGAAATTGGGGTCTGATTTTGGCACAGGGTGGAGAGAGGGCCTGCCGAGTCTGAGTCCCGCTGGATTCTTTCAAGTGGACTCTGTGTCAGTGGCAGTGCTTCCAGGCTAGTATCGTCTACTCCAAGCACTCATGAGTTCAAATGCCGGTCACGACCAGTGTCCCAAATCATCTCCTCTCTCTATGTTCTTTTTAATGTTCAATTATTCACGGCTGTCTCCGATGAAGCAGAGATGCGCTATGAATAGAGTTGTATCAGTGTTGGGTCATCAATTGTGTCCACAATGCATCATGCATGTTGTCCATGTAAGCATTGACATTTACTGTACTTTACTATCAATTAGTAATGTCTGAGTTGATTCACTGAGACAACTGGAGTATGTATGTGTAAGACTATGGCAGCGTTTTGCACTGTGTGGTCAAACACAGAGCTTCACACACCCCTGCTGTCTCAGGCACACATGTGGGCAGCATGGTGGACCAAAGGTTAGAGAGACTGACTGTTAAGTAAATAGAAGGCCACAGCTTCAATCCACACAAGGATCATGTCCTGTATAAATGTCCTAGAGGAGAGACAGCAAATCCTAGTTGCTCTTTAATTCAGCATAGCGATAGTTCATTACAGGCACAGAAGGCAGGAGGCTTACCTTCTAATTATCTCTCCCCGGACCCCCTCATTCAATCACTAACAGTTAATTCATGTATACTCCCTCTCAAATCAGTCTGTCTGTTTCTCATTCGCTTCAAGCTAACTCACACACACCCACAGTACAATCAGGCAGTCGTTTTAAGCTATTCACTGTGTTCACTCTACATGCCTAGCTGACACAGTTGTACAGATGTCACCGTTGAAATTCCCTCCACCTCCCTGGCCTCCTCCCCGTGGCATTTAGTTCCGTTAATAGGTTTCTGTGATTATAATATGTGGTATCTATGTGATATACGTATCTATGTGATATGTGGTGTATGGCATGCAATTGAAAGGTGTTATGTTGTTCATGTAATATCTTTATCGTATGCTCTGCTCTGAGGGTTTGTGATCTCAGATTATGTGTACAGTATGCTGCACAGGTAATCTAAAAAGTGTCTAAATCATTGAAGTGTGGTTGCAGTTGGCAACCAGACTATAGTAATTGCCCGACTTTATTTCCTTCCTTTTTAATGACGTCACTTAACTTTATTCCGCATAACTTCTTTTTTGTGAAGTCATGTGGGTCAATATATCATCATCATACGTCATCATCATACTGTACTTAGCGAGCTAGGTGTGGTCATGACGCAACCTTTCAATTGTCCCAGAATTGCACCTTTCTAGTTGTAACTGGGTAAGTACTGTAAATGTCTGTTCAACGATTAAATGTAAACAAATGACATGCAAGTCATGTTTGTACAACGTGACTGAGGAAGTAGCAATAATGATGCCGGCAAAACATGCTGTGATGCGTGTGATGTAGTCAGTACAGTATGTAAACTGTATGCTTGTGCATCTGCATTCGCCGCCACGTCTTCGAGCTGCTCTCCCTTGATGATTCCACATCGGAGCTGTCACTGCACAGAAATAATGGTGTTTCCCTTTTTTTCTGCGTCTTAATCTGCGCCTCAATCGTTCACATGGCTTCACAATTTCCATTTCAAAGGTGATAACGTGATGGAAGATGTGTGTGGACGTGCGCACGCATGCACACGCATGCACACACACGCACACGCACACACACACACACACACACACACACACACACACACACACACACACACACACACACACATTAGAATTAGCAACTGCAAATACGTCTGGGCTTAATTGTGTGCTCTCTTTTGTTACTCTTTATAAACCTTGCATATTGATGAGATGCGGGAGTTGATAAGGCATTAAGGTGTGCACGGGCCTTCCTCTCAAGGGAGGGGGGTGGATTGTGGCATGTATCTTGAGGAAGTCACTATGAAGTGACTGCAAAGAAAAGGTTGGGGATTGGGGGGGGGTTCTCAGATGACCATGTTTAGCCATTCCTTTTGAAGCAATTTTCCCTCCCGAAAGAAACAGGCGGGCACACTTTCACGCACATGGTAAACCCAAGAGCTAGAACCTTGAGGGGGTGGGGGGGATGGGGGATGAATGCCACTTTTGATGCTTCTCAGCGTCAAAATCAATGAACATTCTATCCATCGGGGGAGTGCCTGGATGTCACAAAATGAGAAAAACCCACAAGGGGAGGCATTGCATGTAATTTCAAGTCCAGATCTGCCTTTTTTTCCCCATCCGTTTGGAGAATTATTCATGCCTCTCAGAGAATACAATGATTCATTATTCTGTTTAAACTAGGCCTCTTTAATGTTTTACAGAAGACCTTGTACTCTAGCACCGAGATGATTCCTCTCTTCCTTCAGTGAATGGGGGAAGAAAAAGAAAGACATTGATGAATCTGCAAGCGTTTCATTCAGACCCTAGGAGAAGTGCCTTTAGGAGAAGTGCCTTTCCCACCGTCGCCATGGATGTTGATGGAAAGGGCACACGCGACTCAGAATGCACGTAGAGCCAGCACTCATCACAACATAAGTAAGAAGGTCACCGATGAGCTGATTAACTTCAAAATAGGGGCAAATAATTTGATAAGAGAGACCGGTATCATTGGGTTTTTTTTCATAATCTGTCCAGGAATGTTCCCCCTTTTTCAAGGCAAGCAGGGATTAGACGGGATGTCTGATGTGCAATCAGACATTTAGAAATAACCAGGTGAAACACTACACTGCCCAGAGATGCACGCATTGATATTATTCCTTGTGGTGATCCGCAGGACTTGGCAAGAGAGAACCATCAGCGTTGTGGGACAGCGGCTTTAGTTGTTTTGACTTTGTGGTACTTTTCCAAAGTCACTTTTCATTACTTGGCATTACAGCAATGATTAAAAAAGGAGATTGCTTTTTTCTTAATAATTTAACTCTGAGAATGCAGTGACCCAAATGGACCCTTACTTAAATGATTAGAGTTAAATTAACACCGTATTTTAATGTGCACCATGGCAATAAAGAGAGGCTTTGTGGTAGTTTAACCAATTTGAGGCCTTACCAGATATTGTAACCAGACCCAGTTGTGACAGATCTGATGCCACATGTCATGCTATGCTCCCATTAAGGCCTGAGTTGTGCGACACGGTCTGACACCGCTGTACGACACTCCTCACAGCAGCAACGGCCCAGGTGAAAATGGTTGTTGTACAGTTGGAGGCCATCGATATTGTCCTTTTCTTTTTGCTGAGTTTTGCGTGATCTGCGCAAAAGGGGAACCCCTTTTGGTGTTTTAAACATTGTTATAATTTAGCTATTGAAAAATAGCAGATCTACAAGCTCATAGCGCGCCACCGAGTGGCGCGCTACGAGCTTGTAGGTCTGCTATTTTTGAAAAATCGTGAAAATATTTATTTCAGAAAACTGGAGGATTTAGAAGGATTTTTTTTAAATTTTGAGGTCAGGCTTAAATGGGTCAAATGATAACAATATCGGTGGCACCCAACTGTATAATACATTTTCAGGGCTCAAAAAACAACCTTCTGTCATACCAGAGGAGACATACCTGTAAGGTTCCCCAGTCTGTGGAGCCGTTGGCAGTCATGATGAGGCCCTGATCCTGGAAGGTTCTGAACCTCAGGGACAGCCGGAACCCCTGACTGTCCTCGTCCATATGGTGGAGGTACTTCAAGTAGCCCTGACCATCCAACCGCACTGCCGACTCTGAAAACAAATAGAAGTTTCAGCCATGGAAATCTGATGCCTTTTCAAATAAATACAAAGGTTTAAGGGCAGCAAATACAAAGGTTAAGGACGGCAACCAGACTTATTTTTGACATATGTCATTTTTGTGTTAACAAAACACAAAAATAATATGTTACAATAGAAACGCTTGAAAGTTGCTCGGAGGGCTTCGACTGAATAATTAGACTTAGCTCGTCATTCTGTGTTTTTCTTTTAAGCAGACAGGGTATCTGCAATAACTTGTCCCATTTCAATCTTTCCACTGGCAAATCCTTAGATGTCTATATTCGTCAATGTAACACTATTGTCTTTGCTTTCTATCTCCATCAAATCTGACAGCCGAGTCTGGAGATGAAACACAGAGTAAATTAAACCTAATGCGTGATTCCAGATCTCAAAGCACTGTAGGAAAAAAATATATTTCTCCTGTTTTGTTTGATCTTTTACTGGAAAAGGCCAAATTAATCACCTACAGCTCACCACAACATTTAAACAACCACCTTTCTCAATAAACCTGAGGTCCATACTGTTGAAAATTCACTAGTTGAATATCTAAAATTACCACATGAAGCTCATACTGCATCTGTTTGTCAAAAGAACTGCTGGGAGGTACATGTGACAGTCACAAATTGATTTGGCAGAATGAAATTGAAAATGAGCATTGGAGAAGAATTATAGCAAATGTAGGAAGTGGAATTAGAGAATAAACCTGAGGTCCTTTCCAAGTGCTTCTTGGCCAGCTACCACTGAGTTTCTGTGATTGCGTTTAATCACTTTATGGTCCATCCATGATGCAACGTGTTGCAATTTTCAGACATTTGGTGTAGAGGGAAAAAAGGAGGGGCCGAATTAGAAATGTACTTAACTCTCAGTTTGTTTCTGGGGTATGGATATAATTAAATGAATAACGAATTTAATCAGTGTGTGTGTAGACTTCTATTCCTTCCCCAAATCTGTCTCTTTTCTCCCCACACCTGTGAGTTGTGTCTCACGCACAGTAGCTCCTTATCAAATATTCATTAAGTCTCTTAAGGCCTGAGAAGTATCCGGTATAGTCAAAATACAGAGGCGATAACTTAGGTGAATGGAACATCTCTTGAATACATCTACTTCCAAGAGAGCAACTCCAGGTAAAGCAGATAATGTCATGCAGGGCCCGTAGATTAAGATGAGTACCTTTTGTACTTCTGTTGGGCCTAATCCCCATAGGAATGTCAGTACAAATCCCTGAAGACGCTTAGGAAGGGGGAGACCCGGGAAAGATGTCTGCATGCATATGGTGGTTCACTTGAAAATACTGTGAGCTCCATATACATTTTGGATACGACATTGTGTTGATATTGGTCTGAATCGATGCATAAATGCTTTCCAACTGGTTTGATCATAGCAAAGGAGTGGTCATCCAAACATGTGTGGTGGTGGTCAGTTAGCAGCCTATAGCGTGGCAAAGATATTCACATGAGCCCACAATGGCATATTTGACACACAAGAGCATAGGAACATATGGAGAAGTGTACACGCATGCAATTGCACGCACACACAGCTCACAACAACACACACACCTACCATTACAGGGACAGACACTCTCCCAGGCATGTTGCGGGGTGATGTAGCCAGCTCTGGCTGTTGCGTAGTGGTTCAGCCTCTCCCCAGTTAGCCGCACAACGTTCCTGCAGCCTCGAGGAGGACAGCCAGCATCCAAACAGCCATTATGACTGACTCTCTGGATGCTCAGGCCCAGGGAATCCTCCATGTCAGACATGATGCCTGCAACAACACCGGGCAAACTTTTACTGCAACGGGTGTGCGCGGGTGTGTGCGGGTGTGTGCGTGCGTGCGTGTGTGCGTGTGTGTGTGTGTGTGTGTGTGTGTGTGTGTGTGTGTGTGCATGCACATGTGCCTATAGCTGATGCTTATCGCTCAATATTTCAAAAGCACAGACGGTACAGTAGCAATGTCTATTTATTCTGTGAGTTCCTTGCATATCGTAGTTATAACTACTGTGATAATTTTACTGATAAATAAAGGGAAGTGCAATGGAATATATATAATAGAAGTGTAGAAGTTGTACAAAAGTATAAAAGTAGTGTTGTATAAAAGTAGTTAAACTAGTTATACATCCATCCATCCATCTTCAACCGCTTATCCGTAGTCGGGTCGTGGCGGCAACAGCTCCACCAGAGTGTTCCAGACTTCCCTCCTGGGGGATCCCGAGACGTTCCAAGGCCAGTGAGTCGATGTGTTTCCTCCAACTGCGCCTTGGTCTGCCCCGAGGTCTCCTCCCAGTGGGACGTGGGACTAGTTATACAAAGCACTATTTATAGATATCCTTTATGGTTAGTGATGAAAAAGTGACATCCACTCTCTGGATCCATATATCCTTGCTGTTTTTGGATCAAATCCTATCAAATCCTTCCTGCTGTGCCATTCCATAATCTGTCTAAGCTATCCAAATGTCAGCTTTTTCTGAAAAAAAGTAAGGGAGGGGTGATAAAAGGGGAAAATAAAATAAACTACAGCTAAATTGCTCACCTGCCAGTCGGGTGGTAGGGAGTGGCTGAGCGACCCCAGAGTGAGGCCTCCATATCAGCAAGGCCTCCAAGGCCTGGGAGCTAGCTAGCTGCTGCTGTAGGCTAGCCAGGTGCAGCTCCTGCCTCGGTATGCCCAGGGAAAGCCCCAGGGTGCGTTGGAGGCCCCTCCAGTGATCTCCCAGGAACTCCTGGGGGGACATCCCAACGAGCCGCAACGTCAGCCCGGAGTCCAGCGCTCTCTGTTCCGCCGCCCACACGTGCACTCTGACTGCTGTCCAGATGCTGAACTTCCCGTCGCTCACGCTGACGTTAAGCGAGTAAGAGCCTGCCTCCAGGGTTTCGTCTGCCCAGATTTTACCGTCCGCCGCGTCCACGGAGAAGCGGCCCCGCCCCTCGGGAGTTTCGGAGACCAGGCTGTAGACCAGGATGTCTTGGAGGTCCTGGTCAGAGGCGTGGAGCTTACCGATGACTCGGTTGGCGAACAGCTCGCTGCTGGCGGCCGCTGTGGTGGTGATGAAGACTTCCAAAGGCACAACAGAGGGAGGATACTTGCTCTGCTCTGTGACGTTTATGTTGACCACACAGATGGACGAGAGGGGTGGGTTCCCGCTGTCTGTCACCTATTTCATATAATGATCATCATAATTATGATACCACTGTTTCAACAAACTATGCCACGACGGAAATTGACAGTAGCTACAATGATGACGAGCAATTAAAGTACACTGCTTACACCAAGTATGTCTTCCACTCTGAACAGGTGGGAGTATTGCTCTGCTTACTTGTATTTTGAGTTGATGCTGTGGTTTCACTCTCTTCCTGAGTGGAGACGAGAGCGAGAGCAGGCCACCCTGGTCCACGTTGAAACGACGGTCCTCGTTGCCACTGACGATGTGAAAGGAGAAGGGGGGCCCGTTCTGGGGGGTGTCCCTGTCAGACACCAGCAGCTGCAGGATGCTGCTGCCGACTGACTCACCCTCCTGGAAGAGAGAGATTGGATGATATCATATCAGAAGATTATGCCGCTTGCTGTTGGGCAGAAACATTGTATATCCATATTTCAACTTATTATGTGTTTTTTTTTTACTCAGGATAATGCCCTGCTTCATGTGAGTGCCGCACAAAAGTAGACATTTTAAACGTGAAAGTGGTGAAACCATTTTCCATCTCTCCTATCTTTGACTTGTCACAACTCTTCTACTCTATGGATCTGGATCGACGGTGGTATTATTATTATTCGCCGTTAGAAAATGTTCGGGTGTTCTGATCTGATAGCCGCCTCCCCTCCCCTCACGTCAAAACAGTTCTCAATGTTTACATCTTACTTGACGAGAATACATGTGGACATATCCGTTATCAACAAGTTAGACATTTCGTTCAAAATCAATTTAATAATTTTCAAAATCTACCTCAGGAACACTGTTTATATGCGTTATTGCAACAACATCCCAACTCCAAACAACTTATCTCAAAATTTGTCTCACTGTTCCCCAAACTGTCTATCCCATCAACAAACCATATCAAGGCTGCCTGGGAGGAGGATATTGGCCTGGAGCTGTCAGATGAGGTATGGAGCGAGGGGTTAAGGAGGATCCACTCTGGTTCAATCAATTCCAGTTATCCAGTTTAAAGTCATCCATAGATTACACTACTCAAAGGTCAGAATGAACAAAATGTACCCAGCTGTTTCCGATATTTGTGGTAGATGTAATATCTCCAAGGGCACACTGGGCCACACATTCTGGTCCTGCCCAAAAATTGTCTGGTTTTGGCAAAATATTTTTGCATGGTACAGCAGTGTATACCATATTAATATTGTTCCGGATGCTCTAGCTGCCCTTATCGGATGCTCTGACGCCTCTCTCGCACTACCATACACCATACGCTTATGCTCGGCACATTAGTAGCCAAAAGAATTATCTTAACAGAGTGGAAGACACCGACTGTATACATGTTTTAATAAATGGCTTAATGATTTCGTATCTTTGATACATCTGGAGAGGTTGTGTTGCAACAGCCAGGACAGTCTAGCAACTTTTGAATATATATAGTATTATATATTATATTATATATTTATGTTCTGTATGACTACTGCTCTCCATGCGCTGCTGCTACTCTATTGATGTCTCATGTTGGTTGTGTTCATCCTATGCTATCTTAACACGATAGGCCCGCCACTCGTTTTATATACATTGCCCAGTCTGGTGTATGTGTCATTGTTATGTATGTCTTGTTTGTCATGTCTATAAAAACTAATATAATAAAAATCCTTATGGAACCAGGGAGAGGGTGAAAAACACCACGAGAGTGACGGGTGATCAGTCAAACATGTGTTCTCTCCGCAGTAAATAAATAATCTGTCTGTATGCGATCTGACCATTATTATTTTGATTACACTGTCATGCTTGTTTGAGGACAGGTAGAGAGCAGAGCATACATGTGTTTGGGTCTGGGAATGTTGCTGAAGGTTGTTATTTACTTATTTTGTCAGCTGACACCCAAATCAAAGAAACCATACAGCGTGTATTTAATTATTTGATATCTCTGACAGTCAACACACTGCAAGGGTACAATGGAAGCATAATTCTGACAGCCCGCGGTGGAATGGACAAGTTAGGCCGGGTATCACGTTTATGTTATTTTGTCATCTGACACCCAAACCATACAGTGTTTATTTAATTATTTTATATCTACAATGGTATATGTCTCCACAGTGAGGCTGGAAAATGTAGCCTAATAGCAGCCTACTACTATAGCCTACTAGCCTACTGGTAGGCAGGAAAATGGCATCCAGAATAACCTGAGCGAAACTCCTCCCTATACGCTCTGGCCCTATAGGCTAAATTCTTCTTTGGTGCACAACTCTTTCAACAAGTGCAACTCAACCAAAAAAATACATTATTTATTGTCTCTGCAAAATGTTTCTCTACGATGATGTCATCATCTAATAAAGTAATTAAGTAGGCTATGCATTACCAAAGTCATACAAAGGCATGTGATATTTGACAGACGGCGATTTCACAAGCGATCCTCTACCCCAGCCTGGATAATACAGCAGCGTCTGTCTGCTTTACTGCAAGCAGAGGCATCTTCCTGGATGCTCTCAAACGGCAGAGAGAAGGGGGCTACTACTAGCAGATGGAGCCCGGATCACTGGGGTCTGCATTTATCAACACGCCACTGCCAGCGTTTGGCTCAGCAAATAGTCATTTCTACACTGGCTGGGACTGAGGGACTTTAGGGCTGGCACGCCACAGCAGGTAAAGAGAGAGAGGGAGAGAGGGAGAGAGGGAGAGAGAGAGAGAGAGAGAGAGAGAGAGAGAGAGGGAGAGAGAGAGAGAGGGAGAGAGAGAGGGAGAGAGAGAGAGAGGGAGAGAGGGAGAGAGAGGGGGGGGGGGATGTGGGGGTACTGGCAGAAGGACATGTAATTGTTGGCGAATGGCAGCTGATTAGTTATAACAGCTTTCTAAAAGCTGTGCCAGATGCACGTGAAGGCAATGCACACGTTCATCACGCACACACACACATGCACACACTCACACACACACGTGCATGTACATGTGCGATTGTGCATGAACACAATTACACAAACACACACAGAGGTGCAGCAGATATACACACAGAGACAATTGCCTCATGACAGTGTGATGGCCGGCTCTCTCTCTCTCTCTCTCCTATCGAGCTCTCTTCTCTATAGTTAGGTAAAGTTAGCTTAAGTTGTGGCAAATCTGCAAATAAAATGCTTACCACTAGCTTTCTTCACAGATGTGTTCATAAAGGTGTCTACTATCACATACATTTTTTTTCCAACCCAACTCCCTTGGGAAACTTTGTGACAGCTGCTGAAAGTTGGGGTACCATTATCAAACAATATAAGGCAAAGAATTCCACATTTCATTATACTTGAAGTAGCATGTGACATGTCAAACTAGGGGGTTTTCATGATGCTGAATCCATTCCAAGCATGAGTTTTGCACGAAAATACACCTTGGGCTAAATTCGGCCATAGCCACTTGCCCAAATGTGCCCAAATGTGCTGACCTCATCACATTTGTGATGACGGCTATGGGCATTTTTTGTGCAAAACTAATGCTTGCAATGGATTCAGAACCTTAAAAACCCCCTAGTTTGACATGTCACATGCTACTTAAAGTATAATGAAATTTGGATTTTTTTGCCTTATATTAGTTGATAATGGTACTCCAACTTTCAGCAGCTGTCACAAAGTTTCCTAAGGGAGTTGGGTTGGAACACATTTTTCTGTGATAGTAGACACCTTTATGAACACATCTGTGAAGAAAGCTAGTGGTAAGCATTTATTTTGCAGATTTGCCACAACTTAAGCTAAGTTTACCTAACTACTAGTTCTCTCAGTGTTCAACGGCCCGTCACCTGAAGACGACGTGGACAAAGCCTGCTGCTGGCTGTGCAGCCAGGATGCCTTCCATATGGCCTTTACTTTAGATGAGTTTGCTTTCAGTAATTGACTTTACTTCTTCAACTCACACTTCACTCTGCAGGCGGCAAGCAACCACTTTTTAAAATGAGGCCAACAAGGAAGAGCCGTTTCCCCTGCAGTTCTCATTAATGGCCCAGCAGATGTCACTATTTCCCCTCCTGCTAGCTGCAGAAAAACTAACACTGCATTCAAGAGAATGCGGTTTTAGCCGGACTTTACACTTGATTTTTATAACCTTAGAAAACATGTTCATAAATAGCTTGTTTTCAATTATCATGATATGCGTTGTTTAATACATTATGATCCCATTTAATAATGACCAAAATAGTGATAAAGTAGGGTGCTTCTAGACTCTAGAAGAGGCTCTAGAATCTAGAGCCTCTAGTCTACGGGTTCTCTTCTAGAGCCTACGGGTTCTACTGAGTGAAGACCCGCCCTCACTGCCCTTCCAGCCAATAGGATTTATTTCTGTTTGCTTTTCGGGACTGGAAGTTCCTCGCTGAAAAAGTGCTTTCAAAACGGGTCTGTAGAAACCAATGGGGCTCATTTCGTTTACAGTCTATGCTCCACTTGCACGCTTTAAAGCACGTTAAACCAGTGGTTGTCAGAGTGGTGCCTGCCTAGGGTCCTTGAGAGGGTCCCACCGAGTTAGCAGCTTAACCACTTTTGAGGAACCACTGTTTTATTCCACCGATGTCCATCATTCCCATTATTTCATCATGAGTTGTTTAATCCTTTTTCACCTTGCATGTATCTGGACTCGCTCATAGTCCTCCTGAGCGAGCAAGCTACGTAACAACAGAGAGACCCACAGCTGAATTAACTACGCACCCACGGGCCCTTTGATCTCCTCTGTTCAGAACCCCTGCATCCAAATTCTGCCCACGTCTCCATCTCATCTCGCCACACTTTAAATAATAACGAGGGGAGGAGCAGACACTTTGGGGTCAGCAACATTTTCATTGTGCATAAAGGTTTGTGTGTGTGTGCGTGCGTGCGTGCGTGCGTGCGTGCGTGCGTGCGTGCGTGCGTGCGTGCGTGCGTGCGTGCGGGTCTTTACAGATAGACAGAAGAGATAGAGAGAGAGCAAGCGATGGAAATGGGGAGAGATGGAAAAAGAGATAGGAAGACACATAGAGGAGGTGGCACAGTAGGTATATGAAGATTATTACTTGCGCAAGCAGAGCGCGCAAGTACTGTAATCGGCCGTGTATGTCGGTGTGTATATGTCAGTGTTTTCCGTCGGCCAATGTGGGACCACCATTACGTACGTGGGTAAGAATGGTGGTCCCTTATTGGCTGTTGAGGGTGACGTAACTACTAATTAGTTAGTAGCAGTACTTGCACGCTCTGCTTGCGCACAAGTAGGCCATGCATGGCCTGCTTGTGTGCAAGGCGCAAGTTGGCACCTCGACAGAGTGCATTTCTAGTTGGGGCTAGAATCACCAGTCTAGCTATGAATGTCTTGTTAGGGAAATGACAATTCTCCTGTTGATTATGTTGGCTGTAAGGAGAAATATGACCTCTAGGGGCTGCTAGATTTCTGTTTTTACGCACACACACACACACACACACACACACACACACACACACACACACACACACACACACACACACACACACACACACACACACACACACACACACACACACACACACACACACACACACACATGAACTTCAAAGCCTCTACATTTGGTTGTCACACTGTTCTGTGACAGTGAATGGTGACAATATTTCACTGTATACTTTCAACTGTGCCGTACTAACTATACCCAACACTCTTTGCAGATGTTTTTAAAATTCATTGTCGTTAAATTCCATCGACATTCAGATCAGAGCTGTTGCGTGCAAGAGCGGCTGATGCACCAGTGGATGCTGGGTATCAGAGTTCTCCTGCTTGTGTGTTGACTGTTACTTAAATGCAGTCGTCTACATGGCTTTTCTATCATAAAATGCAAAGACGTCATGCAAAGACGTAAAAAGTCCAATGGGAGAACATTGCGTTCAGGGATCAGCCAGGGAAAGGTGGTGGATTGAACGTCTAACCTGCGAGTCTGTAACCCTTTAATCACGCCTACCTGCAGTATCAGATTGTGGTTGACCTGTGAGAAGACAGGTGGGTTGTCATTGACGTCTGAAATGGTGACCGTCACCAGGACTGCTGTCTGGAGCGGGGGGTTGCCCTCATCAGCTGCCTTCACCGTTAGGGAGTAGTGGGGTATCTGGGAATCGGAGGAGAGGGGTTAGAGAGGGTTAATTATTTTCTTTGTTTGTTGTTTTATTCTTTTATTTTTAATTTGACTTTATTATTTTCCTTCTCACAATGTCAATTGTATAGTTTTGTTGATGCTAATTCGCTCAAGTTCCCTTAATTCGCTCAAGTTCCCTTAATTTGCTCAAGTTCCCTTGCAGTGAAATCAAGTTCATTTAAGTACCTGCTCCGAAATAATGAATGCCCTCTACCACGTCCAATGGGAAACACACACTGACCTCTTCTCTGTCCAGCGCTGTGCGGACGGTGATTTCACCAGTGCGATAGTCGATGGTGAACTGCTGCTCAGGGTCTCCGCTCACTATGGAGTAACGAAGCAAGTTGTTCACTGGACCATCTAGATCACTGGCTGGTACCTAGAGAGAGAGGAGAGGAGATGACCATACTGCTCTTAGTGTGTTAGCATTGGCGACGGTACTTTTAAGAACAACTTCAAGCTATTTTCATACACAGGATGAAGGCTACTGTAACTATATTATCATGTCCTGGTGAGGAATGTGAGGAAAGCACGGTTTCTATTCTATTCCACACACACATACACACACAAATGATGTGATAACAAAGTATTGGCGAGTGACCGGGAGAGCAGTCAGCTGTGATATTAGTATATGTTATCTCTCTGTGTTACTGAGCCGACAGGTGACAAGTGACATGTTCACACAGATAACTGCATGTGTGTGTTGTATGATGTGTGTATATCATCTTTTCGTACCAGCCCAGTGTCAGATCCTATGCTGTGTGTGTGTGTTGTGTGTGTGTGTGTGTGTGTGTGTGTGTGTGTGTGTGTGTGTGTGTGTGTGTGTGTGTGTGTGTGTGTGTGTGTGTACCTGTACAACGGGACTTCCAGGGGTCAGAGCCTCTGATATGTCGACGCTGTAGTCTCCGCGGCCGAACACCGGCGCGTTGTCATTCACGTCCGTCACGTTGATGACCACCATGGTGACGTCAGTCAGCGTGGACTTCCCTCGGCTGCCCTCCACTGACAGGTAGTACTCCCTGCACAGCTCAAAGTCCAGCACGGAGATCAGCATCAACCCACCTACACACACAGGGCAGGACAGTGGCCTTTAGAGCACTGGTTCGGGACCCATTTGTGGGTCTTGGACACATTGTCGTTATGGGTCCCCTTGGTTTCTGTTTCCCATACATTTGGTTTATTATTTCCAAACATTTTCAAAAAACATTCTCAAAAAAAAGCTTTTAATGAATGAAACAAAAATACTTTTTTTCTTCTTCAGTAACTTCATGAAGAAATAACAGAAAAATCTAAGAAATTCCATAAATGAGAAGAAAATAAGTGAAAATGGTATTGCTGTCAGGCAACATTTACAAGGCCTATACAACACAAGATTTATACACACAAGACACATAAGTAGGATACACACACACACACACACACACACACACACACACACACACACACACACACACACACACACACACACACACACACACACACACACACACACACACACACACACACACACACACACACACACACACACACACACACACACACACACTATGATATGTCCATTGTTCTCCAAAGATGCAGAAACATTAGTGATTCGTCTTATAATGCCTGATTTATACTTGGTTGCACACTGTGGCACGGTGCAATGAGTTATGAGCTTATACTGTAGATCAGCAGGTTTTATTACCACGTGTGCATGATGTCATTCTTGTTCTCTCTCTCATTGTGCTTCTGATTTCATCCTTTCTTCCTCTTTCCTTTACCTCTCTGTCTTTCTGTCTATCCCTGCCGTTTGCTCAACACTTTCAGAGTATTTTCTCAACCATTCAGGTGTACCCTGAGCACAAAGCAAAAAACGTTTCAGTGTAAATCTAACTCTGAATGGTCATTTTTCCCACTTTTATTTTGTATTGTTCGTACCGACGGCAGTTGTACAGGTAATGCAGTATCTCGCAGGGAGCGAAAGGAAAACAAAATAAAAAAATAAAAAATAAACGGTGTCTTCTTACTGTGTCCCTAGCTATGTGTCTGCTGATGAGGCTGAGCTGGAACCAGCAGCGTCTGCATGCAGCAGAAAGTCACACATCAGTACTGCATGCTCCTGGGCTGCCTGCCAGTCTAGAAGCCCACACTTCATTAAGATAAGACGGGACACCATCCAACAATAATAACCCACCAAGCATATTTATGCAAGCGGGACAGTCAGGTTTCAAACAAGCACTATCTTGTGCGCTGGTTTACAAACAGATGTTTATTGATCAGCCAAGATCCAGCTCTTTGCATAGTCGGAGACTAATCCACACTTTGATATTTTATTACCTGGTGTTGTTACTTACCGGGCCAAAGTCTACATCACAATGCATGTGCATTCCCAGGAAGTGCAAACTTGAGAACTGCAGTTTCAACTTAAATGCGTGTGTGCGTGCGCTCACTTGCAAGCAGTTGTGAATGCGTTCTCAATGCTGACTTCCAATAGCTGCTCTGTTTGCTCTGTTAGCAAACATCCAGATTAACACAAACATAGCCTCGATACCCAGGCTTTAACACAAACATAGCGCCACTGTTGGTCAATGGACTGACCCCCACCCCGACTCTGTCTCCAGTCTCAATCGATCTTGAATACTTTTCAACTGCTGACATCAACAGCTCAATCCTCAACACCAAGGGTATACATTTTTTTCATCTGAATGTTAACAGCCTCTATCCCAAACTGGCCGAAATTAGAGAAATATTCCTAAATGGTAACTCTAACATATTGAGATTCAGTAAAACCAAGCTTGATGAATCAATCAAGGACCCTGAGATTGAAATTGAAGATTACTCGATAGTCAGAAATGATAGAAACAGAAATGGAGGAGGTGTTTGCATGTACTGTATGTTGAATACATTACTCGTACTGACTTGCAGCATGATGGAATTAAAACTGTGTGGGTTGAATTCATTTTCAAAAATGTTAAATCAGTACTAGTCGGCACAGCCTACAGACCTCCTGACCAGCAAGGCTTCTATGATATACTTGAGGGATGCTTAGCTGAGGAGGAGGGTGCAGAGAAAATCCTCTAATTACCAAACCCACTCAAACCACCTTGAGTACCTGGATTGAACTGGAGAATCTGGATTGGTCCGATGAGCTCAGGAACCCACTAGTCGAGGAAGCATGGCTTGGCTTCACAACCAAATTTACATCAGTACTAAACAGCATGGCTCCTTTGAGAACCATCAGGGTCAAAACCCGCTCTGAGCCATGGATGAATTCGGACATACTGACTGCAATGTGAAAAATCTAGGTGTTTTTAAAGATGATTTTAAGCTGACAATGGTAACAACTGAGGAGGTACTTAAAAAACGGAGTGCCCTTCAACCCCACAAGACCACTGGCCATGACAATATTCCCTATAATAAACCTCTCCATCAAACAGGGACAGGTCCCCCAAGATTTCAAACTGGCCAAAGTAACCCCCCTGCACAAGAAAGGGAGGAAATTAGACCCCAGCAACTACCGCCCTATTCTTAGCTCCATCTCGAAAGTGATGGTCTATGAACAGGTTGAAATTTTGAAAAGTATCTTGCCGCAAATAAATTAATGCACGAATTTCAATCTGGCTTCAGAACATCCCACTCCACTGACACATGCCTCCTCTATTTGAGTGACCACATCAAACACGAGGTGGATGATGGCAAATACTGCGGCATGGTCATGCTGGACCTCCAAAAGGCTTTTGACACGTGACCACTGGTTAACAAGCTAAAAGCAATTGGTTTTGATAGCACCACTTTTCAGGATTCAAATTAAAAAATAGCAGATAGACTTTCAGATCTGCTACTTTTGATACTTATGGTGTAGAAGACAGAGGGATCAAGTAATGATTATATTAATGATAAATATTTAAAAAAAATCACACCCGTGTGAAGTGATGGGCGCTAATATATTAAAGTCTAACTCATGTTGATTAGGTGATGTAATGGTGATGTAAAACAAACGGTGCCAACACAAACATTAAACGCCATTACCAATAAAGAGACAATATGACGTAAATGACACATTATGACGCAAATTTTCCCTTCATTGTCAATGCGTTGTCAACAAACTTTGAACTAAAGACAAACATTAAACCTGCGTATAGGAGGGGCTAGCGTCCCTCAAAAATCTGACCCGTCTGAAGTGAGTGGTGCAACAGCGCCCCTGTTGGTACCCTAAACGGACAGACAGAGACATAGGAATGGACGGACGGACATTGCTGGTTCTAGGAGTGGTTGCACCACTCAAAACAAAACGTTAGAATATGGAGATAAGAGGTTTCTGCCCGACAGCGATGATAGAGTTGAACTTGCAGTTGACACTCATACTGTGCCAGATATCACAGAGAACCAACATGAACCCCACTGAACCCCACTGAACTGTGCCAGATGTCACAGAGAACCAACATGAACCCCACTGAACCCCACTGAACTGTGCCAGATGTCACAGAGAACCAACATGAACCCCACTGAACTGTGCCAGATGTCACAGAGAACCAACATGAACCCCACTGAACTGTGCCAGATGTCACAGAGAACCAACATGAACCCCACTGAACTGTGCCAGATGTCACAGAGAACCAACATGAACCCCACTGAACCCCACTGAACTGTGCCAGATGTCACAGAGAACCAACATGAACCCCACTGAACCCCACTGAACCCCACTGAACCCCACTGAACTGTGCCAGATGTCACAGAGAACCAACATGAACCCCACTGAACCCCACTGAACCCCACTGAACCCCACTGAACTGTGCCAGATGTCACAGAGAACCAACATGAACCCCACTGAACAGTCCCACAAATGTATTTATACTTTCATTTATTCTTGGTTGCGAGGTTGGTGTATTGCGCAACAACAATAGCAGATCTATGAGCTCATTGCAGCGACGCGCTGCCCCATTGGGAAATTCGGGACAACTCCCGAACGGCCGGTCCAGTCCAGGCCGGTCTGGGCCAGCCGTTTATTTTTTATTTATTTTTATTATTATTATTATTTAATAGGACTATTTAATTTCCAAGATACACAATTATCTTTTAACAAGGTAGAAGCCTATATAATCTTTGTGACATTACACAATTTAAAGCCTCATGTGACAGAGATGTGAGCTTGTAGATCAGCTATCTTTGTCATGCAACACTGGCTCGCATGCAAGTATAAATCAATCTACAATATAGACGGATGACAATCAGGCAGGTAGAGACAGATTGATCAATAGTCATACCCTGCAGTTTGAAACTGCATGTCTAGTGTGTGTGTGTGTGTGTGTGTGTGTGTGTGTGTGTGTGTGTGTGTGTGTGTGTGTGTGTGTGTGTGTGTGTGTGTGTGTGTGTGTGTGTGTGTGTGTTATAACACCAAAACTTTATGACGATGACACCCAAGATGATAATATCATCTTGGGTGTCATCGTCATAAAGTTTGACGATGATATTCAATCATTTGCCTGAGATCAAATGGAAGCAGTAGTAATTATACATCAAGATGATCATAGAAACTCATCAAGACACAAAAATTACCCTGTAAGCCTGGAGCCAGAGAAAGATTAAAAGGCATAATAAAAACAACAATGTGTGAACATTGTTTCAAAGTCATGCATCAGTCTTCACATCTGTCTTTGTATTACGCCAGACCAAGAGAGGAAGAGAAACAGAGTGATGCAGAGACAGAGAGAGGGAGAGAGGGAGGGAGGGAGACACAAAGAGTGGAGTGTTAAACAGACTGTCTGCGAAGATAAAACACACCAAGACCCATGAGAGAGGTCCTCTTTATGTCTGCGCTTGAAAGACACGCGCAAGCACACGTGCACACACATGTGCACACTGCACACACACACACACACGCACGCACACAACACACGTACAGTCGCACACGCGCACACACATACACACGCACACGCACACAAAACCATAAACCAACATGCTAAACTTGAGTAGCATGATAGAAAATATTGCATAAATTAAAAAGCTGAGCATGGATTTGGGAGGTTTGCCACAGATGTGCATGCACGCGTGCGTGCGTGCGTGCGTGCGTGCGTGCGTGCGTGCATATGTTCATGTACAGTATATGTACAGTAAGTGTATGTCTTTGTGACTGAATCACAAATGGATTTCTATCAGGACTGTCCACATAATAGTAGATTCTGACTTGGCACAGCATTCCTGAGAATCGTAGATAGCAGAGACAAAGTTAATAAACATCTCTTTGTATCCAAATTATTTGTATCCAGTTATGAATACTGAGTATGAAGTAAGAGTGTAAGAGCCACTGTATAAATATGGTCAATAGACTAGTTAGTACACGCAGTTGAACCCCCCACTTCCACCCCCATACCCACCCACTATACTAGAGGGAGCCAGAACAACGATCTGGTACCACCCACTTTCAAAACAAATGTGGGTAAATTGTCCTTCTACAGCACTGCCACCCAAGCATGGAATGCCCTGACCCCCTCCCTCAAAAAAATGGAGTTCACTTGCATCTTTTAAAACAGGTCTGAAAACAAGGGAGAAGAAATGATCACCCCCCTTCCTTTTCCCCCTCCCTGTACATGTGACGATATTGATTTTTCTTTTTAACCTGTGATGATATTGAATTTTGTTTTTATTATTCTTGTCATATCTATGAATTGATTGCATAGGTCCTAAATGGAAATAAGACTGCAAATAAGACTATTTACTAATATATTGTGTTTGACTGTACTCTGACTGTACGCTGTTTTTACATTCTGTCTAATAAACTATTCAATCAATAAAAAAAAGACCACATTTAAGTCATTATCCCATTTAAGTCATTATCACCTCACAATGCGTTAAGCGAGATCAAAATGCCATTCAGAAGAAAATCAATGCTGAATGCAAAGTTGTGTCAATATGGGGTGTTTTACAGCAGTGTTTTACAGCAGTGTTTTACAGCGATCCTCCCTCTGGCTGTCAGTGCTCGATGAGACGGTCTCACTAGAGGTGGCAGCAGGGAGCACAGTGGCGCAGTCACTAGCACTGTCGCCTCGCAGCTACTGACCCCCAAAATAATTTGGCGACCTCCCGAGGGGTCGTGACCCTCAGGTTGAGAACCTCTGCCCTAGTGTAGGTACCCTCACTAAAAACTGGTCTCTATGCCTCCACCTGGCCATACCAGCCTGATGGAGGGGAAAGGAACTGGTTGGAATAACGTGTTCCTTCCACGCGCTACGTCGAACCGGGGAAACTCCCCCCTGTCAGGTGAAAAGAAGTGGTTTTTGACTTCTCATGCATGGAAGGAAGCATGAGGTAAGTCCGTTGCTCTCCCCAGGTTGGCAGAGGTTGTTCAGTGCCCAGGATTACAGTTGGAGGCCATCGATATTGTCCTTTTCTTTTTGCTGAGGTTTGCGTGATCTGCAAACCCTTTTGGTGTTTTAAACATTATGTTATAATTTAGCTATTGAAAAATAGCAGATCTACAAGCTCATAGCGCGCCACCGAGTGGCGCGCTACGAGCTTGTAGGTCTGCTATTTTTGAAAAATCGTGAAAATATTTATTTCAGAAAACTGGAGGATTTATAAGGATTTTTTTAAATTTTGAGGTCAGGCCTAAATGGGTCAAATGATAAGGGACAATATCGGTGGCACCCAACTGTATACTACTAGACAGTGGACACTGGGTGCAAAAAAATGGATTACAAAAACCGTGAGGTTTAAACTAGAGGTGGCGGCGGTGGTGGTGGCGGGATGTTAACGACAGAGAGCAAAATCATGTCATCTCAGCGTGAACATTGATTGCAGAATTACAGGAGGTATGACACGCTTGCCAAAGGTGTTTGCCTTGTTTGAGAAACCTGTTAACTGAGGATTTCAACTGTGAGCGACTACAGAGCTTGTAGCTAGTGACCGCTTGAAAAGATCTATCTCATGAATATAATCACCAAATTAGTACTGACTGAGCATCTAAACAACTTTGTTCTGACTTCTGTATCTGCTGCTAAAATTGCCCTACTCGTCCTTTGTTTTTATGTTTTTATAAATTTCTCCTGCACTACATTTGAATTCAAATTGCGTTTTTGTGACGGTGGCCTCTTTGTCTTTCAAACTGTCAGAGTTCCAAACATTGAAGCTGATAAATGGGTTCTTTTTCCTGATTGATTTATTTTCTGTTTAGTAAAGAGCTAGAGTGACAGGGAGACCAAAGGTTACCAAACCTCCTACTAAGGGAGTATAGATGAAGCCTTTCATAAAAAAATAAATACAGATTTTTTTAAACCAAAAAACTTCACTTACACCTGTAAATGTGTAAAATAGACACAAGATACTTAATAGCCTACTATAATGGCAAATATGATTTATCTTCTTGTTTTATCTGTTTGAGCGTAAGGCTAGGTCTACATTCACTCCTTTTCAGGACAAAGGGTGCTTTTCTTTAAGGAGATCAAATATTTTGACACTTCTTTTGAGTGAATTCCTGGCTTTGTGCCAACACGGTAACACCCAGAGGTAGCAGGTCTTTGGATGGAATGGGCTGAGGAGAGAGGACAAACAAGATGGAAGCCTTGGAAGGAGAAGATCCTGTCTGTTTGCTGCATGATTTTGACTACAAATCAATTTGTATCCACCTTCTCATGGACAGTTATGAATACTGAATGAGTATGTCATCTCAGCATGCACATTGATGACAGAATTACAGGAGATATGACAACCTTGCCAAAGGTGTTTGCCTTGTTTTAGAAACCTGTTAACTGATTTCAACTGTAAGCGACTACAAAGCTTGTAGCTAGTGACATTGAATGATTGAATGATTATTACCACTTGAAAAGTTCTCACGAATATAATCTGTTTGTCACCAAATGAGTACTGACTGAGCATCTAAACAACTTTGTTCTGACTTACTGTATCTGCTGCTAAAATTGCCCTACTCGTCCTTTGTTTTTTTTATGTTTTTATGCACTACATTTTAATTCAATTTGAGTATTTGTGATGGTGGCCTCTTTGTTTTTCAAACTGTCAGCACTGTTGTAATTTCAATCCCCAACTCTGTAACCTTTTCTATCTCAACATAGTGGCATAAAGAAGACTGGACACTAATGCAGGCTTTGCGTTCAAACACAGAGCCAAACAAAGCTGTTCGATGTGTATGCTTTTACATGGAACGCTTGTTTTCTGATATCAAAGGTCTGACGTGTAACACAGCATCTGGATCAGCATCTGTCTAGTGTTTTTCTGTTTAGATGACAGCTGCTGCTGTTGGTAAATTCTGTATATTCACAATACCCTTTTTTATGCTCCCAACTAAAAAGGACCGTCGCAGAAGCTTGGGTATAGCCTGAAGCAGTGGTTCAAAAGCAGTTTTTCCCAACAAGAAGAATATGATAAAGCTGTGTGACCTAGTAACCAACTAAAGTTATAAAACTCACTTCATAACAAAATGTCCCCCATGTCTCCCTTTTTCACTAGTTCCCTCAGTCTTTCCCTCTCTCTCTCACATGCTCACAACCTCATATGACAGCTGTCCATAGACTAGATACATTTTAATAGGCTTAAGAGAAACAGAAAGAGAAAACAGAGAAAGGAAAAAAGGACGAAGGGAAAGCTGAGAGAGACTGACGAGGAGAGTAAAAAGAGCCCAAGGCAGATAGTCAAGGCAGAGCCCGAGGCACATAGTCAAGAGAAAGTGCGAATGGATAAAGTGAAGATAGACAAATTTGAGTGACACAGTCAAGAGAAAGAGCCCTCACCTGTTTGAGGGTCCAGCAGGAACCTTGCGTCTTCGTTCCCAGAGACTATCTTGTATGCGACGGGCTCCAAGCCGCCGTCTCTGGTGAGGGCGGACATGCTCAGCACCTCCGCCCCGACCGCAAGGGATTCTGGGACCTGGGCTGTGTGCTCCGAGCTCAGGAACACCGGCTGGTAGTCGTCCAGGGAGATCACGCTCACCGTCACCGTGGCGACGGAATACAGTTGCCGTGGCAGGCCGCGGTCTGTGGCCTTCACCTTGAGCTCAAAGGCGGGCAGGGTCTCGGAGCTGAGGGCTCGCTCCAGTCGGAGGATCCCAGAGAACTCGTCCAGGGAGAAGTAGCCCCCGTCTCCCGCCAGGAGACTATACTTGACCTCCGAGTTTATCCCTGGAGGCGCAGGAGGAACGGAGAAGAGGGAGGTGGGAGGAGAAAGAGAAAGACATTCACTTATAAGGAGATGAAAATTGAAAAGCTTATGTTTACTAAAGGAGAATATAAATGTACCATTACCTATAAGTGTCATTCACACACCTGACACAGTATTCTCCTCCTTAGGGGAGCAAATGTTCAAAGCCACATCTTGTCATCTGTTTATGACCGATGTGAACACAACACAACACACAGCACATGAGGTTGCACTTTTATAACACACCACAATTCTGTCTTTCTGTGTTAAACATCTGGATGTGTGTGTGTGTGTGTGTGTGTGTGTGTGTGTGTGTGTGTGTGTGTGTGTGTGTGTGTGTGTGTGTGTGTGCTGTCCACGTCCATGAGGTTAATCTACAGTATACTGTACTGTACTGTATACGAGGGATCATGTGTGTGTGTGTGTGTGTGGTATGCTTCAGAGCTGCTGGGACATGTATTTCCATTAGTCTTAATTACTGTCAATTGGACACATACTGTACGCACACATGCAAACAGGCACACACCTAGTACTCACTAGTCTTACTTTAGGTAATCTCTCAAGACAGATTCAGAGTTCTACATTTGAAGCTCATGAAATGTAAGCGACCTAGTCATCAATGGGAGTCTGACCCCATACTCTGAAACGCTGCCTAAGCCAGTGGGAGTCTGACCCCATACTCTGAAACGCCGCTGAAACGTAGCGTAGTAGCAACCTAGTCATGATTGGCTGCCTCCTAAGCTGACACGTGCACCGCGTTAATGTGTGTACCCAACCATAGACATAAACACCGCAGTGCGGAGCGGACTAGCGGAGCGCCGGATAACACCGGCTAATGTTATGAGCTAACTGGAGAGCAGGAAAAAAGAAAAAAAGGAGCACAACAGAGACAGCGCTGGGGGGCGCCCGCTGGCCAAGTGGTCCAGGCACATGTCACATATAGGCTTTGGCCTGACAGCGCGTTGCGTGTTCGAGTCCCGACGACCTTTGCTGCGTGTCTCTCCCCTTCTCTCTCTCCCTCTTTCCTGTTCATCTTCACTTGATACTATCAATAAAGGCAGAAAAGCCTAAAACAAATCTAAAAAAACAAAACAGAGACAGCGCTTGTTTCACCTGACAAATATGACTATGTCATAATTTCTTGTTTCCAGATGGGTTCCCAGATTGTACTTTAGGTATCTCAATTCCTCTTACTTTGAAATACATTTTGAGGACTGTACCATTGTTTGTCAGATGGACTTTCGGAACACCATATGCATGCTTCTAAGGTTGACAATGAAAGTAGGGCAGCTTTTCCAGGCCACCTGTAAGAGGCCACCTGTACGATGCTTGCTGCGGAGGTGCAGGGCATGCTTGTTCCTGTGAGAGGCCTCCTGCTGAGGTGCAGAGGGCGTTCTCCTTTAACAGGCCCCCTGCGGAGGGCTCGCTCCTGTAAGAGGCCTCCTGTTGAGGAGGTGCAGAGGGCGTGCTCCTGTAAGAGGCCTCCTGTTGAGGAGGTGCAGAGGGCATGCTTCTGCACATCTCTCAAGGAGTGGCTCACCGCTGCTCTGCTCTGTCTTGTCCTGCTCAATTATGACGCCTGCCTACCTACATGTGAGAGTGTGTGTGTGTGTGTGTGTGTGTGTGTGTGTGTGTGTGTGTGTGCCCATTTTTATAAAGGACTGCACAACGTGCACATGCTTTTGTATCTTGTGTGCACATGTGTGCATGTGAGTGTGCTCACGCGAGTGTGTGTGTGTGTGTGTGTGTGTGTGTGTGTTTGTGTGTGTGTGTGTGTTGTCCACGTCCATGAGGTTAATCTACAGTATACTGTACTGTACTGTATACGAGGGATCGTATGTGTGTGTGTGTGTGTGTGTGTGTGTGTGTGTGTGTGTGTGCCTGTGCGCAAGAGGCTATACTGTGCACAGCATGTGCCTACCTGTCTGTGAATGCACGTGTTTGTTCGTGTGTGTGTGCGTGTGTGTGTGTGTGTGTGTGCGTGCATGTGTGTGCCTGTGCGCAAGAGGCTATACTGTGCATGTGCCTACCTGTCTGTGAATGCACGTGTGTGCGTGCGTGTGTGCGTGTGTGCGTGCGTGCGTGCGTGCGTGCGTGCGTGCGTGCGTGCGTGCGTGCGTGCGTGCGTGCGTGTGCATAGTGCATACCGGTGTGTGAGTCTTCCTTGTCTACATGAGGGTGTAAAATTGTCCTTTCAATCCCAGATCAAACATTAAACACCACACCTAAACTATTGCCACACAGCTGTTTAGCTGTTTGGTGTCAAACAGTGAAGAGGAAAGGGAGAGAAGGACATGTAAGGGGAGAGCTTAGAAATTAGTTTTACACTAAAACTGTCAGTGGAACTGACAGATTCAGAGTTGAAGGCATCTTTTTCATTTCAGACCCTGTACAATCAGAGGTCAATGCTCTCACAATACAATGTGCCAGAAACAGATCTATGGATTCCTTCTCAATGGAAAACGTTTTTGACCCTGAAGAAGATGCATTGTGCATCAAAACATTAGTCGTCTGTGTCGTATATCGTTAAAATAGTATAGTGACTTCTTAGCCTTGGATGTATTTTATTGAGTCTGACTTTTGTATCTACGATAGATACCAAAGTAAAAGTCATTCTCGATAAATTACATCTATTATAGTCTTGATCCAAGGCTAGTGACTTGTATACTCCATTATCTTCTTTTGGTTCAGTTATTGAGAAATAAGTATTTCTCTCTTTTATTTTTATTTGATTAATACTTAGTGGATGTTACTGAATTAATTAATAAATGTGCATAAGTAATTATGCCACTACTAGCTCATCAATGGCAGGTAGAATGCACATCTAATGAGGTACAAAGAAATAGCCTCACACTCCTCCTCATTGCTAGTGACTCATTTCACGCCTTGTCAAGGTTTATTAATTGGCTTCATTGATGAAACATTGCTGTGTGAATAAATGTAGCTGTAACGGTTGTGTGCAGCCATTTCTTTGACTAGTTATATCACCACAAAGAATGAAATCTTTACAGTATACTAAAAATATATATATATATATATATATATATATATGTTTACTTCAATCCACATGAAGACAGACTTCAATCCAGTTGAAGACAGACTTGTATATTCATACTGTAGTGTAGATAGTATTTCATTAATTAGTTGTACTGCTAGCATGTCTAATTATCAAGTGTTGTTGAACACTGGCACAGCAGTGAACAGAATATCAAATAGCTTGTTCCTTTTCAAAGGAAATAATGCAGAGGACGATGATGCACTCCACCCTTTAGACAGGATCTGATCTAAGATCAGTTGAGGGTCACTGATGCCCAGAGGTGGTGGTATAATACCTGATTTATACTTGGCTGCGCGCCGTGTCACGAACTGAGGCTGCCTCGTTACGGACCCTGACAGTACATTACAAACTCCGGACCAAGACATGGTAAATTAATTGAACTCTCAGGATTTAGCAGTGTAGCGTCATATTTAAGGCACAGAAAAGAATAAGTATGTGTCAACACAGCTGTGGTATGGCTCTATGTGGGTGAGAGATCAGAGCTGCTCGGACAGGTCTCTGTTAATCTTTATTATGTTGAAGATCAATCACACGTGCACGGTGCACGGTGCACGCACGCACGCACGCACGCACGCACGCACGCACGCACGCACGCAGAACATTTCCATTATCCTTTTTTATTAAGAATCACCTACACCGCAGCGCACGCACACGCACACACACACACACCACACACACCACGCACACCACGCACACGCACGCACGCACGCACGCACGCACGCACGCACGCACGCACGCACGCACACGCACACACACACACACACACAGTGTTGACATGATTAAAGAGACGAGGTAAGCAGAGTAGTCACAACAAGTTCTGAAATTCGAGAAAGCCACAAAAGAATTCTTCAACGTGTTTATTCAAAGGAAGTATTGTATGGGGGCCATTTCAAAGGGGGGCCCAATGTATGTATCGCCTTTTCAGCAAATGTGGGCCAAAATCTATGGGAAAATATCCCAAACTTAAAAAGTAATCTTGACAGTAGATAGATAGATAAATGATAAACTATTTAACTACTACACCAATGACTGAGTTACTGTAAATACTGCATGAAATTTAAAAGAGTCACATTTTACAGTAGCTATGTTTGCCAATTTTATTTTGAAACATAATGAAGAAAAGATTTTCTTAAAATCAGAAATAGAAATCTATTTGTCTTGAATTATTCCACAGCCTTCTTTTTATCCCCATGGGCAAACCATTTTTTTATTTTATTTTTATTTCTTTTAACACAAGACACACATTGGACTTCATGGCAGTCCGTTATGTAGCTTCAGCTGTTGTTTAGTCAAACCAATGCTTTCACAAACATTATGCCTGCTTTATACTGATGATTTATACTGATGACTTGTAGATAAATACGTGTTAAAGTATAAATCAGGTATTCGGTTACATGTTTGAGCCGTAATCTGATCCTGAGTGAAAAATGAAAGTGGGGCTAGAGTACAACATTGTGTGCGGGCTGCCGATTAGTTGGAAATTGACTCGAAATTGACTTCAGCCATTAGGTTATACTACATGTCTTTTCATCTGTCAGAAGTCTTTGATAAGATTTATTTGCTGCCTGACAGCCAGAAAAAGCACATTTCGGTCATAAAATCCATCAACAACCACTAGCTGAGCTGGAGGACTACAGTAATGTACTGTGTCTGTTGAAGCTTGGTTGGACAAGTCAGAGCATGGGATTTTCAACAGCTATTAAAATCCTATAATTTTACAGCATGGCCAAGAACAGGGTTTGTACTGTACATGTACTGTAAATCCCCTCAATGCTGCTACAGTACGTTGCATGACATCATGAAACAGAGGCACATGTGGAAAACCCGAAGGGCCTGAAGTAAAAGTAAAGGTCCCCGCACAGTGCACAGACTGCACACTGCTGCGTTTTTTGGTTTAGTTCTTTTCCGAAAAAAGTGTCTAATCTGCAAGGACCTTTACGAGTGTGAGAATTGGGGTGTAGTTGAGAGTCTGCGTGTAAAAAAAAGAAAACATTTTTGATATATTGGTGAAGTATGTATAAAGATTACCACACAAATTACTCACATGACATGACACGGTACGGCCCTGCACTTGTCTATCGAAATTATAGCAGAACGTACTCGGCTTTTTGTTCATGTTAATTGAAGTACTACACAGAGTAGCATCCTCATGTAAAAATCAGAAAATGTGACATATACAGCTGTGAGATGAGGGGTCTCACTGGGTGGCTGTCACATTTTTAACACTGGGGCATGGCCTAATTCTGTTCTATGATGATGGGTTAGTGATATGTGGCCAAATTTGACTGAGGGACTGCCATTGGATTTTTTGAATTTTCGTTTTCATGTCATATGAAAGCAGGGAATCATAGCTTCAAATTGACATATTGGTTGTTTAGTTTGACCAACCAGTTTTCGAGATATGGCTTATAGAGTAATGTCTTGCAGAAAACAGCGAATTGAGAAAACAGGCTTGAAAGGTTCACTTCTGTGGTCTCTAACATTACACCTAGCTACCCATTCTGGGCGGGAACCCCTTTTGGTGTTCTAACCCTTCTGGACGGGAACCCCTCTTAAAAAACTTTGATGCTGCTATATAAATATTTGAAGTTTTTCAGAAAGCTTAGGTCAGGATTTAGAGGCCTTTTTAGAATCGGCCTCAGTCCAAAATGGGTTAAGCATTTATTTCATATTTACGATTTCAGCTCTGACACTTATTTCAGACATGCTCTAATATGTGAAAAGTCTGCCTGTGCTATTAACCCAAGGTTTTTCTCCTGGGGGTTGGGGGGTTGCGATGGTCAAATCTGGTCACATAATGGAATCCTATGGAATCTATAATTACCGCATAGAACAGCCACAACATCACATCTGATCATCCTTCACTGACTCTGGACCAAAACCTGTGTTACATGTTGCCCACTTTCTCCACTAGACATACTATACATACTACTTTCTCCACTAGACATACTATACATACTACTTTCTCCACTAGACATACTATGCATACTACTTTCTCCACTAGACATACTGTACATACTACTTTCTTCACTTGGTTGTCACCGGTTATCTTAATGACAGTCATCTGGCACAACCAGATGTGATTTACAGCACAAATAGAGGGTTTGTGATGAATAACTGGACCAGGTGGGATGAGGAATGAGAAACATTCATATTTTCCTCGACAACAATGATTAAGGTGCCCATGGAAGTCATTCCATGGAAGTCATTCCACGAAACCGGTACGATTTGCAGTCCCTCTGACCTTTTAAGGTGTATTTTATCGATTGAGTCACCACAATTTATTTTTTAAAGCTTTTTTCATCAATTTAAATGTTCCCTTTAAGATTGCGTAAAATTACATGGATTTTATCTTCATATCAGAAATTATCTTGCTTTCTTTCAGTAGACACCCCCTATTTTGTCCATTTTTTCATGTCCCCAATGGCCTTCGATGAAAGGGGACTTGAGATATTAAAAATGTGCAAAAATCCATAAATTATGCCATTCACATGTAAGTCTATCGGTGCTTTATTGCTGGTCATGTTTAGTTTTTGAATAAATAGATGATTAATCATTAAAATAGCATTATATAGCTCTGTCCCCCAATCGCACTCAACCCCCAAAAGTCATTCTCCCCCCATAACAATAATTAACTGGCCCTTTAGTCACATCACCAACAGGAAGTGGCATTCTACAAGTCTTCTGAACAACATGCTACAGAAAGAGGCAATGTCACACCTTATTTTACAATGTTTTAGAGTAATTTATACTCTCAAATGTGGTCGTAAAGCATAACAGCTCAACTCCGTTACATGGAATAAAGGTAGAAAATTTGTGAAAATTATGTTTGTTATTTCAACAATATATCTGATTTCTTAATCTCATGCATGCCATGTGGTCTCCTCTTAATATTGTGGGCTATTCAGAAAAGTAAAACCTTTCGGTCAAATTTCCCCCCCACAAAAAAGGCCAAATCGTACCGTTTTCGTGGAATGAGCTGGACAGCACTATGGTGTAAATATGTCTAACTCTAATATGCACAGCTTCAATGGTACAAAATAAAAATAATAATAAAATATATGGGGATGCCATGGTTAAAGTGTCTTACCACATGGTTATGGAACAAAACACTCACCCATATCGGGGTCCTTGGCATATAGGACGGCGACGGGGGTTCGAACAGTGGTGTTATCGAACACAGAGATGTCGTAGTGGCTGGCGGAGAAGCGTGGAGGGTTGTCGTTCATGTCCTGGATCATCAGCTGGATGTCCGCCTGGCACGACCGCCCACCGCCATCCGTGGCCTTGGCGACCAGGTTGTGCTCCATCTCCCTCTCCCGGTCCAACACAGCCAGCGTGAACAGCTCACCTGGAGCAGGTGAACACAATGGGAAGGGAGACTTTAAGCCAGTGTGTGATTGAAAGAAATGCCTATTAAGCGATTTGTGAAAAGACCCCCCCACACTAGCGCTATTTCCTAGACATTAAACACAATAGGTCACATTTTTTGTATTGTTCCTGCTGTTCTATATACTGAAGAAATCACAGACTGAGCCTTTAGCCTTCGCTTTTATGAAATATCCGAGATCTTTACAGTCTTACGGAAGATGCTTCTAAATATATTGCTAGTTTGACCACTTCAAATGGTCTAATCTATATGATATATGAAGGGGAAAAAATCTACAAGGTCTCAATGCGTCTCAACACATTGAGATCTTATAGATTGGCTGGCTGTGCAACATGCTTCCATAGAAGACATGCTGGCTTGTATGGAATCCAAATGAGTCAGTGGTGGCGACTGAGAACTTTAATCCATGAATAGCACTATGACGTTTACAGTAAATGGAGAACAATGCGTCTGAAAAATGCATAGAGCAGACAAGTATCTAGATACTGTAATGCGCCGTTCGTCAGCATGTCAGTATGATAGGCAAGGCCATTTTATTTGTATAGCACATTTCAACAAGGCAATTCAATGTGTTTTACGCAGAACATCAAGCAAAGCAAACACAATTATAAAATGACATTAGGATAAAAAAAGATGATAGAGGAACATTAGCAGAATTGAGTCATTAAAAAAAAACAGTTGGTAGAGGTAGACTAAGGAATGGCATTACTGTGTGTCATCAACCTGTGAGAAAGAAAAAATGTAAAAACCCAACAAAAGGTGCACTGCAATGGCAATATAGGATAACCACTGGAATTCAAACAAAAGCTCATCTGTTTTCATTTTTGTCATGCATCCATACCTTAGTTTAGGGTTACCCTGCTGAGAATCTAAACATACCCTAACCGTGGTAACATGATAGGATCGGGGGGGCCTGCAAGATCGAAAATGCGATTGGCTGAGAATTGTGAAAAAGAAGGAAGATGGTGCTATGACACAGAAGTATGATGGATGAAGGTGAAGTGGAGGAAGTGGAAAGACGGCAATAGAAAATGCACTGCCACTTACTGTAGCTCAGGGCTCTCTCGTTCTCTCAACATCTAACAGGCCACAGGTATTTGTTCAAGTAGTAATCCCAATCTCCAACTCAAACAAACAGCTGAGCTCAACTTAGTGGGGGTAGCTTGTGTTTTGACCCCAAACAGACGCCGTTATTACCTGTCTTGTGGTTGAGATGGAACTTGTCAGCATGGGGCCCGTGGAGGGTGTAGGAGACCTGGCCGTTGGCGCCCGTGTCTGGGTCCGAAGCAGACACCTTCAGAATGAACTGATTGGAAGGCGAGTTCTCCATAACCACTTCCGTGTACACCAACTACAACACATGGGAAAGTAATAATAATATTAATACTAATGAATTACTGTTTCAATTTAGAATTTCGGCAGACACTCTTAATCCAGAGCATCTGTTAAGCATACCATGATTTATTTATTTTATTATTGTTGTTGTTGTTGTGGACTATTGCTATGCCAGTATATAATGATAACTAACAGAGACAAATAAAAACACAGAAAATAGGAAATCAAAACAGATAAGAAGAAAAATACCCCCACCATGCTAAAAAATAAATAAAAATAAAACAAAATTTTAAGAACTATATGACCTTCTGATTATAATACAGTTTCAACACTAGTCAGCTAGCGTGACCAGACTCACCTGCTCACAAATGGGACTGTTATCGTTGACGTCCAGCACGTGAACCTCAACGGTGGCCGGGGCCTGGAACTTTCCGTCAGTGGCCGTGACCGTCAGGATGTACCTGTCTTTCACCTCGCGGTCCAGGGCTTCTTTTAGGATCAGCCCCCACTCGCCCTCGTCCTCCTGCACTATGGCAAACTGGCCCAGTGGGTCTCCATCTGCAAGGGTAGAGCAATGCCCAATTTACGCTTTGTTATGCTCCACTGGAAATAGCTTTTCCATCAGCTATTTTGAGTTTCGACACCCGACAACAACATACAAAGAAGTATAGATCGGGCTGGAAATGCTGTACTTTTCATTAATTTGGGAGATCCAGCAGTGAACAAATGCTCGGTTACAACAGTGCCATGCTTCATAGAACTCACTTCAGTTGCACTACTTCGCACTTAGGAGCTGCCAATTGCCAACTGGAATCTCGTACTGTTGACCACTGTCATTGGGGGTTACACAAGCTCAAGCGAAGATCAATAGTGGTTACTCAAGAGTGAAACTTTTCCATTTATTTTCCTCATCTTAACCCTAACCCTGTCCAGTATTTTCTCAGCCACTCCAAGGAATTACTTCTCCCAACAGTACAAACCCGCTAACCTCTCTAGGCTGGCAGTACCTCCACCCCCACTACTGACCTGGATGTTTGTTTTTGAGATACAGGCAAACATACAGATACATAGATACAGTAACTAGTTAGCTAGCTAGCTGGACGAATAAAAACAGTATTTGACTGTAGATCATGTCACTCAGAACACTAAACAGACTTTCAAACAAAAACACACAGAAGCACAACCAAAAGATGAGGTCATGCCACCGTAACCCCAATGCAAATAATCCTCCATTGGACATTCACAAAAGAGATGTTTTGAAAGCAAAGCTGACTCCATTAGCGGCATCAGGACTTTGGTGACTGAATACAGCATTCAGATTTGTTGTTGCTTTTGGCTCTAGGGCGTTGAGTTGGTATTCTTGTGATGCTGTCTACCTGCCAGTTAGCCTGGGTTTGTGATTTTAAGGATGTAGTTTAATCGTATCACACACGCACGCACGCACGCACGCGCACACGCGCACACACACACACACACGCACACACACACGCACACGCACACGCACACGCACACGCACACACACACACACACACACACAGTGCCACACCTGTGATGTAGCAGGTGACCAGGCGGTTCTCCAGCGCCATGTCGGCATCAGAGGTGGTCATGGAGACGATGACATCACCGGGCCAGCTGTTCTCGACCACCGAGCCGCGGTACGATGTCTCGGAGAAGCTTGGCTTGTTGTCGTTCTCGTCCGTCACTGTCACCTCCACCACCACTGACGACGAGAGCCTGGCGTCCCCTCCCCGGTCCCAGGCCACCACCTGGAAGCGGTACAGCCGCTGCTCCTCGCAGTCCGTTTCGCGGACTGTTGTTATCCAGCCGTCCTCCGCGCCAATGGTGAAAACGTCAGCGATGTTCTCACTAGTGATGTCGTCAGGGAGCGACTCCAAGCTGTAGGTCACCTGACCGTTTACATCTGCGTCCGCGTCATTGGCGGTGACCTGTGGGGAGAGGGACAACATTTGGCTTTTGGCAATGGCTTGGGCTTTTGGAGATCAGAATGAGAGAGGCAATCAGTCCTACTGATTTGGTTCTTCATTATGTTTATAACTCCATTTCATTGTTGGTTAGGTGTGGGGTTCAAATTAGGGCTGTACTGTGGCTGTAAGGGAATTTTGATTTCTTTGTTTTTTTTTAAACTTTCTGTAGAGAAATATAGAGTTTGCTTGTTTGTTCACTCACTTTAGAAGAAATGGCACCCTTTTCACATTGGCTTATTATAGCGCCAGCAGGAGGCCACAACCTGACCTGCCCTAGTGGAGACCTGTTATAGCGCCCCCAGGAGGCCACAACCTGACCTGCCCTGGTGGAGACCTGTGCCCTGAGGGGCACTTTTTCTAGTTTGGTTCTTCATTGTTTATACGGTAACTCCATTTCATTGTTGGAATTTTGATTTCTTTACTTTCTGAGAAATATAGAGTTTGCTTGTTTGTTCACTCACTTTCACTCAGACTTTCCTGCTCTTACCAAAATCTTCTTACCAAATTCCACCCATGCTCCTTCACTCACTCTTCTCTCGCTTGCTCACTCCTTCTCTGCTTCACTTCTCTGTTTACAAAAACATAGGCCTCAGTTCTGAGTGGGACTGTTCCATTGTCAGTGACAAGGATTTTCAAATTAAAGTGCTTGTATATTTCATGATCCAGCACCTGTGTTGTGACAATCAACACACTCTGAGGGTTGATCTGAAAGAAATTGGTTTCGTTCACTTTTTTGATTTGATTTCTTTACTTTCTGAGAAATATAGAGTTTGCTTGTTTGTTCACTCACTTTCACTCAGACTTTCCTGCTCTTACCAAAATCTTCTTACCAAATTCCACCCATGCTCCTTCACTCACTCTTCTCTCGCTTGCTCACTCCTTCTCTGCTTCACTCGTTCATTCACTCCTTCTCTGCTTCACTCGTTCATTCACTCCTTCTCTGCTTCACTCGTTCATTCACTCCTTCCTTCCATACAGTACCTTGCTCCCTCTCACTCCCCACGTGCTCACTATTTCTCCCTCCCTCACCTGCAGGGGTGGAAAGTAACTACCGGTAAGTACTGTACTTAAGTACAATTTTGAGGTATTTACTTTTCTAGAGTAATTCCAATTTCCAATACTTTTACACTTCTACTCCACTACATCTCAGACAAATACTGTACTTTTACTCCACTACATTTATTTGAAAACTTTAGTTACTCGTTACTTCATAGATTCTGATTATTATTACACAACACACCACTTCAGCACTATATACATTTAGACCATTTGAAAATAGGCAATCTACAAACTCACAATGTGAGCTTGTAGATCTACTATTTAAAATGTATTTTTATACATGAAATGGGACCTTCTGCAAAATGAGTACTTTCCACTTTAAGTGCATTTTGATAGCAATACTTTTGCACTTTAAGGGGCGACTCACACGGTCGCAACAGATTGATGTATGCTTGTTGTATACAAAGGGTGTGATACATCTTGCCCCAATGCATTTCCAATGGGAGTCACATGGTTTGACTTGTTTGATTTGTGTTGTATGAGGGGGAGGGGGGCAGTCGAAACACAGCCGAAAGCCATACAACAGCTTGTAGTCCAAAATGTTGAATTAAACCATGTGACTTCCATTGGAAATGCATTGACACATGCATCCATGACACACAACATTCATACAACAAGCATGCATCAATGTTTTAAAGGTGTGAGTGAGGCCTGACTCAGGTAGATTTTGAATTCCGGACTTTTACTTGTAACAGAGTATTTCTATATTGCAGTATTGATACTTTTACTTAACTATGTGAGTACTTTTGCCACCACTGCTCACCTGTATGACGGTGGTTCCAGCAGGCATGTTCTCAGCCAGGAAAGCCTTGTAGGGGCTGGCCTCAAACACCGGCTCGTTGTCGTTCACATCTTGGACCTGAATGCTGACGGACACCAGCGAGGCCACGTCTGTCCCGTTGTGGTTCCCCTGGGCGATCACGTCTATCTGGTACCACTTGGTCTTCTCATGGTCCATGGTCTTCTGAACCAGCAGCGTCCCACTCTCTTTGTCCAGGCTGAACACTCTGTCTTGGTTGCTCTCCACCGTGTTGCCATCCACCAGGCTGTATATGAGTGGCATGTCGGAGTCTGCCCTCACCGAGCCTATCTCCGTGCCGACGGCCACATCCTCGGATGCCGTGAAGGAGTACAGAGGTTCTGAGAACTTCGGGAGGGGAACCTCGGGCGGCACCACCTTGATCTGAACGGGAACAGTGGTGTTCCGGAACGGCAGACCTCCGTCACGTGCCTTGACCTTGAAGTTGAAGATCTTGTTCTCCATGCTGGCCAAGCTCTCCTTGACGGTCACGATGCCAGTGAATGGGTTGATCTCAATGACGTCTTCTGTGATCTCCTCCTCTACCTCATCCACAGTGTACGTCACGTCTGCATTTTTGCCTTCATCTGCGTCGTACGCTATGATCTGGATCACGGGCGAACCTTTATTTACAGTCGACTGGATAGCAACATGGTATGCTGTCGCCTTGAACTGGGGAGCATTGTCATTCTCATCTGTGAGGATAATCTTGACCGTACAGAATGCCACTCTCCCTCCACCATCTTTGGCCATTACTTTGATGGCTATCACTCTCTGAGTGGGGTTTTCCCTGTCCAGAGGCTGTGTTGTGATTATCTGCCCGTTGTTGTCGATGGCGAATGTCTCGTCGGCTAGTTTGTTTATGATGGTGTAGTCCACACTACCATATGGACCATCGTCTGGGTCTATAGCAGCCAGTCGGATAACCCGGGTTCCAGCCTCTGCATTCTCGGCCAGCTCTGCTTCGTAGATGCTCTGCTTGAAGTGGGGGCTGTGTCTGTTGCTGCCCATCATGTCGATGTTCACTGGGGCTGTATTCTGGAACACTCCATCTGAAACTGCCACTGTCAGGTTATAGTAGGGATCCAGATTCCTCTTGCATACGTTGGAGAATGAGATGATCCCCGATGATTCATTGATGTTGAAATACCTGCCTTCATTCCCTGAGAGAATCTTATACTGAAGGTTGTTCAGATCCTTGGTATCAGGGTCTGAGGCTTGGATTTTGATGACAATGTGGCCACATTTAGCCATTTCATCCAGTGTGGCTTCGTATTGGGATTCCATAAAGTTTGGCGGGTTGTCATTGATGTCAGTGATGTTTACAAAAACATAGGCCTCAGTTCTGAGTGGGACTGTTCCATTGTCAGTGACAAGGATTTTCAAATTAAAGTGCTTGTA
This sequence comes from Electrona antarctica, assembly GCF_951216825.1. Lineage (NCBI taxonomy): Eukaryota > Metazoa > Chordata > Actinopteri > Myctophiformes > Myctophidae > Electrona > Electrona antarctica. The sequence goes on along the minus strand of NC_136806.1, from coordinate 46,231,679 downwards.
TATTTCATGATCCAGCACCTGTGTTGTGACAATCAACCCACTCTGAGGGTTGATCTGAAAGAAATTGGTTTCGTTCCCTTCTGTTTTCACTATCTGGAAGGTCAGGTCTTTATTTCTCCCTGAGTCTTTATCTGACGCAGATAGCTGTATGACGGAAGTGCCCACAGGAAGTCCCTCTGCTAGGTCCACTGTTTGAGTCAGGTTTGAGAAAACAGGAGCATTGTCATTGACATCCTCTACTTCTATTTCAACTGTGGCTTCAGAAAAAGCACCAGTCACAGAGTCAGTTGCCCGCACTGTTAACACGTGCATGGACTGGCTCTCATAGTCCAAGGGGTTAATGACGGTCAACACTCCCGATTTGAAATCAATGTGAAAATGTTTCGATACATTTTCTTCCTGGAGGTTGTAAATAAGCCGATATCCCTCTGGGTTCCTCGCCTGGACATGCAAAATGGTGGTGAAAGGGGGCACATTTTCGGGGACCTTGAGTGGGTAGAGCAGCGTCTGGAACACTGGGTTGGTTCGGTTTCTCACTTGGATGCTGAGTTGTGCCGAAGTGGTCAGGCTGGGATTACCCACATCTGTAGCCAGAACGGTCAACACATACTTACTTAGGGCGTCGAAGTCAAGAGGCCTTTGGAGGGACACATCGCCAACATAGGGGTCTATTCTGAAAAGATCATAATCCTCCTCTAATAAGTACATGATCGATGCACTCTCGGCCAGGTCGCTGTCATTTGCAGTCACTTGGTACAAAACATCTCCAGGCTCAGAATCTTCATTTATCAGCATGAAAAAGGGCAGGTTGAGAAACTGTGGGGGGCTGTCATTGACATCATCTATGTAGACCTTGACCTGAGTTACAGCTCTCCTCTGGGGCATCCTCATGTCTCTTACCTCCACCATAACATCATACGTATCCTGCTCCTCTCTGTCAAACGGAACACCAGTGGTTTCCAGAACCCCTGATGTCTGGGATATGGCAAACCTGCCCATCGGGTTTAATACAGAGTATACTAGAGGCTCGTTCAGGTAGCTGCCCTTTGCTCTGAGTGCTGCTAAGGTTTTGACAGAGCTGAGATTCTCTACGACACTAGCCGAGTACACTTTCAGCTCAAATCCGAGATCACTTGCAGTCATATTGGTGATGTTCATCTTGACGAGAGCCGTGTCTTTGTAGAGGCCATCGGAGGCTTTGACAAGCAGCTGGTGAAAGGGTGTAAACTCAGAGAAACTGTTCACGGTGATGACACCAGTGTCAGGGTGAATCAAAAACTCGTTGTGTAGATTCCCCTCAATGATGCTGTATGACACATCCGAGTCAGCATCATGTGCTGTCACCCGCACAACCTCCGTACCTTGGGCTGCTGGGAAGAAGACAAAAGGCTCATACACTGGCACAGCGAATATTGGTGGGCAGTCGTTGAGGTCTAAGATGCGGATGGTGACTTTGGCAGACTCTGCTGCATACAGCCAGGGCTCCCCTGAGTCCCTCACCTGAACGCTGAAGCGATACTCAGACTTGGCCTCAAAATCGACAGGTGACACCAAGGAAATGGTGCCCATGTTTGAGTCTATCTTGAAGACTTGAAGAGCCTCTGGCTCTAGAATGTGATAGGCCAACAACGAGTTTGAGTCTCTGTCTGCATCTGAGGCTTGGATAACCAAAGGAGCGTTCCTCTCCCCCATCACCACGCTGTTTACATGAGCTGACTCACTTATCTGTCCCACATACTCCCGCTGCTGAAAGACAGGGGCGTTATCGTTCTCATCGATCACATATATATGAACAACAGTCTCAGACAAGGCCCCTGTCATGGTGAAGGCCGACACTCTGAGCTCGTAGGAGGGGAATTTCTCAAAATCCAGCGGTTCTTGGATGGAGATGAACCCAGTGTAGGAGTTGATGTGAAATGTCCCATGGGGGTCACCTTTTCCAATGCTGTAATGCACGGCAGAGGGGCTAGAGGCTGAAACGGTGACCACAGGGGTCCCGGGCAGGCTCGATTCGCTGATCTCTGCAAAATAGTCTTCTGAGGGGAAAGCGGGTGGTGTTTGTTCAGAGATGCGTATGTGGACATTGACAGAACAGAGGTCGCTGCGTTGAGGGAAGCCCTGGTCAGTGGCCTTCACCGTCAACTGAAACTGGTCCTGCGGCTGAAGATCCAGTGGTTTGGATAAACTGATGGAGCCCAGCTCCGAGTCTATGGAGAAGACGTGGTCAACGTTCCCTGTGGGAGAAGAAAGAAAGTTACATATAGTTGCTCTCAGTTGAAGTTTAGTTCAATTGCCTAAAAGAAGTTCAAGTTAAAAAAGGTTTCCCATGACTTAACTGACGAAAAAATAATATATTTAATTGGGTATAGAATGTTTTATTTAAACATTTCTGACCCACAAAGGCAAAGAGTTTGAAACCACTGTAAGAGCAACATAAGTATCCATCATACATTAATTCACTTTAAGTCCAACATTTTCAAAGTTACCCTTTGAAAACTTGGTCTGTTTTCATCAGGGTGCATTCTGGCTCGGCAGAGCTTGTTTTAAAGCAAAGTAGAGAGTAAGAGAACTCCCCATTGTAATTTATCCTCTTCATTCAGTTGATTTGACAGAAATATTAAAAAGAGAGCAAAAGAATATGAGCCGTACTGTGGCTGTATATTTTCTTTAAACATGGCAAGGAAAAGAAAGAAAAAGAGTAGGTAGGAAGGAGGAAATACACGCAGTCCACCTACCAGAGTGCAAGGAGTAGCTGATGTGAGCATTGCTGCCTGTGTCTTTGTCCAGGGCCTTCACCCTAAGGACCTCTGTCCCCTTGGGGGTCAGGTTGGAGATGCGGACCTCATAGCGTGGGCTCAGGAAGGCGGGGGAGTGGTCGTTACAGTCCTCCACGTGCACCACCGCCTTCACAAAGTTCCGCTTAACAGGGATTTCCTGGTCACGCACCTGATGAAGAGAAAGAACACGCTTTACATTTGTTTACGGGTGTGTGCACGCGCGTGTGAGTCTTTTTTGTCATTGTGGACTGTGAAACGTTTTAAATATTGAAGGAGAAGGAAGCAGTGAGGTTCTGGGGTGAAATAGATGAAGAGAATGTGGTTAGCATAGGTAGAGAAATGGGGGGCTTAGAGAAGAGAAGAGTTCAGAGTCGTTCACAAGTGGCAATAAAGTGCCTGGTGTATTTATGGGAAGTGGCCAAGGTGAATTTATCCCAACACCACATGGTAAGATAGGGAGATAATGGGCAAAGGATCAGGGTGTGGTTTAATGCCCGAGGTACACATTGTATCTGTGTGGACACTGGATTATTTTTCTGCAAAAATTATGTATGTTGTATTTTATACATGACTAGTAAATTCATACATTTTACTATGATGGGTTGATGGGCAATAATACCAAACTCCTCTCCTCTCCTCTCCTCTCCTCTCCTCTCCTCTCCTCTCCCACAAATAATCTCATGCTCTACATGTACCTGACTGTTATCATACCATGATAATGAGCGTATGAACAGAGATCTCCTCATAGTCCAGTTTCTCTGTTATGACCAGCACTGCACTCTTGGGGTCGAGGTGGAAGTACTTGGTACTGTCAGGGTGGAGGCTGCTGTGGATGGAGTAGACCAGCCTGCTGTTGATGTCTGCGTCCTGGGCACTGATCTGCAGGATGTCCTTCCACGGCGCTGTATCCTCCGGAACCCTCACCTAGGTAGGGTACAGCGTTATATTGACTGCGGTCGAGATCATGGATGCCATGCCAGACTTTGTATATTGTATGTACAACAGATGTGATAAATGACAGAGACAAATAAACTAACTAACTAACTAACTTTCCGGTCCTTCATTGCCTTTGCCATCCCCAGTTCCTGCTTACTGATGCATGTGTCCCTAGTCCCTGTAGTCTGGCATTACAATTACCAAAGTTAAAATAAAATGAAATATCTACAAGCTCACAATGTGTGAGCTTGTAGATCAACTACTTTCGAATAGCTGAAGTAAAAAATAGGGCTTGAGTGATTAATGCTTTTTCTTGTATTAAGAAAATAAAGCTGCATAGTAACTAGTAACCAAAGCTGTCAAATGATTGTAGCGGAGTAAAACATACAATATTTGCCTCTGCTCTGAGATGCATTGGAATAGAAGTTTAAAGTATATAAAAAAGTAAATACTTTTTACGAATTACCTAGTAATTACAGTACTTGAGTAAATGCTATACCACCACTGAGTGATTAATCTTTCCAAGGCCTATGATCAGGATAAGTTTCCCAAAGCGCAGAAAACGCTGAGCCTCCACAACCATGAAACACACTAAAAGTTTAATGGCAGCCTCGGAAAGAGAAGACAGAGAAGCAGAGAAGCAGCAGCAGGGAATTTGGATTAAAATAGACACCTTGAGCGAACTCATTTCGTATACTTATACTTATTTGTTGTATAATCAACAACCCACTCGGAACACGGGCATTTCTTTCATTTTATTTTCAATTCATCTCATGGTATTTGACTTTAATGAGAAACGCCAGCTGTCTGTGATGACCTATACAAGGTAGCCAAGGACATGGTAAATACTTAGAGGCCAGAATCAAACCCTGTACTTTATTTTGCATGCTGTGATAATCTACAGCAAGTGGCATGAACCTTCCATCCCCTGCTGGTCTAGACTCTTCTGACTCCTGGCTACCAAGCTGTGAAATGCCTCCTTCCCTTTGGTCAGGACTGCAGAGTCACTTTCCTATTTTCTGGCACAGTCTTGGAAACCTTCATATTAAACCTAATTTCAAGCTTACCCCCCCCTCAGGGTTCAATCCAATCTTCCTCCATCCTACCATGCCTCTACGCTGTGTTTGCATCTGCATTTAGTTTCATCTGTATGTAGATTAGATGTTAGGTATGTGGTTACTGGATATCGTATGCTGTTACTTCTGTAGCATATCGGTTTTCTAATAGCACTCTAATACCACGGACCGTTGCCTTTTTGCGCAACACATGTTCATGGCCCCTACTCTGAACTTGTTCTTAAAAAAGAAATCGCTCTGGATGAGCGTTCCAATGGCTAAATTGTACAGTTGAGAGGAAGACAGCATAGGGGAAGCACATGCATGCAAAAAGATGTGGTGGTGAGATTTGATCCTAGGCCAGGAAAGGGTACAACGTACTGTAGGCTCATGCAGGTATCTCCACCACACTGTGCTTCTATGTTTCAGAGCAGTGATCCTCATGATGCTTCTATGTTTCAGAGCAGTGATCCTCATGATGCTTCTATATTTCAGAGCAGTGATCCTCATGATGCTTGTGCACTTGGAACAGCATTTTACAATGACAAATCCAATATAATATCTCTGCTGTCGGGAAGAAACCAACTAACTACAAAATGTTCATTTTTCAGGAAATTTAAAATATAGGCTACATTTATCAGGAAATTAAGAAAACCTTATATATTTTTTTAAACAAAGCAACACTGCCTCATCAAAGTCGGTGACTTTATATATTGCCAATTACTTACACTAGAGGGGTGCCCTTGGGGCCTCTACAGCGGTGCCCGTTGGGCACTGGAAATGCATGCCCCACCCAGATATTATGTCTGTGTCCCTTTTATGCCCATATATGGAGTTCTTTGTCAGGCATGCCCAAATATGGAGTCTATGCAGACGTCAGAATGATGTCAGAACAAGCCAGCTCCATATATGGACCCGGGGCAGGGGCCCTGTCCAGAGCCCGGGCAGAGGCCTTTTTGGGGCGCTTCTGGACAACCGTGTGTCCGACCGACTCGACACCGGGCACTGCACTCCCTGTGGTGGTGTGGAACATGTGTGTCGAATTTGAAGTCGGAGACTTGGTGCATTTATAGATAGATAGATAGATAGATAGATAGATAGATAGATAGATAGATAGATAGATAGATAGATAGATAGATAGATAGATAGATAGATAGATAGATAGAGAGATAGATAGATAGATAGATAGATAGATAGATAGATAGATAGATAGATGAGAGGACTGGAGAGGTGCTGTTTTAGCAGACATTTTGAGGGTCCAAAGGAGTTAAGGTTTTCGTTTTTTGTCTTTTTAATACTTTAACCAACACACAGACGTAAAGAGTGTTCAATAGCATTGATTCATGAAACAAAATCAAACACCTCAAAAATCGAGTTAGGTGGTTTCTCCCCGACAGCAACGATATGAAACATAATATACCTTCAGTGAACCAGCACAATTCTGCTCTCACCTCATACAGTGGCTTCAGGAAGACAGGCCGATGCTCGTTCATGTCCAGCACTTTGATATAGGCCTGTAGTTGTGGAGATGGAATAAGAAAGAAGGAACTATTTAAGAAAAAACTATTTGTGAACAAATGGTCCAAGAAATCGAAACTCATTCTACGGTTGTATCTATTGTAAGTCTCCCTGGGTAAGTGCAGCATCTAAGTGTTAATTATAGAAATCTAGTAGACACTTAAAGACCCATTACAGAATCACTTGAATCACTTGAAGTGCAGAGTATGACTGCTTAAATTATTTTGTCTTCTTTTTGTTAATTAGTTTTATGTATTTTACAATTTAGGCATTTAGCAGAAGCTCTTAATCCAGAGCGATTTACATTAAGCAATAACAAAAAAGCATGGCATACATCACATGCATAAAAAGTAGTTGGGTAAGCTAAGAACGTAACAGTGGAGTATCTATATAATGAAACTATATATATAAACTATGCAACTATACATATGTACTATAAAGTGCTATGACTACATACAATGCAATTCTAGTGCTGTCTATGTAACATGCTTGCTATAAGTCTGTATAAAATGCTATCTAAGTCTACATAAAGTGCTATCTAAGGGGCTAGGGCAAGTCCTACGGGCCATGATGGAGTCTGAAAAGGTGGGTTTTCAGACTACGCCGGAAGATTGGGAGTGAGGCTGCAGTTCTGACTGCAATGGGAAGTGCATTCCATAGTTTTGGAGCCGGAAGGGAGAAGAGTTTGGGACGTGTGGAGTGTTGTCCCGGCGTTTTTAGTGAAGGTACTTCCAGCTTCCCTGCGTTGGCTGTTCTGAGTGCGCGGGAGGGTTTGTAGGGTTCGATTATACTTGTGAGATATGGGGGAGCCATGCCTTTGGTTGCTTTGAATGCCAGCATCAGAGTTTTGTATTCTGTGCGGGCAGCGACCGGGAGCCAATGGAGGGAGCAGAGAAGGGTGGAGACGTGTGAGAATTTTGGCTGGTTGAAGACCAAGCGAGCTGCGGCATTTTGGATCAGTTGGAGAGGTTTAAGTGCACATGCCGGTAGCCAGTAAGGAGGGAGTTACAATAGTGAAGTTTTGACAAGACTGTTTTCTGGATTAGGAGCTGGGCTGACTCCTGGGTGAGGAACGGTCTAATTCGTCGTATGTTATTGTAAACCTACAGGATCGAGTGACAGTTGTGATGTGTGTTTTACCCAAACTCCCTCTGTGATTCCCTTACTTGGCTGTAACACAGTGACTGGCATGCTGTTGTTGTTGTCAGAACATAACTTCTGAACTACATGTACAGATTTGTAGCTCACCTCATCGGACTCAATTTAGAGTCGTTTTGGCAGAAAGTTGACTTTGCATCACAAATTCCTGGAAACAATCTAGTTGTTTGTGTATCAACTAACCTGTGTGGTTGCATGTTGGTGTCCATCTGTAACTGTGATGGTCAGGTTGTAGTTAGAACGTCTGCCTGCATCCAGACGCCTGGCAATCAATATGGTCCCTGTGTTCCTTTGAATGTCAAAGTCCTTTTCCTCGTCACCACCTGGCACAGAGAAGAGGGAGAAAGGAGAAAGAGAGAATCAGACAGACAGAGATAAAGAAACTGTTTTAATTTGTATTCCCCCCTGATATGAATCAATCCACCACAGCGGGACAGGTTGACAAAACCCTGTTTTTCCACATCCATCCATCCAGATGATTGGAGGGCACTGAGACAATCAGATAGATGGGTTGTTTGTTGATGCGAAAACACCACTGGCTGGATTAATTCATTCATTAACTGACTGATTGGTTGATTGGCCATCTGGCTGAGCAACAATACTCATTCTCATTTCCTGCCATGGTGGCTTGTTAGCCGACTGTCTGTCTGGCTGGCTGATTGGTTGGTTGTTTGGTTGGTACAGTACAGGTTGGTACAGGTTGCTTGTTTGGGTGACTGGCTTTCAGTCACTCTGCCTGGCTGACTGGCTGGCTTGTTGTAATTAAGCAGGCTGCCCAGATCACAGCGTCTGGTTTCCCAGATAAATTAAACGTTGACAGGAGTGGTTCAACTTCAATTTACCACGTTTTACTTTACGTTTTCTCTTCATAGGTGATATGGTGAATGCTTGAGGGTTTATACAGTTGAAGGAAATCAGCTCGAGTCTGAAGTAATTATATCATAAAACTACAGAGAGCACTATGGGGGACGAGCCAAGATGAACATATTGTAAATGTAATCTATATCTAAAGTAACAATTTACAATGGTCTTAGACTCTTATTCCAATGTATTAACCTGTGTATGAACATACTGTAAACTGTCACGTTGTGTCCAGAAGCAGAAGCAGACAAGCAAGGCAGATCAAACCCAGTGATACTTTAATAAACAAAGAACAGGCTTACAGCAGCGGAGGCAGGCAAACAGCAAAGACATAATACACAATGCAACATCTATACTAGGATCTGGCGGTGAGTGAACAGAATGGGTCCAGTTTTATAGGCTGCAGGCTGATTAGTGAAGTGTGAGTTATTGTCAAGCAACTGTAGGGCTGAGGAGGGAATAGAGTGTAAGATAGAGAGAGAGAGAGAGAGAGAGAGAGAGAGAGAGAGAGAGAGAGAGAGAGAGAGAGAGAGAGAGAGAGAGAGAGAGAGAGAGAGAGAGAAACAGACAGGTGGAGAGACAAATCGTGACAGTAAACACCTACAGTATTATATATTAAGTATAGAATTTCATTTTTGGTGTTTATTGTGCTGTAACATCCCCATAGCGGTGTTATGTACCCATAGCGGTGTAATAGGTTAATACACTGAAATAACGAAACTACTACAACAACCACAGATCAGACAAGAGGACCCACTGAATTTAAGCATATGACTAAGCGGAGGAAAATAAACTAACAAGGATAAAGTTGCAAAGGAATGTGAACAAGGCAAGTACGTATGTGGACTTCAGTACGTATGTGGACTTCAGTACGTATGTGGACTTCAGTACGTATGTGGACTTCAGTACGTATGTGGACTTCAGCTGCACCCAAAGCACCAATCAGTACCCTTCTTTTGCCAGTTGGTGCACCCTATGCCATTTTCTGATTCAGCAATTATGTCATAACGAGTGTCACCTGGGTCATGATCTCCATTCTATACAAAAATATAACTGCCTATTAGACAATCTCTCGCCCACTGTGACTCGCTTTCTCTCTCTCGTTACCTCACTGTTTGTATGTCTTATTCTATTTTATTCTGTACCTACCCCCTCCCTCTCTTCCTGTTTTATCTCCCTCTCTCCCTTCTGCTTACTCTCTCTCTCTCTCTCTCTCTCTCTCTCTCTCTCTCTCTCTCTCTCTCTCTCTCTCTCTCTCTCTCTCTCTCTCTCTCTCTCTCTCTCTCTCTCTCTCTCTCTCTCTCTCTCTCGCTCTCTCTCTCTCTCACTGTCCCTGATCACAGTGTTGTATCTTTGGGGAGACATTTGGCTGTGACGCATTTTGAACAGAATGCTAACCCAGCATGAGTGAAACTCACGCTTGCTGAACCAGATGGTGTTTATTAAGAAATCCACCTTTTGAAGCCTCTCAGGGCTCCTACTAATCTACTCTATTTCAATAATACATTATACATGTAATTCCGATATGGCCGCCAGATTCGTGTCAAATTGACCGGGGAAGTGGAACAAAATGTAATGATGTTCACTTCTCGAATTAGAAATAATTTGATTTGGTTGGTTTGAGAGAGTGAGTTTTTTTTCTTTTACTAGGTCTCTTCATCTCCGTTTCGCACTCTCAGTCTCTCACTCATCACCTTTTTCCAGACTCACTATTTCTTTCTTGTACACACGCACGGCACGCACACACACACACACACATACACGCGTGTGCGCACGCACACACGTGTATGTGTGACACAGTCACACTCACACACATTGCTTGCGTCATTGACTTCCTCTTATTTCAGTAACACTCATCGCTACCTGGCTGTCTTCACGGTTGGAGACCATTGGAGGCTTCATTTGTTTGAAAGGAAATAGGACAGTCCACATTGCTTTGTACTTTTTGTTCTTTGGTGAGACAGTAGGAAATACACAGTGAAAGGTTTAATCCTCAGCCACTGTTGTTACAAAGACACGCATCGATATCCATCGACGGATATTGTGCCATAGTTTTATGGCTTAAACTTTCCTCTCACCTTGGGAATATGACATCGTACATCTCCAAACAGAAAGTACAAGTATAACATTATCGCGTCTTTCTGCTGAAGATGGTCTTTTTGCTGAACTTGATATAATTTTGGAACAGGCCAATATTCTTTAGTGGGGCTCTGTATAGGTAACAGTGGTTCTTTAGTGGGGCTCTGTATAGGTAACAGTGGTTCTTTAGTGGGGCTCTGTATAGGTAACAGTGGATATTCTTTAGTGGGGCTCTGTATAGGTAACAGTGGATATTCTTTAGTGGGGCTCTGTATAGGTAACAGTGGATATTCTTTAGTGGGGCTCTGTATAGGTAACAGTGGATATTCTTTAGTGGGGCTCTGTATAGGTAACAGTGGCCTATAATGTAATATTCTTTAGTGGGGCTCTGTATAGGTAACAGTGGCCTATAATGTAACATATTCTTTAGTGGGGCTCTGTATAGGTAACAGTGGATATTCTTTAGTGGGGCTCTGTATAGGTAACAGTGGCCTATAATGTAATATTCTTTAGTGGGGCTCTGTATAGGTAACAGTGGCCTATAATGTAACATATTCTTTAGTGGGGCTCTGTATAGGTAACAGTATTCTTTAGTGGGGCTCTGTATAGGTAACAGTGGTTCTTTAGTGGGGCTCTGTATAGGTAACAGTGGCCTATAATGTAACAAAGCTTTAGTGGGGCTCTGTATAGGTAACAGTGGCCTATAATGTAACAAAGCTTTAGTGGGGCTCTGTATAGGTAACAGTGGTTCTTTAGTGGGGCTCTGTATAGGTAACAGTGGCCTATAATGTAACAAAGCTTTAGTGGGGCTCTGTATAGGTAACAGTGGCCTATAATGTAACATATTCTTTAGTGGGGCTCTGTATAGGTAACAGTGGCCTATAATGTAACATATTCTTTAGTGGGGCTCTGTATAGGTAACAGTGGCCTATAATGTAACAAAGCTTTAGTGGGGCTCTGTATAGGTAACAGTATTCTTTAGTGGGGCTCTGTATAGGTAACAGTATTCTTTAGTGGGGCTCTGTATAGGTAACAGTGGTTCTTTAGTGGGGCTCTGTATAGGTAACAGTGGCCTATAATGTTCTTTAGTGGGGCTCTGTATAGGTAACAGTGGCCTATAATGTTCTTTAGTGGGGCTCTGTATAGGTAACAGTGGCCTATAATGTTCTTTAGTGGGGCTCTGTATAGGTAACAGTGGCCTATAATGTTCTTTAGTGGGGCTCTGTATAGGTAACAGTGGCCTATAATGTTCTTTAGTGGGGCTCTGTATAGGTAACAGTGGTTCTTTAGTGGGGCTCTGTATAGGTAACAGTGGTTCTTTAGTGGGGCTCTGTATAGGTAACAGTGGTTCTTTAGTGGGGCTCTGTATAGGTAACAGTGGTTCTTTAGTGGGGCTCTGTATAGGTAACAGTGGTTCTTTAGTGGGGCTCTGTATAGGTAACAGTGGTTCTTTAGTGGGGCTCTGTATAGGTAACAGTGGTTCTTTAGTGGGGCTCTGTATAGGTAACAGTGGTTCTTTAGTGGGGCTCTGTATAGGTAACAGTGGCCTATAATGTAACAAAGCTCTGTATAGGTAACAGTGGCCTATAATGTAACAAAGCAGGCTCGTGATAATCCCCGCCTTCCTTTTCCCTTTCCCACCTTTTCTGGCACGTTGTTGGAAAAGGTGGGAAGCTGTTCCCCTCCTCCTTTTCATGCATGCTTTCATTCTCTCCGCCCTAATATTGCACCAAGACTTTTTTTGTTTGTTTACACGCTCATCTGCCATAAGTTACGGTAAAACATCTTGGTGGTCTGGCATGTATAGCTCATTGACTCCACATACCACATATACTGTATAGGCTCTAATGACAGTGTGTCGTGGGTTTTAATACGGATCCCATTGACCTTTTCTGCGTGTCACGCCCAGTCTCTCGCTCCCTGTTTCCTGTCACTCCACTGTGTACTATCAATAAAGCCCCAAGTCAAGTCCAGATTTGAAAGGTCTAGCTGAAAATAGTTCATACAGACACATGTACGAATGAAATTCAAACCATTCAAAACTTCTTAACCATGCAGTGACATTTAGCCAAAAACAATAAAATAAAGAAATATTCTATTATAGTAGACCGCAAACTATAACTAGGTGAATAATGGTTTATAATCTATGTTAGTAACTGATCCACTCCACTGTGTTCTAATCTATTCTATTGCGCCGTACCACTGATTTCAAAGACAGAGTGAGGGAATGTTGTTTTATGAAGGAATTCCTCTCCCACAGTGATATGATCATATTTATATTCCTCCTTTCTCTTCCTCTCTGTGCAGAAGCAGGCAGATGAATATCTCTCTCTCTGTGATTCCATAACAATGTGATCTCTCAAGGATAACAGATGAACACTTTCTCAGTTGACACAGTTAGTCAAACATGGGCACCCTGGGGTCCAAACTGGTGAGAGCACTATTGTGTAGCACACCTGGCCGCTGTGACATTGGCATCTTCTTGCTCAAATGTTTTTTTTCCCCTTCTCGTTCAATTATTTTGGCTGGTGAAACAAAAATGTCATTAATCACATGAACCATGGTGACCTTATTCTGGGCACATCATAATAGGTCATCCCAATGTATGAATGAATGGACCATTGTAAAATGCTTTGAGTAAGCTGTGCATAGAAAAGCGCTATAAAAATGCAATCCATTTTGTGAATGTTCGGCAAAAATAGGAAAACATTGAGCCAAAACAGAAGAACGTTACGCAGGAATTAAGAACATTCAGCGAAAATAGCAGCTCTACAAGCTCAAAGCTTGATCATCTATTTTTGCTATTTGACGTACAACGAGGTACGGGGTTAAGTGGTTAAAAACATAATCTCAGTCTTTCAGTTAGCTATTATTATCATCCGTCAGATCTGATCTTGTAGTCACAGACCAATCAAAAGGTGAGATAGGTGGACAGGGCAGGAGAAAAGGATATGGAGGGAGAGAGTGAAGGGATAGAAACAAGAGAAAGAGAGAGGGACAGAGAGAGACAGAGAGGGACAGAGAGAGACAGAGAGGGACAGAGAGAGACAGAGAGAGACAGAGAGGGACAGAGAGAGACAGAGAGGGACAGAGAGAGACAGAGAGGGACAGACAGAGAGACAGAGAGAGACAGAGAGGGACAGAGAGAGACAGAGAGGGACAGAGAGGGACAGAGAGAGACAGAGAGAGACAGAGAGGGACAGAGAGAGACAGAGAGAGACAGAGAGAGACAGAGAGGGACAGAGAGAGACAGAGAGGGACAGAGAGGGACAGAGAGAGACAGAGAGGGACAGAGAGGGACAGAGAGAGACAGAGAGGGACAGAGAGAGACAGAGAGGGACAGAGAGAGACAGAGATGGACAGACAGAGACAGAGAGGGACAGAGAGAGACAGAGAGGGACAGAGAGGGACAGAGAGGGACAGAGAGAGACAGAGAGGGTCAGAGAGAGACAGAGAGGGACAGAGAGAGACAGAGAGACACAGAGAGGGACAGAGAGGGACAGAGAGAGACAGAGAGAGACAGAGAGAGAGAGAGAGAGACAGAGAGAGACAGAGAGAGACAGAGAGAGACAGAGAGGGACAGAGAGGGACAGAGAGAGACAGAGAGGGACAGAGAGAGAGAGAGAGGGACAGAGAGAGACAGAGAGAGACAGAGAGAGACAGAGAGAGACAGAGAGGGACAGAGAGAGACAGAGAGAGACAGAGAGGGACAGAGAGAGACAGAGAGGGACAGAGAGAAACAGAGAGAGAGGGAGACAGAGAGAGACAGAGAGGGACAGAGAGAGACAGAGAGAGACAGAGAGAGACAGAGAGAGACAGAGAGGGACAGAGAGGGACAGAGAGGGACAGAGAGACGAGGAGAGTATTAAGTCACAGTTGTCCCGGCCTGGCTTGGAACACACCTCCTGCTGATGACTAGCTGACCAGACATAGCTGCCTGTCTACGATAGACCAATCACACCCGTGTGAAGTGACTGAGGGGCGCTCATTATATTAAAGTCTAACTCATGTTGATTAGGTGATGTAATGGTGATATAAAACAAACAGTGCAAACACAAACATTAAACGCCATTATCAATAAAGAGACAATATGACGTAAATGACACATTACGACGTACATTTTCCCTTCATTGTCAATGCGTTTACAAAACAAACATTGAACTAAAGACAAACATTAAACCTGTGTATAGGAGGGGCTATAGCGCCCCTCAAAAACGGGTGCAGACAAAACCTACGACAGCTCACGACCAGACGTGAGATTAATTGGCGTGACTGAGGTAAGTCAAAGTCCAAAGTCACGTTGGAATGATAAATACAGAAAATTGCGGTGATCTCACCGTCAATTCGGTGTAAATCACGTTGATAATGAGGCCCTAATGACAGAGCTATAGGCATGTACAGTACAAGGAGGGATGTTTGGGGCAGGGGGCGAGAGAAAGGTTAAGGGTGACCAGCTGACAGACAGGCATCTAAACATATGAATTCACTCCAAAAATGTAGCTACTATAAAAACTATAAAACTAATAATAGAGTTTGACGGCTCTAGCAGTGATTCTCAAACTGGACCGGTCACCAGTTTGACCATGCATTAGGCTATAGGACCCCCCATTTAATGGCATATCTATCTCTTGGCTGTGCACAAAGATGCTAAGTCCTTTTAGCGGTGCCGGCCCATGGGAGAGAACTGAAGAGGGAATCTTGAAAAAACAAGAACGTGGCCGCACATTAGAGTGCACTCTGGCTATTGGCGTGTGCGGCCACTTTCTTGTTTTTATCACGTTTCCCTCTTCATATCTATCTCTTGGACCCTCAATTTATATTGTAAAATCACTGTTAGTGTAACAGAGTTACAGACCCATGAGGATCCATTTGGTTCCTAACTATCATTTGGCTGGGGACCCCCTGGAACTCCCTCGGACCCCATTTTGGGAACCACTGACTTAAGCCATTTAAACAGTGCTTTGCATGAGCGCATACATGCGAGAGGATTCTGGGAGCGGCGCACGCTACCTGTGCTGGAATATTTTCGTGACATGGAGAGACATTGGAAACTGCTGCAGAGTTAAGTCTCCCAACTTCGGTACTGTATCCTACATTGTATGTCTTTCTGGAGTTATGTGCAACCTCCTTGTAGGCCTGAGGCACTCCATAAATAATAAAAGTTCATATAATTGACAGCTCCAGCCACTGCAGCCAGGCTATCTATATGATGCGCAGCCTGCGTTGCTAGTTCAGGCAGACAACCAGAGAGTGCGCCTACCTGATCAGGTGACTAGTCACATGATAAGAGCGGCAATTATTAGAACTAATTTACGTAGAGGTTTGAGAGAGCGAGTTTTCTTCAATTATGCTCAATACATATATATTCTAAATTAATTCTAAGAGTTGTCTGACTGAAGTTCAGTCTGTGCGCGTCGAAACTTATTCCAATCATGACGATGTGATTGGTGTTATTCAACAACGTAGGTAGACGGGAAACAGACATTCATTCGTTCACTATTTATTTATTTAACATACAACACACAGTTGGGCTTGCAAGTTGTGCGGACATGACAGGCAGCGAGGCGAGTGGGGGAAACTCTTTTGTATTGGATTTCCATCAAATAACTGTTGTTTGTTCGTATTCCGGTTATTCATGTCGTAAAATCGGGGCATTTCGAGAATATTTAAGTCATTTAATAGGGTTAGTTAAATGACTGTTTCAGCCGTGACATTAAAGCTAGGATCGGCTGTATAGGAATAATAGGATCACTAGATAAATGCCATGTTGAAGTGGACTTACACCAAAACCCAAGCTCGAAATGAAGGCAGGATATGCACACATGTGACTATCTGTGCAATAATGTGGTGATGCGGCTGATTTGCAAGGTGATTTTCTTTTAAATTGTTGAGCATTTCATAGTGGTCTCCTGTACAACTCTGGTTCAACATCTCCAGCCCAGTGGAGCAAAGGATACTTACTGCCCATTTCCATGCCATCAATCTAATTGTGGCTTAATGTAGACCTGGGGCAAACTTAACAAATGCCGCAATTAAGTATCTGGTACAATAGCATATCGACATGGGAGTCTAATGACTGTGGGGGAAATGCCTCCTGCCGGCTGTCCATGTATTTTCTCACTAAGACATTGCTCCTTATGGGTTATGGCCCTATACATTATCATTGTAGAAGTAGTCCCATGTGCCACTGCTATATGCCGTCTTTGCACTGTTGGCATTTTCCATTGAAGCTAAAGGTTCCTGCAGGCATCATCACATCCAGATACTGTACTGCAGCATCCATGTCCTGCATGCTCCCCCAGCATTATTCTCTTTAATAGGACTTTTGCTGACCTTTAGGAAATAAACTTGTGATGATGCTTGCAACATTTTGTATTCCCTGACACGAGGGAGCACTAAGTGCTAATAAAGTAAATGTCAGATGTGATCTTCCTCTTAAACCGGCCCTTTTAGGCCCTTTCACGCCAATGAGACACATATAAGAGAGAGAGATGTATGTAGGCTACACCAGAAGTCCTTGGATATAATCAGCAGTACAGTAGTTCAAGGAGCAGTCTCTTCTTCTGTTAATTAGTTTGAATTATGGAAATAAACTGTAACATACAATATAATAATATAATGAGACAGTCTGTCACAGTGTGTGTGTGTGTGTGTGTGTGTGTGTGTGTGTGTGTGTGTGCGTGCGCGCGTGTGTCTTTGCGTGCGTGCATGTGTGTGTGTGTGTGTGTGTGTGCGTGCGTGCGTGTGTGCGTGCGTGCATGTGCGTGCGTGTGTGTGTGTGTGCATGCATATGTTTGTGCGTGCATTGTGCGTGTGTGTGTGTGTTTGTGTGTGTGTGTGTGTGTGTGTGTGCGTGCGTGTGTATTTGCGTGCGTGCGTGTGTGCGTGTGTGCATGCATATGTTTGTGCGTGCATTGCGTGTGTGTGTGTGCGTGCGTGCGTGCGTGCGTGCGTGCGTGCGTGCGTGCGTGCGTGTCTCTTCCTCACCTGTGATATAGAACCACTTGAGCCTCTGCACCTCCGTCATGATGATCCCCACCATGTGAGTGACAGGCTCCGTTTCCATGACGGCGAAGGTGAAATGTGCCTCCTCAAATGTCAGGGGTTCTGTGGTGGCCGTGGGCCTGGACACCCACTCGATGTCCAGTCTGGAGGTGTAGGAGTGTGGAGGTGTGCCCCGGTCCGTCGCTTTGATCTGATGGAGGAGAAAGGGCAAGTACATTTACTCTCAACTCAAGTACTGTACAACTGTGAGGCACTTTTGCTTTACTTATGTACATTTTTCAATGCTTCATACTTCTACTCCACTACATCTCAGAGGGTTACTCCACTACAATTATTTGAAAACTTTAGTTACTTTGTAGAGGTAGTGTTTATTATTACAAAACACATACTGTACAGTGCAAGATTCAGCCTTATTTTATACAGCTATTCACAACTGGTTTTCACACGTTCGAAAAGCAACACATTGTGAGCTTGTACAGGTATATCTGGCTATTTTAGAAATAGTTTGGCAAATGTTGAAATATTATAGTACTTTTACTTTGGTACTATAAATATATCTTGTTGTTGCCAATCATTTTGTACTTTTACTGTTGGTTAGGTTTAATTGGGTTAAACTACAGCCTGGTTACCTACCATGGTTACCTACTAGCAGAAAACTCACAAAGTAAACTTTCTCAGGATATACCTACACTGTCACCCTAGTATTCTAATTCAAACGCCAACATTCCATTATTTTGCCTTTTATTTAAAGTATATAACACACACACATATAATCCACAATAAGCTGCAAACAGTTCTCGGTTTGCCGTGGCATTGAATTTTTCGGGTCGGTGACTCGGTGGATGGACGGATGAACTGATTGACCGACCGGCTGACTGACAGAATAGCTTATACTACGAAGACAACTACGAAACAATTACTGTCAATAACTGGCACACACAGAGCCTCTCCCACTCCCACAGGTACACAATCTGTTGCGTACCCTCAGACTCACTAACTACGCACGCACGCGCACACGCACACACACACACACAAACACACACACACACACACACCCCATCTGTTGCAATACAAATACGAGTAACAGCATGTCATTTCAAAGAGCGATGGAGCTACTTATTCTCTATACTTAATTACTCCATGGGTCAGCCTCACATATAGAAGAGAGTGATGACAAGGAAACGTAACATATGCCATTTTGTTACCAAGCCGAGGGTGCGGCCCTATTGAAATACTTTTAAGCTCTTAAAGTACGGGTAATTTAACTTCTTAAGCATAGCTGGTGGGCAGGAGCAACGTTTGAAAGTCTCCACTACTTCTAAAGAGTCACGCAAATGAAGCCCCAGCGCAAGCATTCCAGAGCCTGTTAAAGGGCTGTTTACCTGAAACCTGTTCAAATACATGCTAATTTCTGACCTTGCTGACAGATTTAATGCTGTCCATCAATGTCACCTGCGGCATGTTCACAAGATTTACAGACAGAGATGCTGAATGATTCACTAAACAGGACAGGGCCCTGGGGCAGATATGCCTGTCACATGTATTACATAATCGCCTAATTGCAATTATTTAAGATAATTGCAATTATTTTTGCATAATCATCAATCGTTTCCATGTTGAAAAATGTCCATACATATCCAAACATTTTTCAAGCTTCAAGCTTACAACACGTCATTTGTGACATGTTGTAAGATTGTAGATCAACTATTTCCACAATTTTGTAATTTTTTTGTAAATGATAAAAAATTATTAAATGTGTCCAGTGTACTGTACATTTAAGTTATTTCATATGTTATATCTGCAATTTGTGATTACGAAGCCTAAAAGGTAAACAGAAATACAAATTGTAACGTTCCAATGTTCAATGCAAAAAACACGATTAAATTGTTAATCGCAATTAATCGTCAACTTAAATATGCAATGGTGACAGACCTAGGAGGCTAGGAGGGGAGACACCAGGCTAAAATACAGGGGCATTGTGATTGGCTATTTGCAACTGCTACAGTAGGTCATAAGTAATGATTGAGTAGTATAATGTTAGGATACGTTTCCATTTGATTGATGCTGTGTGCCTGGTTTTATGTTGGTATGTCTGTCGGTTCTCCACCTTTGTCCCAAACGAGATATTTCCAAGTCATGGAATTTCCTGTGCTCCTTCATAAAAGGATGAATACTTTTTGTTGACCCAAAGGCAACTCCTCTAGCGCCACTCATAGCCCAAAAAGACTTACCCTACCATGAAACTACTCCACAGAGTACCATGCAACTAAAATGTACAAGACAAGACATGGGCCGGATTTAAAACCGGGTCTGGATGTTCACAAGGAAAACACAATATTCTTATTTTGTTTCATCATAAATTACAGACATGGTCTGCATTAACTTGTTGAGCCGCCCACCAGGAACCCAAGCACACTATTTTATTCTTATTGAATATAAAAGCTCTGGGCACAGCAGCCACTTATTATCTACCGAACATACTGTACACAACTGGTACGTGACTTTGCATAATATGCAAAACGTGACAGTTCTATCCGTGTTGGTTTTTCTAATTCACAATTATGTAGGTGGTATATCATAACAAAACCACTGGAAATAATTCAGAGTAGTCCCTATTGAGTGCTTCACAATAAAGTCTTGTATCCTGGAAGTGAGTTTGTAATGATTCACATAGGGTTTTACATCTATTACTAAGACTTTTTGTCTGTGGTTAACATAAGTTAAAGAGAATTTCATATTTTGTACAGCAACATAATTTACACCTGTAAATATCTCAACTGTGAATTCTGAACATGTTATGTGTGGATTTTCATTATTACTTACTAATTATTACCTGTATGGTTTAAAATGTGTGTTTAATGATTTGAGACCATCTTGTTCAACAAACAAAAAACATAATTACCGGTATCCTAAGCCATTGTATTGTCTTAATTCATCCCAAACCCAATGCAAAATATGGCTTGTATAGGCCAACCTGGGGAACTGCATCAAACCCTATAGTTTGGATACGCCCTAATCTCATCTACAACTGAGCTACAGGCATGGCAACAGAACAAATACCTACAATATCTACCAAAGATTAAGTACAAGAGCTCCATACCGTGACAATACTGTAGTTTCCAGGCCAGAAGTCTCCCCGGGACGTAACCACGCCGCTCACTGGGTCGATGTCAAACCTCCCGTCCTGGGTGTCCTGGAGACTGTAGGTGACCTCGGCGTTGGGCCCGAGGTCGTCGTCGCGGGCGACCATGCGACAGACATCCTGGCTGGCAGCGTGGCCTCGCTGGGCGGGCAGCTTGACGTGGAAGAGCTTGTCGGTGAACCGTGGCTTGTTGTCATTGTCGTCGAGCACCTGGATCACCACGGAGGCCGTGGAGCGTAGCTGAGGGGTACCGTTATCTGACACTATGACCTGAGAGGGATCGACAGGGCGAGGGAGTGGATTTGAGGGGGATGGAGGGAGCAGGATAGCCACAGGGGGTTGGTGGACAAGGATGGGGAGAGGGACGTTGGAGGGGGTTACCGGGAATTAGTGAGAGTGGGTGTGTCATTGTGTATAAGCAAGACATTTTTACAGCAAAGTATAAACATCAACAGTTCACCAAAAGGGAAGCGGGCGGGTTGTTTTGAAACTGAGAGGTCTCACCTCAATGGTGTGCTCTGACTTCTCCTCTCGATCCAAGACAGTGAGAGTGCGGATCACACCTAAACGCATGCACACACACACCACACACACACACACACACACACACACACACACACACACACACACACACACACACACACACACACACACACACACACACACACACACACACACACACACACACACACACACACACACACACACACACAGAGTTAGGGATGTTGTTGTTGTTCTAGGCGGAGGGGGTGTGTGTTTGTATGCTCGTCTCCACACATGTGTTTGTCTGCTTCTATCCCATGGACACCACAGCTGCTCCACTCTTCCACCTTGCAATAAATGCAAAGTTGAAACAATGAGAGCCTTTTGTTTGTCCCTCATATAGTGCAGATATTGACTTGGAAAAATGTATCGACTACCAACGTCTCTTTGGAATACGCAACTTTTATGAAAGAGGGAATGCAATATATTGGCTAAGCTCCCCTGCAACACATTTCAGTCTGACTCTGATTCCATCTGCTGCAGTAACTATTCCCAAGGACCTGTACGTTGGCAGGTTTATGTTTATTCCAGAGAAAGACAGACAATGTACATAATGCGTGTGTGTGTGCATGTGAACGTGTGTGTGTGCACGTGTGCCTGTGTGTGTGAGAGAGAGAGAGAGAGAGAGAGAGAGAGAGAGAGATAGATGAAAAAACACCCTACAGAACAGGTTTACCATATACAGTATAGGCTTTTTGACAGCTGTGTGAAAAGTTCTGGGATTTAAAGCAGGAAAATGACCTTAAAACAGGATCCATGTCTTATTGGTGAAACTGAGCTCTCTCGTCTCAACATAACCTCTGATCTGCAGCTTCACTGAAATTGAACGAATTGGCGCCAATCTCTGTACATCAAAATAGTGTGCTGTGTCCATGCGCGCGTGTGTGTGTGTGTGTGTGTGTGTATGTGCGTGCGTGCGTGCGTGCGTGCGTGCGTGCGTGCGTGCGTGCGTGCGTGCGTGCGTGCGTTTCAAAAGGTGCAATAAATCACTGTGACGTCCTATTAGGGGTGTCGATTCGAATTAGAATTGTGACCCCAATAATCGGAATCGAATCGTGGGACACCCAAAGATTCACAGCCCTACGTCCTATACTGTACGGTAACAATTTAATCACATGACCACGTGTGCATTCACTGCCACTGAACCTGATCCAGGATGTACTGTATCTTCTGATGGATCAGATGGTATTGATTTTCTTCTTTCTGGCTTTCGGGAGATTTGTCTTTGTATCATAAATATAGACTGGGATCATAATCAGAACACGAAGAGATCAAGCCAGTATACAATTCTGACACTGCTAGGGTGAGGGTGGTTTCTGTCTCGTGACGGTGTACCTCAGTGTGACGGTGTACCTCAGTGTGACGGTGTACCTCAGTTCAGTACACACTTTAACACTGCTAGGGTGAGGGTGGTTTCTGTCTCGTGACGGTGTACCTCAGTTCAGTACACACTTTAACACTGGTGACAGTGTACCTCAGTGTGATGGTGTACCTCAGTGTGACGGTGTACCTCAGTTCAGTACACACTTTAACACTGCTAGGGTGAGGGTGGTTTCTGTCTCGTGACGGTGTACCTCAGTTCAGTACACACTTTAACACTGCTAGGGTGAGGGTGGTTTCTGTCTCGTGACGGTGTACCTCAGTTCAGTACACACTTTAACACTGGGTTAGGGTTAGGGTGGTTTCTGTCTCGTGACGGTGTACCTCAGTTCAGTACACACTTTAACACTGGGTTAGGGTTAGGGTTAGGGTGGTTTCTGTCTCGTGACGGTGTACCTCAGTTCAGTACACACTTTAACACTGTGACGGTGTACCTCACTGTGACGGTGTACCTCAGTTCAGTACACACTTTAACACTGTGACGGTGTACCTCACTGTGACGGTGTACCTCAGTTCAGTACACACTTTAACACTGTGACGGTGTACCTCACTGTGACGGTGTACCTCAGTTCAGTACACACTTTAACACTGTGACGGTGTACCTCACTGTGACGGTGTACCTCAGTTCAGTACACACTTTAACACTGTGACGGTGTACCTCACTGTGACGGTGTACCTCAGTTCAGTACACACTTTAACACTGGCAAACAGAAATTGCACACTCATGGAATTGGAGGGCACTTTGTAATAATTCATAATAATGTTCTTATAATTTCATGGGAGGTATTATAGTGTATTATGTGTGTAGCAAACAGACTCATGGTAGTCATGATAGTAATGACTGTACTGTATATACAGTACTCTGGGGCTGGGGGAAGTTATAGGGTACTTAGATAGTGTGTGTATCCTCTTAGGGCTTGAGATATTGAAAGAGAATTCCGTAGTGGGTGTCTGGGGTGAAGTAGATCAAGAGAGTAGGTTAAGGCGTAAGGTTAACGTAATCAGGGGCGTGGGAGTGGGAGTGGGGGGTAGAGAGGCAATACGTTCAGAGCCGTAAATTACAAGGGGCAATAAAGTGTCTGGCTTAGGTCAACTTGGCGAGGTGAATTTACACCAACACCACATGGTAAGAAAGTGGTGATAATGGGGAAAGGATCAGGGGTTGGTTTAGGTATACAAACATTGTACTTATGGACAATAGATTGTGTTGCATAAAGTCATCTCTACCCTGATTTCTTCACTGGACATTTCTGTCTCTGTCCTGAAAGATTCTTAGTATTGATTTTCTATGATTATCTCCCATTGTTACAAGTCGCATGTTCTGCATCTAGTCTCACGTACTGCAATCTGAGAACCCATAGTCAAAACAGAAAGGAAAAACAGCGCCCTCTTTTCCTTGACGTGAGTCAACAGTCTGTCTTGAGAGACTACACATACTGAAGCTCTGTTTCCAGCACTGTACCGTATATACTTGCAAGTATATTAAAATAAAAATGTATGTTAATTACCTATTGTCGCTGTCAGAGTTGTCCAATAACGTTACTTTTCAGAAATTCCAATGGATCCAATATATTATTTAGTGACAAGCTCTTCCTCATACTTTCCATTGGTTCAATATTTAGTAAGCCCACAGACCGTCTATCAGCCTAGCAGAAGATTTTCAAATGATAGCTAAAAAAGCCAAGCTTCAAACTTGCAGCACTCCTTTTGCACGAAACTGTCAAAAGTACAAAGTAGTAGGGCATTAATTTGTGAAAAAGTAATGAAAGAAATGAAAGCTATAGGTTTCTGCCCGACAGCAACGATATTCATAGCATGCCGGTATGGATTCAGCACTACGGCACAGAAACCATGACAAGACTCTGTACCAGCCACCCCAGGGGTGGTTGAAGGAAGTGTTATTAGCCCTCAATGGGAGATAGGTACGGGTGTAGGGAATGGATTAGTGAGACCAGAGGGCGCGGCTGAGAGGGTCGTAAAAGAGTGTGTGATCCCACCTAGGGTCACTCTGCCTTTTACCACAGTCCCCCATAAACAAACCCCGCTGGGAGGACATTATTAAGACAGGTGGGGTGCAATAGAAAGTGTGCTTTTGCTATTAACAAAGACATGGGAACCAGAGTCTGTTTCCCATTAATAACACGGTCTGTTGATTTTAGTCTTAATTTCACCAGGCATAAGTCATGTGAAATACTAATATTCAAGGGGGACATTTGCCAACACCCCTAGGTTGTATCCAATACAATCTGCGTTTGTCAGAGACGAAAGCTTAGTCAGACACTTGTATAGGCCATGAGTCATTTTAGTCCTGCTCAGACATGACAGAGTCTCATAGCAAACAGTCACCCTACTCGATACTGTGGTGCAAATTAATTTCACTAAATTTCATTTAGCCATTTTTTTCCTATTGGACAAATTACTCAACTCCGACCATGATCCCACAATGGTGCTTCATTTCTTTGCACACTAATTCATTATCATCTATATTCAAAGTTTAATTAAATGTATTAAAAATGTGTATACACAAAGGATCTAACATAATTCAATGCATTCATCACATTTCAGTTTAGCTAGAGTGTCTTCTTATATTACATGGATTCTTTGTTATCTATATTCAAAATAGTAAAATATGACTGTTTGTTGTCAAAACAATTTCCTGAAAGTAGATTTACAGCAGCAAACAGAGCAATACGGGCCGGAAACAAGGGCTTGCACAGACCTTCAGAATGTTAAAGACACATCTCAATACTGGTAAAAATAAAAACGTGGTGTATCTGTGTGTGGAAGTCAATATCACATCCGCTCTATTTGACAGACTAAATGTCTACTTCATGAGACATTTCTTATTTCTCCGACTCTTTCGATACCCTCCCCCGCTATTATTTGTCGTCCTCCTGGTGCTATAATGTAAGCCATCTCTCTCAGTAATCCACTGGTGTATTGGCCTTGGGGTGTGGACAACTGTTCCAACTACCTAGAGATTATACCATATGTAGACGACAGGGCCTGTGCTAGCTTGCAGTGAGAAAGGCAGATGCTACACTGATTTGCCTGAACATCAAAGCCCAAAGCAAGTGACTGACATTGCAACTGTCATAATGTGAGCATTTAGAACCTGTGTGTGTGTGTGTGCGTGCGTGTGTGCATGCATGCGTGTGTGACTGTGGGTGTGGGGTGGGGGGTCAGACTCCTTTTCCCAACTGGGTGGTGTGTTACTTTTCCCTCACCAGCCTCACTTCCTAATAGAACACGGTTGAGTGGCTTTGTGTCTGCAGGGAGAGATTTATGGCACCAAGTTTGAGTTTCAGCTTGGACAGTATGACTGCTTGTTGTGCTGGCAACATACCTGGGGCTGCTATGCATGGTGCTGCTCAGATTTTGTACAAAGATGCTAACGCACACCAAAGTCCTTGTAGCAGTGCCGGCCCACGGGAGAGAACTGCAGAGGGAATCTTGAAAAAACAAGAAAGTGGCCGCACATTAGAGTGCCAATACTTTTATTAGGACGCAGCAGGTAAGACAAATCAATCCATTTGTCTTACCTGCTGCGTCCTAATAAAGTATTGGCACTCTGGCTATTGGCGTGTGCGGCCACTTTCTTGTTTTTTCAAGATTCCCTCTGCTGCTCAGATATTTTGTACAAAGATGCTAACGCACACCAATGTAGCAGTGCCGGCCCACAGGGGAGAACTGCACATTTGTCTTACCTGCTGTGTCCTAATAAAGTATTGGCACTCTGGCTATTGGCGTGTGCGGCCACTTTCTTGTTTTTTGTTCCTCTGCTGCTCAGATATTTCCCATATTTGAATTGAAATATAGAAGATTTTTACAGTCCACTTTGATGGAAATAACATGCATGCTGTCAGGTTGGTCAGTGACAGCGTAACGTTTGAATCAAAATGCAAATCCAAATGGTAATGTATGATGCTGTCACATTGGAGCAATTTCAGAAGCAAATGGACATCGATACTGCCTGCCAATGGCTCAAGTTTGAATCAAAATGTAAATAAATATGGAGGTGGGTGTGGAGCGTGGAGGCATGTACTGTCTGTAACTCCTCTCAGAGTTAAATGAACACTCAGTATTTTACTGGTGGTGTAAGTAGGTTATGAAAGCAGAAGATTGCATGCTTTACATGCCCAATTATATATCCTAGAGCTATATCATACTCTATACTGTATATCTCCATGATGACATTGAATTTGACGTGTCAATTTCCATGTATACAATTCCAAACTGACTGAAGCAACCCACAGAATGTGAAAAGGCTCATTCAAAACATGAGCACAATTCAGTAAGTATACTCTAAATATAAAGTCGGTTTTACTGTCATGACAGAATTCAACATAGCCATCGGTCAACCATTCAGTCGAGCCACAAGAGGACATATACGATTAGCTTTCATTTCAATATTACCTGTCTTGGGGTCGACGTCAAAGTATGTGCGCTGCGACTCAGGCAAGGAGAAGGACAGCTTATCTTCTGATGACGTGTCAGCATCTAATGCCTCCACATGGACAACTGACCGGTCCTTCGGTGCATTCTCCGGGACAGAGGCAAAGTAAATGGGCTGGGAGAGTTCCGGAGCGTTGTCGTTCACGTCCAGGACCTCGATGAAGACGTGCGTCCAGGAGAGCAGAGGTTCAGTTCCCAGGTCTGTTGCGAAGACAGACAGCCAGTAGTGGGGGACCGTCTCACGGTCCAGCATCTCTGTTGTACGGATGACACCTGAGGATAACGATCCATTCGATTATAATCAGAATAATACTACATACAGTATTCACAGTACACTGTGGCCCTTTTGCTCTTATGTCATAAGCAGGGGGGGGGGGTGTTGAAATGGCTGCAATGTGATGTGAATATGGTCAATGGACAGTTATAAACAGATATAAAATAAGGATAATTATTTTACCCTTCTTTTTCTTTTTTGTTGTCGTGTGTTCGCTTTTTGAATGTCACATTTTTTGTGGAAATATATGTCCCCTGAGGAAAGGTTTGAGAGCCACTTGAGTCCCCCAGTAAAGCCTGAATATTTCAGTCTCTCTCTGTTGACAGAGACAGACTATTTGCTCAGATATAATCTATGCTGAAAGTTCAGCAGCACGCTACAAGAATGCATGGCCATACAACTTGCAAAGTAAAAGAAAATATACAGTTGCCTCAAATACCCCTAGAGCTGATCATGCAGCGTAACCATGTCACTGGGTGTCAGTACACGTGTAGGTAAACAGTTTTGAAGGAATTATTACCAGAAAAGTCTACTTTGACAGTGATATATTTACTAAACGATCAATTTATGCTGCAATGAAACTGTAATAACAGTTAAATTATATGACAAAATACATTAGTACATGATTCAGATAATCCTTGCTAACAATGATAATAATAAATGTCAGTGTTACATGTACAACTACCACCATTGCCAAGAGTGCAGTGAGTGTAGGGGTGAAAGGTTTAGATTATAAGGATCCTTGACTGACAGCAGCTGTAAAAGATGTAATTCTTTATAGTTTAGTGTGTAATCTAATATTGGGGGTCCAATGAATTAGAAATGCCTGCACTCACTCTGTGCACTGACTACCATCTCTACTACAGCCTTGGATAAAGACTATCATAGATGGATTTTATCGATTTTGATATTTGCTTATCATGAAAATATCAAAATACTTAAATACAGTCTTGATCCAAGGCTACCTCTACTACTAACTATACTCCAACTACCACCAACCTTAATAATGAAACTACTCACACAGATCATAGCCTAAGCCTATAGTATCTCTTACCTGTTTCCTCATCGATAGTGAAGACTCCCAGCCCGGACCCATCATGTATGTGATACCGGACTACTCCGTCTCTGCCTAGGTCCATGTCTGATGCTTTCAAGGTCACTACCGACTTCCCAACCACGGCATCCTCCATCACAGCTGCCTTGTATACAAACTCTGAGAACAGTGGTCGGTGTAGGTTCTCGTTCACGTCCAGAACTTCGACTTCCACATAGCAGGAGGAGGAGAGAGAGCGAGGGAGGCCGTGGTCAACAGCACGGACCGTCAGGTTGTAGGACAACCGCCGCTCAAAGTCCAACTCCCTCTCCAGCGTCAGGGAGCCGGTGGAGCTGTCAAGGTGAAAGATCCCACCCTCTGTGTTCTTGAGGTTGTAGGTGATGAGGCCCCCACTGCCCAGGTCGAAATCAACACTCTCCACCCACAGTAACACAGTACCCACTGGAACATCCTCTGGGACTTTTATGTTGTAGGACCTGGGAATGAATTTGGGAGAGTTGTCGTTGACGTCTTGCAGAATCATCACCAGATCAGTGGTGGAGAACAACTGAGGACCGGCTTTGGCCTGGTCTCGTGCCTCGATCCGGAGATCATGCCTGGGTGAGACTTCTCTATCTAATTGACCGGCCACCATCACATCCCCAGTCAATGGGTCAATTTTGAACATCTCTGTGGACGTAAGCAAAGAGTACTCAACATTGCCATTATCCTCTGCATCCCGATCTACCGCGTTGGCTTTGAATATGATGCTGTCCACCTCTGTGCTTTCAGGGATGCGTATGACATATCTAGGTTGCTCAAAAACAGGTGGATTATCATTGATATCCATGACGTTCACGGCAATGAATTTCCAAGCAGACGTTTGAGGTATACCTAAGTCATAAACCGTGATATTCAATATGTAGAATTCTTTGACCTCTCTGTCTAAGGAGCAAACTAACTGAAGTTCCCCGGTGAAGATATCAATGGAGAAACATCCATCCTCGTTCCCGCTGGATATAGCATACACAAGTTTGCCATTGTAACCAGAATCCTTATCTACAGCCTTGAAATGAATGATTGTGGAATTTAGTGGGTAGTCCTCTGTAAGATCAATAGAGCCAGAGATGCCCAAGTTAAACTTGGGAGAGTGTCGGTTAATTATGTGAAGATCGGAGAAGGACTCTTCTTCCTGGACAGTCAATGCGGGTTTGATTGACTCTATGAGTTTTTCCGTCAGTTGTTTGAAAATCCCTGTCTCTCTGCAATGTACTGTGGCATCGTTGCCTCTGTCTGTGATAATTATGGTGACATAAGATGGGTCGGAGTGATGCTTCCCATCTGTAGCAGTGATCCTTAAAGTGTATGTAACCTTGTTGTCTGCCAAAACCACAGCGGGTATGTGTTGCTTGAGAGTGACAGCACCTGTTGAGTTAATTGCAAACAGTTGCAGGTCATTCCCGGCCTCAATGGTGTAGCTCAGCTGCTGCAGCTCGTCCAGGTCAATGGCAGTCAGCTCGACAATGTTTTGTCCTATGGGAAAGTCCAGTGGTACAGTGGCGTTGCATTCCACCCGCTCAAACAAAGGGACATTGTCATTGACATTGCTCATGGTAATCGTTACGGTGCACTCACTGACACGACTGTACGGGCTCCCGCTGTCTGAGGCCCAAACCCTGAGGTGGTACCAACGTTTCATCAGCTCGTAGTCCAGGTGCTCCGAAGTGGAGATCACTCCAGAGAACGGGTCAATGGTAAATGGCAAGGGACCAGCATTGGCAATGGAATAGGTTACATAGCCGTTTTTATCTTTATCAATATCAATGGCTGTTACCGTCAAGACAGCACTACCTACCGGGGTGTTTTCTTCCAGCGTGGCCTGATAAGACGCTTTGGTGAATCTAGGGCTGTTGTCATTTTCATCTATTATCTCAACAACTATGTGAGTCTCTGCTTCACCTTGGTTAGCCGTTACATCAAACTCATACCGATTCTTTTGCTCATAATCGAATGCTGCTGCGGTTGTGATCACTCCTGTTTTAGAGTTTATCTTGAACTTAGTGCTGTCAGGGTTATTTATGAACGAAAAGGTAACATTAAAGGGGACCGATGTCACAGAAACCCTGAGCACATGAGTTTTAACGGGTGAAAACTCACTGAGTGTGACAATGTAGGTGTCCTCCAGAAATTGTAATGGACTATAATGATGGGAGGGAATGTGTATTTGAGTAACCGGTGAGAGTAGAGCTGGGGTGCTCCTGTCTTTGGCTTGGAGGGACAGGTTAAAGCCAAACGGGCTCTGAGGCCAGATAATCCTCTTGGTAGAGATCAATTGGAAGTCGCTGCCTCTTATGCCTGAGGGGATGATGTCAAAGTACTTGTGGGGATCCCCTCCAACAATACTCAAGGATTCCACTGGCTTAATACCTGCTTCCACATTGACTATGATGGTTATTTTACTGCCATCCTCAGACACCACGGCCTCACCAGTGACAACCGGAGAGGCCGAGGGCATCTTTTGCACGTTCACTACAACTCTCGCAACGTTGCCGAACTTCTGAACACCGGATATTTTTTTTGTCCTGTCCTCTGCTAAGATGGTAAGGTCATATCTGTCCTTCCGGGTGTGATTGAGCTTCTTAATCAGATCCACGGTGCCAGTGAAAGGATCCACTGCAAAAGGATGAGCTCTGCTGGTGAACAAGTAATAGAATTCAGCATTGCTGCCAACATCTGCATCAGTAGCAGTCACTCTGACCACACTCGATTTCAACGGTGTATCTTCCCTGATTGCCACATTGTAAGAGGCAGGGTAGAAGAGAGGTTTAAGGTCATTGGTGTCAAGAACCTGGATCGACACCTTAGTCTTTGCCTGAAAGTAATAAGTGCTCTCGGTGGCTTCAACAGTGAGCATGTAAGTGTCTCTCACCTCCCTGTTGAGTTGCGCAGAGTTGCTGCTACGTGTTCTGATCCGCAGGAAACAGAAATCTCCAATGCTGACCATTTCTGCTTGGAAGAGCCCATCTTCATCACCTGAGACTAGATTGTACTTGATATCCCAGTAGGCATCGGCCACCTCAATGCCCATTTTAACCGGAGTCTCAACGTATGTCCGTGGAGCAGAGTTCTCATAGATGGTGACATTGTAAAGATTGTGCGTAAACCTTAGTGGTGTGCTGTGCTTTCCCCCTTGACATCTGCACAGATTTATAAGGAGCACAGCTGTTGTGAGCAAGAGGGCTGCTTTGGAGGCAGCCATCTTCGGTATGTCCATGAGGATCCTCAGAAACTGTGGGTAAGAGAGTAAGGGACAATATTATCCAATGCAATACAAATTGTGAAAAGCATCATTGTTTTGATGAAAAATAACTTTGTTTCTGTTGTAACTCTGACACCTGTTTACCCACTGTACACCTCACAATAACCAATATACACACATTTTGGGAATATACTGTATGAGTGCAGTTGCACTGCGCTGCTGCTGCAGTGCCATGTTGCACTTACATGTTGAATGATATCCTCTGCTAAGTGCCTCACCTGCACAATAGACTATACACACAGGGTACTGTCTGCTGCTATTTTAACTGCCTCATTTTATTGCAATTTATTGCAATTTATTTATTTATAGAACAAATTATTAACATGCACATTACCTTGTATGTATTGAACATTGCTCATACTATATTAGACACACTTTGTACTTTGTACTTTGACACATCTGATTTATGTTTTACAGCTTGTAGGACAAATATTTTCACCCGTAAACCTGTGATATGATAATACAGCTGAATCTGATGTTATCTATCCCTAGCCCCCCTACTAGGTTGTGAATAGCCCATTCATTTTCTGCATAGTCCAAGTTCCTGTTTCAAGATACAATATGGACACACAGAAACACATGACACAACAGTGAAGTGAAAGCCAACAAGAGAGGTATTTGTCTCCTGTCCTGACATGCTTTTGACCAAAGTTAAACCAAGCAAAGCACTTGAGAGCTGGCCCTGAGTTTTTTTGTGGAAACCAAACCCTTATATACCCATAATTACTCCTTTGAAGAATACTATAACAATTACTAATCAAAATAAGCCTTTGTCAGCATGGGGTGATAAAGACGGATTTGTAGTTCCATGACTTAGTATAATTCTGATGATCATGGGCGGTTCAGTGTTGATCCAAATGTAAATGGATGCAACTGTATGTCTGTATATGTCTGTTCTGCTGATGGCTTTAACTGTTTTGCTCTGTCCCTAAAGACATAATCCACCAACCAAGCAGTCAGTCTCTTTCACAATCCGTGTATACTGTCTGAATGCATGCAAGACATGATACTGGTGTAATCCCTTTTCATTGTTCCAGTTAACGCAAGAAATGTCCAGTCCAATCACAGATCATTTCCATTGATCACATGAACTACTGTAGACAATACTACAGTATTCTCTTAGACTCTTACATTGTAATGGTTTGAACTTTTTGTAACATATCTTTTGTTGTAGATGGAAGGTGGATGCACCAGTGAAAATACAACTTTATCTCTGCTTTAGGCTTACTATTTATATCTTAACTTAAACTATATCATAAGCCCCTCACATATTTCAATGCTAGCAACCATGACATATTTGATATAATCAAACTATGTCTCCCGGGGACTCTGTGCTTTGATTTTAAATTGACCTATTTTTACTGCTTTGTACAGGTTTGCTAGGCTTTCAAGGGATAATGAACAGTACATGTTAGAGTGGTATGAAAAATGTAGGCAAGCTTACATCACTAGTACAGTGATGGAAAACAACAAGGCACTTTATATACTGTTATTCATTTCCACAAGAAGGAAATGTCATACATCATTTGACTTCATTGCAACTTTTGAGACATTTTCGTATAGTTTTCCATACACAACTCACTGAAATCTGTACATGTTCCTGTAACGTACTGTAATTACTTGGCCATTCATGTGTTTCAGTTTGACATCTGCATGTTTTGATTGCCATTCGTGCATTCGTGCATACTGTGGCAAGTTTAATTTCAGCACGGTGTAAATTCATGTCAATGTGCTTTGCATACAATGTTGATGTTTTGTTATCGTTGTGCCTATAAGGTGCATTTTTTTTCCTTTTTTACTGTTGATAAGCTCTAATAAATGGTTTGCTGCCGTTTCATTTTCTGAAATGGGAACACTAATCAGCACAGGAACATGGAAATCCATCAACATGATCTATTGCTGCCCCATGGTTGCTTAACCACTTGGCTGCAGGGTAATTCAGAGCTCTGTCCAGGTTGCTTAACCACTTGGCTGCAGGGTAATTCAGGGCTCTGTCCATTTCTATTCCCCTAAACTAAATCTCAGGGCTGCAAATGGAATATCTACAAGCTCACAGTTTGTTAAATGTGAAAACAACCTATAGGCTGACGACAGGTATAGACAAAAGTGGAGGAAAGGTTTCAAGGGAAAGAGAAAATACATGAACACAAGGCAGGATATACGGTGTGAACCATCATAAAATTACAATCATAAGGTGCTAATACAGGTGGTCCAAATCTGAGGGGCGCACGCCGCACACACACCCTCTCAAATTGAAAGGACCCTATTCTAACAGAACACTTTGCTCTTATCTGCATCTGTCGATCACAGCCATCCACAGCAAACAGACAACTTGTCTGTTATCAATGGCTAGAAATCTTTTCTTCTCCACTGGATAGGTGATGAGAGATGCTGAGAGATGCTAATCACTTCTTGTCACATCCACTAAACTTCCCCCCTTTAAGAAAGGGATGCTGGAAGTAGTTGCTTGTCTGAACACGTGAGATAAATATTCCTAAAGCCGATTATGAAATAAACATTATACTAATTCGCCATTCTTCTAAGCCGCTGGAGGCATGTCGGACAGATGAAAATCGCAGTGAAGCTAAAATAATATAGGCAAAGCATGATTTCACATAATCGGCAAAAAGTTATGAATACCTGTGTGCATAACTTATCTCATAATTGATAGGGGCTTATAGGAAACATCATCCCCATGCATGGGATGTGTTTTCACATCTGCAGAGAGGTTTGGGGGCTTGAGGTCTCAGTGGAGGGTGACAGGTATGTGTGGTATTATCTGTTCTACATCTTGGTCATACATGATGAGATTACACAAGTAAGGTCACTGTCTGGGTTTGAGGAAGGGGATTTACTCATAGTACAATCTTCCCTAATTTTCCAGAGTCATGCTGCCTCTATTATCCATTAGCTTCAGCTAAAAGTCTACTTAGGATGTAACCCACACACAGTAAAATCCTAAATGTTCATTTATGCATTTGTAACTCTGAGAGTACAAATACATCCAAATGAACCCTTACTTAGTTTAAATGTGAGTCGCATGAATCTATTGATATTTTTGCAATAACCCCTTTCAGATACATATTGAGTAAGAATAAGCTAAATACATTTTTGATCATGGAAGATAGAATAGAAAATATTCATCCAGATTCTGTAATAAATTGACTTTTATACTGCATACTGTTCCTATGTTATAATGCTGTCATTCATTTCCACAATTTCGCAAAGAAACATTTATAGAAGGAATTGTTATTCTGTCATTTACTTTACATTGCCACTTTTGAGCCATTTTCCTATAGTTTTGTTCATGTTCCTGTAATATACTGTAATTACTTGGCCATTCATGTGTCTCAGTTTGACATCCGCATGATTACATTTCCTGAGTTTCATTTCCCCACCGTATGTAAATTGAATATGTCAATGTGCTTTGCATAAAATGTTGAGGTTTTGTTATCCTTGTGCTTTAAGCAAAAAGCAATTTTTACAGTTGATAAGCTCTAATAAATGGCTTGGTGCAGTTTCATTTTCTGAAGTGGGAATCCTAATCAGCCCTTATGCAAGAAGATGGAAATCAACATGTGAAAAAGTACAGTTGAGTAAATGTAATAATAATAATAATAA
Organism: Electrona antarctica; assembly: GCF_951216825.1. Lineage (NCBI taxonomy): Eukaryota > Metazoa > Chordata > Actinopteri > Myctophiformes > Myctophidae > Electrona > Electrona antarctica. The sequence goes on along the minus strand of NC_136806.1, from coordinate 46,196,523 downwards.
CAACTTTCTATGTATGTTACTGTTCATCCAAATCTATGCAGATTTGCTAGAGACTGTCAGATTCTGAAAGCCGGGAAAGTTAAATTAACACTCAGGCTGGGTCAACACTATTCCAATGCCTGAATGAAATTGAAATTCATACCCTCAATTGTCAGTCGTTTCGTTTACATGTATGTTTGATTAAAATTCAATAAAACGTAAATTGAAAAAAAAGAAGTTCATACCCAATCGTTCACTGATGTGACCAAAAACAATTTAAAATGCATCAACTTTTAGAGTTATTGAGCGGTACATGAGGAATGTTGAGGAAGACGGTGTAATTACTTATTTTTACAGTCTATGGTAATTACATGTCTGGCATAAGTGGCATTACTGGAAATTAACGCAGTAGAGTAGGGGCAGGTCATATAAAAAACTCTTACCTCCCTCCTTAAATCAACCCTTTTCTGTGTGTGTGTGTGTGCGTGCGTGCGTGCGTGCGTGCGTGCGTGCGTAATCTTACAAACCACTGCACCGATCAGTGCCAAACTTTGTATGCACTCTACCAGTAAGCCACAGAAATATCTCCATTCTTTTTTCACATATCATTTATATTTATATATTACTTATATATATTTAACTTTACTTGTTTAATGGAAGTCTAGGGACTCTATAATATCATTTCAAGGTGCATTTTCTTCCTGCCACCTCTTCTTTTGCCCATTTGCAATAAATGTACCATATGCATGCATGTACAGTACGTATACTATATGTATGTATGTATGATTGTATGTACAGTATGTACAGTTGGGTGCCACCGATATTGTCCCTTATCATTTGACCCATTTAGGCCTGACCTATTTTTTTTTTTAAATCCTTCTAAATCCTCCAGTTTTCTGAAATAAATATTTTCACGATTTTTCAAAAATAGCAGACCTACAAAGCTCGTAGCGCGCCACTCGGTGGCGCGCTATGAGCTTGTAGATCTGCTATTTTTCAATAGCTAAATTATAATGTTTAAAACACCAAAAGGGGTTCCCGCCCAAAATGGGTTAACTGTCCTTTTGCGCAGATCACGCAAACCTCAGCAAAAAGAAAAGGACAATATCGATGGCCTCCAACTGTATGTATCATATGTTGTCATTGTTCCCTCTTTTACATACAGACTAGAACGCACGAGAGCACATATTACATTTACATTTCATGACTTTAGTTTGGAGGATTCTAACGAAGGACACTCCAACAACACGTGTTCTGTTGGTGGACGCACCAACCAAATGGATACATTACATAGTACTAAAACTATTACAATAGCGTGGTTGTTGGAATTAAACATGTGAGTTCCAAGGAAAGGTCTCTCTTACCACTACTAAGCCATGCTGTCTGTCACAACAATGTGTCACTATAAACCATCAAACTTTAACCACCTAAGCCCTACAGGTATATATACTACTTATATATACACATGATATTATTTGTTTTGTTTGTTTTTGTTTGTTTGTTTGTTTGTTTAGGCTTTAGGGCAATAGTTTTGCATAATATGACATGCCCAAAATAGGGATGCGGATGCCAAATTGGAAATGGTGAACTTGATTTATGGCTCTTCACAAAATAAAACACATGTTCATGCATGCTGCACACAGAGGCACATGTATACAGTCAGGTCCTCCACAAAAATATAGTGTACAAAAACAATGTTTACAACCACCTACACATATAGAGCACATAGGCTACACACCTGGCCCCCATTAACACACCCCACCTCCCCCATGAACACACACACACACACACACACACACACACACACACACACACACACACACACACACACACACACACACACACACACACACACACACACACACACACACACTTCCTCCCTATCTCTACATACGTACTGTACTTACATACATACACATCCCCCCCTGAGTGCGTTTCTGTCTTCGCCTCAGTCGAACCCTCAAGGTATCAGTACAGCAACCTGTAGGCACACGCTCAAGTCCTGTTCCCCAGAGCACACGCTCAAGTCCTGTTCCCCTGTAGGCACACGCTCAAGTCCTGTTCCCCTGTAGGCACACGCTCAAGTCCTGTTCCCCTGTAGGCACACGCTCAAGTCCTGTTCCCCAGATCACGTTTCAACAATGCACCCGCGACTCACAGTACAGGCTTTCTTTCTTTTTTCCTCCCAAATCGGCAGCCCTTTTCATTGTTGTTATTCTTTTCATTGCCCCTGTGTGCAAAGGTCCCACAAGCCCTCTTTCTATCTACCCCCGTACCCTGAAATCCTATCCCGGCTCCAAGAGCCCGTAGGAGGCATTGAAAAGGGAAATAACACAAGAACAGCGCCGGGCCTAATTCAGTACACAAAAAGCAGGAAATAGTGATGGAGAGGGATGAATTAAGTGCACATCCTGATTGTTAAGCATAAAACTGGACTGACCGGCTAATTTTTATACCTGTAGTGTGAAATCAGCGCTTTGGGATTTTGCTGTGCAGGAGACATAGGCCTACTGTATAGTCTGTAGGAGGAGGTTTTATCGTATTAAAATACTTGCCTCAGTGTTTTCACGGTAAAGATAACTTGAAAATCTGCTAGGTGGCACTACACTGGCACTATATATATATACCCTGGTACTGTGGTGTATAAAGTATGCTTTAAGTGTAAAGCATACACTGAGAGAGAAGGCCATCGGGCACACTGACAGGATTCAAGGTGCTGTATATGGAAATGGTTCCAGAGACAACTTGACAAGGGTCTTTAACACTTAAACATTCAAATATAATAAACAAAACTTTGAACACCCCACCCCCCAAAACGGATTCCTACAATCAATATTTACTCACCAACAGTCGGTGCACAATGTCTATAACTACTCGAGCACCACCTGCCTGGGCCTAACCAATAAAACAACCTTGTGGTTGAGTCATGCAAAACTAACCGCATTTCCTGCCTTGTTGCTCACAAAGTGCTGGAGGGTTTATGAAGCCAGATCGACAGCTATCACGGTCCATGATCCAACATGTCTATGTTGCAACAGTTACCACGCAGGAAATGCAAAGTCCAATAAATGTATACAATACATCTACTTAAGTTCACATTTGCCATTATATTTTAATTATACTAGAACAGTGCTCGTTGGGGGGTGATCAGGTGTGATCAATTGGCTAATAAAGGGCGAGGTCGTGGACTTGTGTACCATTGTGATGTCAGAACATCATTGTGATGTCAGAACACCTTGTGATGTCAGAACAGGCCAGCTCCATATATGGAGATCTAGGGGTGATCAGTGCCCGTTGGGGGGTGATCAGGTGTGATGTCAGAAGGGATCCCATGGCAATTGAACAACGGTCGGACTAGCGCTCGAACATGCGCTGCTCCCGTGCTTGTGGTTATGGTTAGGTTAGGGTTTGAGGTAGGTCGGTCTAATGTTTGTCGGACCAATAATAGTGTCGGAACTAAAGCCTGTACCCATGTCAGAACAGGCCAGCTCCATATATGGAGATGTAGGGGTGATCTGGATTTGGGCCCTGTCCGGAGCCTGGGCAGAGGCTTTTGTGCTGGTTCTGGACAACCGGTGATCCGACAGACTTGACACCGGGCACTGCACTCCCTGTGGTGGTGTGGAACGCATGTGTCAAATTTGATTCGCTGGGGCGAACGGTTCTCGAGTTATGTGGATTACAGACGTACACACAGAGACGTGGTGCATTTATAGATACTAGAGCGATACAGATACTACAGAGGAACATTGAAAAGTGTCTAAACACAAACATTGAAGACAAAAGTGAGGACTTTTGTGTAAACAGAAACATTGAAGACAAAAGTGAGGACTTTTGTGTAAACACAAACATTGAAGACAAAAGTGAGGACTTTTGTGTAAACACAAACATTGAAGACAAAAGTGAGGACTTTTGTGTAAACAGAAACATTGAAGACAAAAGTGAGGACTTTTGTGTAAACAGAAACATTGAAGACAAAAGTGAGGACTTTTGTGTAAACAGAAACATTGAAGACAAAAGTGAGGACGCAAATTGTGATTGGCCGAAATTTAATTTGTGATATGTGATTGGTTGAGCACGGAATGTGATGTACAGTATGATGATGTACTGTATGATGATAAGAGTGCCCCTCACATCACACGGGTGTGATCTTTACATACTGTAAAGCTGCTGCTTGTTTTTTTCCAGAGGCCTGTGTCAAAATCTGACCAAGCTTAAATCTTCAGCTTTACAACCAGTCCGTACACTCTACAATATTGAGAGTGTATTTAACTCAAATGGTCCATTCGGACCCAGGGTCCATTTGGTTACATTTGTGCGGCCTTCGACTTAGTTTAACCCTCAGGATTTTACTGTGTGCAAAGGTCAGTGGTATTGTGGAATTATTATTATTATATTATTCCTCATTTTTATATGATGATGATGATGATGTTGATGATGAACACTTAAAATACATCCTTGCTGTTTAGCCTGTCGTTTTTGCACTGTGGGTTAGTTCAAGTGTGAAACTTTCAGCATATTTCTCCCTTCTGGACAGTTAAATGCACAGAGGTTTACTAATTCCAGCCAAGACCTCCATAAGTTATGCCTAACATAACCTTACCCTAGCAGCTGGGGTAATGTTACACTGGAAGTGGACCTTGCTTGTAGAGGGCTATGGTTAAGCAGGGGGTGTGTGACCTGAGATCTCACCTCTCCCACAACCTTAGGCCAAGACCCTGATAGGACTGGTTGCCCCTTGATTTATCCCTTGACAGAAGTTGTTAAGCTATGTTGTTAAGCTAAATCAGGATTCCACTCTCTCCTATTACTCTCCCTTTGAGGTTACTCGCCGTGTAATCTTATCAGCCGTGTAACCTTACCAGCATGCGTTGACAGCAAACACAAATCCAGAATTCTTCTGAGCAATAACATAAATAACTATATGGCCAGGGATAGCACAAATGAAAATAAATGCTGGCCTGATATGTATTAATGACCTCAAAAGAGTAGCCAAAAGTGCATTAGGTTCATGTAGGTTATACTGATTGGCATTATTTTTGAAGAATAATTCTGACAAAATGATTTTATTCTGCTAATTCACTTAATTTCAGTCGCCTTTTCTTTATACTTCTTTTCTGTGTAATACTGTAAGTAAGCATAGGTTACTCATACGCCTATTTCCTATTGTAGTGTAAGGCAGCTTGATATACACTTGTGGACATGGTGTACAAGTACATCCACTGGACATTATGCTAGTATGTCGCAGAGATGTGCCGCCTGTCCAGCCCTTGATGCTGAAGGCCATGCACGGAGACATTGGTTACCTTTGTTTAGTCATTGGTAAGACTTGGCTGGGGATTGACCTCCCAGTCTCAGGGCGGACACAAGGCGACTGATCTGTTTTTTTTGCCCTGCATGCTCTACTGCACTCCACTCTGCTCTGCACTACAGGGTCTGGGCAGGGTTAGGTCATTACTACTGCACTCCACTCTGCTCTGCACTACAGGGTCTGGGCAGGGTTAGGTCATTACTACTGCACTCCACTCTGCTCTGCACTACAGGGTCTGGGCAGGGTTAGGTCATTACAATTTACAATTACAATTTACATTTGAGGTATTTAGCAGACACTCTTATCCAAATGACAGGGTCAAATGGTCACATAAATAGAGTGCAAAGGAAAACAATGTAGTGCTTCAAAGAAGCATGGAGACCAGGTAAACATCAAACCTATAGCATAATGTTTTAGAGGCGGACAAATCTCGTGAGCAGCGAGACCGTCTGGTAAACAAAAGGTCACTGGTTCGCCCGCCCAGTAATATGTGTTGAAATGTCCCAGAGCAAGACACTTAACCCCTAACAGCTTCCCCCCACCCGCCTATAACTCATCGTGACCAATCTGAGCATCAGCATCTAGATAACATTCCTAGCAAGTTGTCAAGCAACCAGTATACAGTATGTCTATCTAAATATCATTATGTCAACAATTAAGACAAGACAAGAAGAGATACAAGGAAAGGGGAGTGTTAGGGGAGTCTGAAAAGGTGAGACCTTTTTTAATGATTTCCCCCCAGACTGCAGCAGACAACGGGGAGTGAATGGGTCTGCAGGCCTCCCCCACCCATGGTTCACACAAGCCTCATTCAATTACCATAATTACTGGGCAGGTCCGTAATAGCGGACCAGTATATTCACCGCCCGCCGCCCATCATCAGTCATTCATGTGTGTTTCGTTGGGGCCTGGTTGTATGGGATGTGCTAGCTTCTGTAGTCTGTAGTCACAGATTGTAATGAATGTTTGCTGAACTACTATATGGCCGTATCACCACTTCATTGTTTGCTATTGTTTGTCTATTTTGGATATGAAAAACATCTATAAACGTCTGTAAGATCTTTGTTTGAGATGTGCATTACACATAAGCGACCATTTGTCCTTGTACCCTATATATTTTTAAGCCCTCTACACCTTTTTTCTTTTATACACCCGTTAAATCAATTGGTTTGCCAGTCAGTCAGTCAGTCTGTATTTAGTACACATCAAATAATGACTACAGTCCAGAGAGTAGGTAATGAATCACATGATTCATGTTAAACTACACTATCTGTGTTCTGCAGAGCATCCCATCTTTCATTAAAATCACACCTGTGTGAAGTGAGGGGCACTCTTATCATCATACATCTCATTCCGGCCAATCACAATTTGCATCCTCACTTTTATCTCCAATGTTTGTGTTTACACTCAAAACCATGGCCATTCATTATCAATGGCATTTAATGTTTGTGTTGGGACAAACACTCAAAACTGGCCATTCATTATCAATGGCATTTAATGTTTGTGCTTACACGCACCCTCAAAGCTGGACATAGGAGAAGCTAGTGCCCCTCAAAAACAAAACAACAAAACAACTGGGGGACATGGACTGGTGAAGACCTCCACCTCCAGGTCTTCACACACCCTTGATCAGAGCCCACTCCTCCTATTTGTCTTCTTCTCTCACTCTTAGCTCATGTTCAAGATATATTAATATGTTGTCTTGTACCACGCCTCCGTCTGAACAACCACCTCATTGTGTAGAACAGGGTTCCCCAATTAAGTTTCCTCAAGGGCCATATTTTGACTAGGGTACCAGGCTGGGGGCCGAGTCCGCATGCACAAGGTCGAGGTCTTGCCCAAGACCACATTTGAAAAGGATGCCCAGTTTGACATGCATAGGCTACTGACCCCCATTTAATGCCATTTATATCTTATACCCTTTTTTTAAATTCTTCCAGGGGCCACAAGGGGGCGCTCCGCGGGCCGCAAATGGCCCGCGGGGCCTATTGGGGAACCCTGGTGTAGAATGAAATGCCAATACTACTTCATGGAGGTCTGCTGGTATGAAAAGTCAACTTTATAATAATGGATGTGTCGGTTCTTAAGGGTTATCTCTGCTCACACCCATCAAGCAAGCAGTCTTTAAACAGCACCGCTGGGCAGGCAGGTGTTAATTTGGTTCTACGGTATATGTTACTGACATGACCAATGGCACAGGGGTCAAACTTCAACAGAGGGTACTATCATTTCACCCGGCCCACTGGCAATTGTAGTTCTGCAGGTTGTGTATAGAGCAATGCGGATTAGGCTATTCTGGTACTTTATATCCTACATTACAGATTTACATCCAATCATCCATGGCATTTGGCATCTAATGCTCTAATGTGGAGTGACTTGTATGCAAGTATAGAGGTCTTGCTCAATCACTTCCACATAACACGTGGTTGCCAGAGGAATTGAAGCTGGGAGCCGCTTTTGGTTTTCACATTACGGGGACTATTGCAACTATAGAATCCTGTCTTCGCCATCATTATTCGTTCACAAGTAAGGTATGGCGATGCGATGCACACAGCATTTACACGTTGAAACAACTTCACGTGGATGCTATATGAGTCAGATATCAAAGCTTGGAGATGGGGCAAGGGGGCGGCACTCCTCTGTGACTCAGTCTTCAACGGCTCAGCTGCATGCATTGACATGTACAGCAGCTTCTCACTGCACTTCACCTTTCCCAGGAAAAGCCTCCAAACTGACAGGACTTTCAGAAGTCAATGCTGAACAATCACTTCAATAAAACGTAAAACATATGATGATAATTGAACATTAAGCAAAGGCCAGCTCTTACATAGCCCACAACCATTATTGGTTGGCAATTTCCCTCTCTTAAGTTTTATTTAGCTATGTTTAGTCTAGTAGCAGCCAGGAAAGCAGCTTAGTTCCACGGCCAGGGCAATGACACTCAAAAGTCATTCAAGTTATTTTGCTTACCTGAGGTCCTTTCAGTTCACTCCTCCAGCCAGGTATTCCTCTCTGTATGTCTGTCTCTCTCGCCTTTCCTACTAGGCTTCAGGAACGTTGTAATTCCCTTGACAGGAGAGTGACAAACATGGAATTCCCATGGTGGTTTAGCGTAACGTCTACACAACACACACACATGCAGTGTATTTGTAGTGTGTTAGCCGCTACTGACTTGACTTAGCATTCCTTTCAGAGGCTCTGAACCAAAATGCTGGAGAGACACCTCACACACTCTCTCAGCCGTCCCATCTCCTCCCACTTCTCACACACTGTCCCTCCTTCTCTACCCAAAACACTCACACACACACACACACACACACACACACACACACACACACACACACACACACACACACACACACACACACACACACACACACACACACACACACACACACACACACACACACACACACACACACACACACACACACACACACGCGCACACACACACACACACACGTGCACGCTTGTTGTACTGTCCTGGCAAAGGCCCAAAGGCCCCAGCCTATGGGGAAGACAAGAGGAGGGTGCATTCAGCCCACAATCTGTGCATATATAGGAGGTGTGTGTGTGTGTGTGTGTGTGTGTGTGTGTGTGTGTGTGTGTGTGTGTGTGTGTGTGTGTGTGTGTGTGTGTGTGTGTGTGTGTGTGTGTGTGTGTGTGTGTGTGCATACCTGTATTGAGATAACACGCTTGATGCTTCTAGGATTGGGAAATCAAATACTCCTCCCTCAGTACTCTGCTGAGAGCTTGGAAGTTTGACAGTAAAACCGAATAGTTTGGAAATGCTGTGTTCATCAGTGATTCTCAACTGATATTTGGCCACAGACCCAAGAAGAGAGAAACTTTGTGTTTTTTTTCTTCAATTATTCAGTGAATCAGCTACGTTTGAATAGACAACGTATAAAATAGGGTTAAAGTGGTTACTGAATTCGATGCTACTGTGTATTAACACATTTTGCTGCAGGGTACCCCCTGGAACACTCAGGGACCCCTGCAGGGTACCCCCTGGAACACTCAGGGACCCCTGCAGGGTACCCCCTGGAACACTCAGGGACCCCTGCAGGGTACCCCATGGAACACTCAGGGACCCCTGCAGGGTACCCCATGGAACACTCAGGGACCCCTGCAGGGTACCCCCTGGAACACTCAGGGACCCCTGCAGGGTACCCCCTGGAACACTCAGGGACCCCTGCAGGGTACCCCATGGAACACTCAGGGACCCCTGCAGGGTACCCCATGGAACACTCAGGGACCCCTGCAGGGTACCCCATGGAACACTCAGGGACCCCTGCAGGGTACCCCATGGAACACTCAGGGACCCCTGCAGGGTACCCCCTGGAACACTCAGGGACCCCTGCAGGGTACCCCATGGAACACTCAGGGACCCCTGCAGGGTACCCCATGGAACACTCAGGGACCCCTGCAGGGTACCCCATGGAACACTCAGGGACCCCTGCAGGGTACCCCCTGGAACACTCAGGGACCCCTGCAGGGTACCCCCTGGAACACTCAGGGACCCCTGCAGGGTACCCCATGGAACACTCAGGGACCCCTGCAGGGTACCCCCTGGAACACTCAGGGACCCCTGCAGGGTACCCCATGGAACACTCAGGGACCCCTGCAGGGTACCCCGGAACACTCAGGGACCCCTGCAGGGTACCCCCTGGAACACTCAGGGACCCCTGCAGGGTACCCCATGGAACACTCAGGTACCCCTGCAGGGTACCCCATGGAACACTCAGGGACCCCTGCAGGGTACCCCCTGGAACACTCAGGTACCCCTGCAGGGTACCCCATGGAACACTCAGGGACCCCTGCAGGGTACCCCCTGGAACACTCAGGGACCCCTGCAGGGTACCCCCTGGAACACTCAGGGACCCCTGCAGGGTACCTCATGGAACACTCAGGGACCCCTGCAGGGTACCTCATGGAACACTCAGGGACCCCTGCAGGGTACCCCATGGAACACTCAGGGACCCCTGCAGGGTACCCCATGGAACACTCAGGGACCCCTGCAGGGTACCCCATGGAACACTCAGGGACCCCTGCAGGGTACCCCATGGAACACTCAGGTACCCCTGCAGGGTACCCCCTGGAACACTCAGGGACCCCTGCAGGGTACCCCCTGGAACACTCAGGGACCCCTGCAGGGTACCTCATGGAACACTCAGGTACCCCTGCAGGGTACCCCATGGAACACTCAGGTACCCCTGCAGGGTACCCCCTGGAACACTCAGGGACCCCTGCAGGGTACCCCCTGGAACACTCAGGGACCCCTGCAGGGTACCTCATGGAACACTCAGGGACCCCTGCAGGGTACCCCATGGAACACTCAGGTACCCCTGCAGGGTACCCCATGGAACACTCAGGGACCCCTGCAGGGTACCCCATGGAACACTCAGGGACCCCTGCAGGGTACCCCCTGGAACACTCAGGGACCCCTGCAGGGTACCCCCTGGAACACTCAGGGACCCCTGCAGGGTACCCCATGGAACACTCAGGGACCCCTGCAGGGTACCCCATGGAACACTCAGGGACCCCTGCAGGGTACCCCCTGGAACACTCAGGGACCCCTGCAGGGTACCCCATGGAGGTACCCCATGGAACACTCAGGGACCCCTGCAGGGTACCCCCTGGAACACTCAGGGACCCCTGCAGGGTACCCCATGTAACACTCAGGGACCCCTGCAGGGTACCCCCTGTAACACTCAGGGACCCCTGGGAGTCCCTGGACCCCACTTGGAGAACCACTCGATTATTTTTATGCATGGGAAGAAAAAAAAGAGATGGAAGTTATGGAGTTATGAGGTATGGAACTAGACAGTTAATATCAATGGATGGTGCTTGTGCTCATACACACACACACACACACACACACACACACACACACACACACACACACACAGACAGACAGACAGACATACATACACACCAAAGTCACGTAAATGGAGGCGGTTAGCACCACTCAAAAATGTACCGGTATCACATTTTGAAATTAAACTGACTGAGGTGTGCAGTAAAGCAAATCCTGAGTTTGAGTGCTGCTTAATGAATGAAAATAGAAGATATACAGGAGTTCGTGGATCAGCTATGTTTGGTTGCGTGACTCCATCATACGATGAAGTATAAATCAGGCTTACCCAACGACGTCTACTTAGTGGGTTCAGGCTCGCACCGGCACCCATGAGGAATTGAAACCATGAGATAGCACTCTTGAGCTATTTTGTGGTTGAGCTATACCAAACAACCCCCATCGTGGTGGCGGTTTGGTGTCCTCCTCCAAGTTCTCAGAGGGGGGGGGGGGGGGGGGGGGGGGGGTCCCCGTTATAATGCCAAGCACCCTTGACATTATAAGAAGTCTACTCTGGGCATATCTCAGCTAACAAAAGTCATGCAACGTCACATGAAGGCGCAATGATTCCATTTGGCCACTTGGGGAGCCCTTCCAGTCAGTAAATGATATATGATGTGATGACTATGTGTTAGTTTAGCAGTGTGGAAGCTGACACTAGCTGTCATTCACCTGGAGACTGATTATTGGCCTGACCTCAGCAAGTGGTGACCTGGCCTGACTTACTTTCTTTTTAGGCTATTTAAACTTAAAGGCCTAAATTCATTCCGCTCCAATGCCACCAAAATGTAGAACGCCCTACCAACAGTCATTAAGACATGTGAATCCCTTGTTTCCTTCAAAACCGCTCTCAAAGGGCACTTACGAATCCCCCCCACCCCTTTTCCCCTCAATCTATACCGGTATGTTTTCTCCCTTTTTACCTCCTTTTATGATGATTTCCTGTTTTTGGTTATATATAAGTGCATATTTGTACATCTCTACATGTTCTGATGATGAATTGAAAAGGGTGGACCCTAAACAAGTGTAATGTTAAGTCCACAGTTAACAGTTTTTGTATTGAGTTGTGCTTGAAATGTACTGTAATTCTCCAAGCTGTTAATAAATACTTCAATCAATCAATCAATCAATCAATCAATCAATCAGACCAGGCAGTGTTAGCCTCTTGATTAATTGGTAGGAATTTGGTCTTTCATGCAGGAGACCACAGTCCTGGGTACAATTTACACATGCTTTAAATTTGTAAATTAAATTGTGAATTAAACTAATCAATTATCTTAGAGATTACATATTTGCCCCTGTGTGTGTGTGTGTGTGTGTGTGTGTGTGTGTGTGTGTGTGTGTGTGTGTGTGTGTGTGTGTGTGTGTGTGTGTGTGTGTGTGTGTGTGTGTGTGTGTGTGTGTGTGTGTGTGTGCATACCTGTATTGAGATAACACGCTTGATGCTTCTAGGATTGGGAAATCAAATACTCCTCCCTCAGTACTCTGCTGAGAGCTTGGAAGTTTGACAGTAAAACCGAATAGTTTGGAAATGCTGTGTTCATCAGCGTGTGTGTGTGCGTGCGTGCGTGCGTGCATGCGTGCGTGCGTGCGTGCGTGCGTGCGTGCGTGTGTGCGTGAAACATTGCATGCACACTCCCTGTATAAGCCAAGGAAGACACTCCACCTCAATTTGTGGACGAATGTATTTATTACCTTAGTAAATACAAATACTAAATGTTTTCAGTTGCTAGTTTAAAGTCTTCTTTGAATTATCATGATTCATGACCAATTATCGTGATTTGTGTTTTTTTGTAAATTATGTTCCCAATCATTTTAAAATGAATTACAAGGAAGACTGGCTTGCTTCTGGTTCTACTGAGTTTCTATAGTTGCAGACTACTCTCTGTGGAATAGTAAGAAGATGGCCTTCAACCACTGCAGATTTGCTATTTACTGTATATTGTACTGTATTAGCATACTCTGCCATACTGAATGCCTAGTTAGCACTTTGGAAACCTTGTGTTTGTAAAATGTTCTATATAAATAAAGTGGGGTGGATTGCATAAAAACAATTTAATAGGCTAAGTTCCAGATTCTATCTTTAAAAAGTTGTATTAAGAAAACTAATTTTGGTGGAAGTTGAATTAAAAGAAAAACAACTTATTCACAGCCTGATTTCTATTTATGTATTGCTGTGTAAAAGCCGTATGCTGTTGCAGCCTAATGCCGGTGACTAATTAAGTATTGTGGCTTGTGGTGGTGCTGCTTAGGCAGCCTTAAGTCAACTGCTTTAGTGTTATTGTTATGTAAACACGACCCGCCACACATGCTCTTATGTCTTTCCACAAATTGCCCCTGAGGCGGTTAGTGCAGGCAGGAGCTGTGGAGAATTTTAGGAGATTTTGTCTTCACAGTAGGGATGTAATTAAAGTTTCTATCAGATGCCATGAGACAGAAGCAGAATATGTTTGTTCTATGTAGAGCGAGAGCGGCAGATGAAGCCATGATAGAATTCCCTGCATTTTAATTTGCTGATTAGGAATCTGCTGTGTGCGCAGTTCTGCCACAGAAATGTATATTTGCGCTGGAAATGTGCTAACGAACTCAAAACAACGCTCTGTCTGTCTCTATCTCTCACTTCTCTCTTCTTGTCTACCGTTATATGCTATGTATATAGTATGCCGTCTGCTAATCATTTCATCCATTGACCACGCGCGAGCCTACCGCCTATACTATACGTGCGCATGTCGCACAGGGAATAATTATGGTATACGGGGTGATAATGTTCATATAGTGCTACCATGACAATACCGTCTGAAAAAACTAGGCTACAGAACTACCTTCATGCATTCACCCTATCATTATAGTGCCGTACTTGCTAATTTATTCCTCTGTATTTTCATGACAGTTCCTGCTACAGTTGAAACAGAAGGTGTTCATGGGGAGCAGAATCCTCCCTCGGGCGTGCAGCCCAACATATCCAGGCCAAGGTACAGCATACTGACATTTTATATGTCAACATGACTTATGGTGAGAATTGAGAAAGAGAAAGTGAGTTGGGGGTGGAAAGTGTAGAAAAGGGACGGATGGGAAGAAACAGACAGACAGACAGACAGACAGACAGACAGACAGACAGACAGACAGACAGACAGACAGGATTTGAGGGTGAAAGATTCAAAGCAGGAGGGATGCGGGAGTGAGTCATATGGAGCAGAGACAGTGGGGTGGGTGAAGGTGAGGGCCAGAGTGGAGGTATTGAAGGATGGAGGACATGAGAGAGTGAAAAGAGAATGAGAGGCAGGCACTGATCTTGGGACGATAAGAGGAAAAATAATATGGGATAGTGAAAGGGAGAGGCAGAGAGGTGGAGAGTGTGACAGGAACGGAAACAAATGGGCAATAGGGTGAAGAGAGACAGGAGGAAGGAAGAATGGAAAAGAGACAGTTTGTTAATGAGAGAAGAAGATAGAAAGAGAGGGAGATGCAGGGATAGCGAGAGAGGAGGAACAGAGAGTGAAGGGAAGGACTTCTGGACTGTGGTATGAAAGAGAGGGCAAAAAGACAAGGGAGGAAGGAAAGAGGCTGGGTGGAAGCTGGAAAGAGGGAGGGAGTGATGACGAAAGGGGATGGCTGGGGGGTGATGGAGGAAGGGAATCGAAGGGGCTCGGGGTGGAAGGGTTGGGGGTACAGTCTAGAAATAAACATCAACAGAAGGTGGGCATGGCGCCATCGCTACCACCAGGTGAGTCTCGACCGCCAGGAAATTATTAAAGACAGGCTCTACCGTAACAGTTAACACACACCCGCGGAAACACACACGCACACACACATTATGTACAGGGTATTCCTGCGGTATGATTCTTAAAAGTAGGAATGAATATTTATGAACATTGATACCGAAACTCACTATGCCACCTGGGAACCCCACTCCCAACAACAACACGCACACCAACACATGCACACAAGCAAAAACAGAGGCTTATGTATTCAAAGACAACAACACTCATCTTGGTTATGGTCTTATTCGCGATATACTGTAGTGTGGTAACACTTGCTCACAAGGGGTACATTTATACACGTTATGTAAACCTTTCATTGCCAGCTCTCAAATATTGCGATTTCAATTTCCTGTCAGCTGGTGATTTAACACAGAGCCCGAGTTTTGATCGGATCGAAGCTGCCGGTTAGCTGCCGCTCGTTAGCATCACATTTGTAAGTGGACAGTGGCCGCTGAATGTCGTTTCTGGTGAAAACAAGGTTTTTCAACGGCCGACAGCAGGCGCTGTGATACTTGTGGTCGGGTTTTTTTCTGCACCGAGCGAGAGAACAACAACCGGTCAAGACACCACACACAGCATTATGTCATCGTAACACACGGTTACGGATATTTGGCTCTTCAAAATAAAGGTTGAAAGGGGAAAAACCTTGGCAATGCGCGATAAATAGATGAATTAATCCTGGTGGGGCCTGGGCCGTGGCTCAGCGTCCACGCACCTTGGCTGGTAATCCAGTCTGGCAGTGTGCCGCGGGTTCGACTGCCGATCCCGACGGCCTTTACTGCATGTCACCCCCCCATCTCTCTCCTCATTTCCTATCAGTCTACTTTCTATCTCTCCATAAAAAATATAAAATAAAGGCGAAAGCCACAAAAAACGCCACATTTGCAAAATGTAAGCTCTTTGTTAGAATTTTTGTTAACTTTTATTCAATTAACTGTGGGTGGAAATGCCCTCATCCAATTTTCTCCTTGGTGGGTTGACCAATTGATCTCAAATTTCACAGGGGGGGGAGCAAGAAAGACGATTCTTAACTTTTGCCCAATTTACTGTTAATTTGCATACCTGTGAACTTTCACTTAAGACTGCTGTGGCCGGTGTGGGAGTGATTCGTGGGAGCATTGCCAAGTGTTTCCAGTTGACTAATTATGCTCTACTCCTTCTAGCATATTTACCTGGGCTCAGTGCTGCGAACACGCACGCACTCACGCGCACACACCCATGCACGCACGGACGCCGACACTCCAGAGAGAATGACAGCAGAGACAGAGACAGACTCAATCAATGGCACAGGATCACTGTGTTTTCCTGTGTCTATGTCCCCCATATACTGTACAGTAGTGGACAGAGGACCCAAGGAGTGCAGAGAAAAAAGTTCAAATCGCCAAATCTCTGTCTGTCTGTCTGTCTGTCTGTCTCGTGTCCCATTTATTCCCATATTTGGAAATGCCTGATGTCATCAATATGGCATCATGGTAACTGACACACGTGACTAGACTTACCTCCATGTACTATGATAATGGGTATAAGTACTCGGACAGGTATAACGAACAGGTACAACGTGTACTGGATAACCAGAGGGGCATGCTTTCCCAACGGGCATTGGTCCCATTCGGCATCGCCCTAGTGTTGCAAAGTTATAATGAAATGACTTAAATGCTGTGACTGCTGGCAGTCACAGAAGCACTACATGCTGCCCAGGCTGCTTCCCACTCTGCAGTCCTGATTCTCCTAGACCTATCAGCAGCATTTGACACAGTGAACCACCAGCTGCTCCTAGACACCCTAGCGGATCTAGGCATCGGCGGGACGGCACTAAAGTGGTTCTCCTCTTACCTCACCGACCGGACCTACCAGGTCTCCTGGAAAGGTCTGTTATCATCCCCCCGAACCCTCCAAACTGGGGTCCCACAGGGATCTGTACTTGGTCCCCTCCTTTTCTCACTGTACACTAAATCCCTTGGCACTATCATCTCTGCTCACAATATATCCTATCACTGTTATGCCGATGACACACAACTGTTTCTATCCTTCCCCCCCTCTGCCACCCAGGTAGAAGAGCGCATCACTGCTTGCCTGGCTGACATCTCACAGTGGATGTCCTCCAACCACCTCAAGCTGAACCCAGACAAGACTGAGCTTCTCTTCTTCCCAGCTAAGTCCTGCCCAATGCGGGAGCTAACTATTTCCGTAGACAACGCCCTGGTAACGTCTGTCCCAACAGCCAGGAACCTTGGTGTTGTCCTGGACAGTCAGCTCTCGTTCAAAACTCACATCACAGCTGTCACTCGATCCTGTAGGTTCACACTCTATAACATACGACGAATTAGACCGTTCCTCACCCAGGAATCATCCCAGCTCCTAATCCAGACAACAGTCCTGTCAAAACTTGACTATTGTAACTCTCTCCTTACTGGCCTACCGGCATGTGCACTGAAGCCTCTCCAACTGATCCAAAATGCCGCAGCTCGCTTGGTCTTCAACCAGCCAAAATTCTCACATGTCTCCCCCCTGCTCCGCTCCCTGCACTGGCTCCCGGTCGCTGCCCGCACAGAATACAAAACTCTGATGTTGGCATTTAAAGCAACCAAAGGTATGGCTCCCCCATATCTTGCCAGCATGATTGAACCCTACAAACCCTCCCGCGCACTCAGATCAGCCAACGCAGGGAAGCTGGAAGTACCCTCACTAAAAACGCCGGGACAACGCTCCACACGTCCCAAACTCTTCTCCCTTCTGGCCCCAAAACTGTGGAATGCACTTCCCGTTGCAATCAGAACTGCAGCATCACTCCCGATCTTCCGCCGTAGTCTGAAAACCCACCTTTTCAGACTCCATCATGGCCCATAGCACTTACCCTACCCCCCTTAGACAGCACTTCTTAGACTTATATAGCATTTGAAACAGACTTATAGCATGTCATGTAGACAGCACAATAAGGGCCTGTACAGACGAGGACGTATTCGGTGTTTCTGGGGCAAGTAATTAGCCGATCTACCCTTTTTGTCACACGGAGACGGCGTTTTGGGGGACTTTAACGGCTAATTTTGAAACTACCTTCCAGAGTGGGAAAGTTTGGAGACGCGACTTTCACGTCTCCGTGTGTACAGCGAATGCCGCCTAATTTGCTGAAACGGTGATGTCATAGTCCCCTCGCCCCTCCAAACTAACCAGTGTTAATGGTTTATTTCACCATAACCACTTACATATAAGTATCACAGCTATTTTATATTTGCACATAATGTCTATAAATCTCTTCTCCAAAAATAGCCGATCTGCAGCCCGCACGCATGCAAACCGTTGTTGAGATTGAGCAGGCATGCACGAGAGAGGAGTTGTGTGTGAGGAGCTGATCACAGATAGAGGGAAAGTGTTATATTTGGCCTATTATTTATGCTATATATTATTGACCGCGTCGCAGTCACAGTCAGAGAGAGAGAGAGAGAGAGAGAGAGAGAGATGCTGCGTGTTAAAAAATAGAAGGGGCGCGCTCTCTCTCGCTCTCTCTCTCTCTCTCTCTCTCTCACACTCTCTCTCTCTCTCTCTCTCTCTCTCACACTTACTTTGTGCTTGCTGCTGTTTTCAGAAGAATTAATCCAAGGTTTGTCATATATTATGGTTTAGTAGGCATACACTTTAGCTGGTCAGTCAGTGTGTGCAGACTCAGAGAGAGAAGCAGCACTGCTCTGCTCATTAAATTGATATGACGCATATGCGCATCTGATCAAGATAATTAGTTATTTGGCAACACCTGTGTGAAATACCAACGCTTTCATATAGCCTTTAGAATAAGCTTTTTCTTTTTTTTGTGGCCATCTACAGGCAGCCATGTGTACTGCATCTTTATCTTGAAAACGAAGCAGTTTACCGGTCTCGAGTGGACGTCGTACATAATTAACATAACCGCAATGTAGACGCAGTAAAGTTTTATATCGTTCACAAAACTTAGGCGGGGAACAGCCCGCGACGTCCTCGTGAAGGCAGCCCCTAAGTGCATTGTATGTAGTCATAGCACTTCATAGTATATATGTACAGCATAGTATAGCATATATGTGTAGTTTATATGTATAGTGTCATTATATAGATATGTTCTAGTTATAGTTTATATGTATAGTGTCATTATATAGATATGTTCTAGTCACGTTCTTAGCTTACGCATGTTTCGCGATAAATGCATTTTTACATATGTGATGTATTCCCATGCTTTTTGTTCTTGCTTATTGTAAGTCACTCTGGATTAAGAGCGTCTGCTAAATGCCTAAATTGTAAATTGTAAATGCAGTTGAATAGTGACGTGGCCGAGGTCCGCCCGCCCATCCTCCCATTAGCACATTTTTACTATTGCTAAAAACGATTCTACACTAATTTCTCATTGAATCATTTCGGGTCAGTTACACATACACACACGTACTGTACACAAGTAGCAGTTACTAGACTAGGCCTAAATGTGTAAAACAACAGAACCCCAATCTGTTGAATCTCAACCCAAAATGTCCAAAGATCATATTTTGAATCACACACACGCACACACGCATGCGCACACACACACACACACACACACACACACGCGCGCACACACACACACACACACACACACACACACACGCACACGCACACGCACACGCACACGCACATGCACACACACACACACACACACACACACACGCACACGCACACACAAACACACACATATATACATGTTTGAAACACCAGGTCCAGGACTCCAGGCACAACAGCGTTATATGATATGCATTTGTTTAGCATTGAAAAAGGTCAACAGTAGCACACACTGACTTTCTTCCAACGTCCTATTCCCGTTCCACCTCGTCACCTTCAGACCGACAGGCTGTCAGCCTCTGTATGTGATGTCAGTCGACAGAGCTCTTTAGCACATGGGTAATGGAACAAGGTCTTCATAGTGTTAACAGCTAATGCCGGGGTTGTCACAGAATGGGCTAAATAATACCATCGGTCCTATTTTTGCAGATTTTAGAAAGTATAGCTCTGGTTACTGTATCAACGCTAGATTGTCCTTTTCGTATGTTTTAGAAAGTTGCGAGCAATGATCAAAGGAAATGTAGTTAGAAATACATGCGTAAATATCAGGGTATGAGCTAATATTCATTCATTCTTCAACTGTTGTTGATTACACCAACTTTTAATATACTGTACTTGTTGTACAGATGTGGGAAGGCTGCTGGAATTACAATAACACATTCTCTGGATATAGGTATACAGTATTAGTTTAGTTTAGTTTAGTTTTTATTTGCACGTAATGTACATTAAAAGAAAAACAAAGGAAATTACAAATGGAATGAAATACATTTGTATAAAAATAAAAATAAAAAATCAGAAAAGAAAATGTGCCGGAAGGACCAAAAAAACCCAGAAGGGCTTATCAAGTGGTCTTCCTTAAAGCTGCCACGGGAGCTTAAGCTAGTTATAATAAAATTAAAACATTAATGAAAATACATAATGATGATATTAATAATATTAACAATAATAATAATAATAGTAACAATAACAAGAAATGAAACAGGTAGTGACATTAATAATTATAATAAAGATCAGGGTGACTAGGGCATGTTGCCCAAGCTTGATAATAAAAACTGCTGTAATTGTTTCTTGAAAGTACTCATGCTAGTACAGTCTCTGATGTGAGGCGGTAATTTGTTCCAAAAATGAGGTCCTCTGTACTTAATGGTGAATTGGGCGGATGTAGTCCTGAAGAAAACGGAATGAAGATCTTTTGCTGATCTGGTGTAATGATTGTGAATTTCATTGTTGAACTGGAAAACATTTTGAAAACAAGCTGGGAGTGCTTTGTGAATGGATTGGTATATAAAAGAGCATATTTGAAAGTTATTTAATTCAAAGATGGGAAGAATTTTCAGACACTTAAACAGAGGAGTGGAACTGGTGAGTCTGCTAGAAAAAGTAATCATTTTGATAAAACGTTTTTGTAACAGAAAAATACAATTAAGATTAGATTTGAAATTACTAGCCCACACAATATTACAATATGAGATATATGGATAAATCATAGTATAATATAAATTAATGAGGATTTTTCTTGTCACAAGGTGGCGCATTCTTCGAATGACTCCAATATTCTTACTTACTTTATTACAGATGAGTGATATGTGATTTTTCCAGGTTAATTTGTCATTGATGATTACTCCAAGAAATTTTGTAGCGGTAACCCTTTCTAGTTTGTTATCATCAATCTGGATACTGGGAAGGGTACTTATAACTGGGTGATTATGGGGCAAAAACATCATGTAAGAGCTTTTCTTTACATTCAGAGATAATTTATTTGCCTTGAACCAGGTGTCGATCTTGCTCAACTCCTGGTTCATTTCCAGTATTAGGCTCTGTTTGTCTTTTCCAGATAAAAAGATGTTGGAGTCATCCGCAAATAAAATAAAAAAAGCTTTGGGAGAAGTCAAATATAGGTCGTTTATATAAATGAGAAATAATAGGGGACCAAGTATTGACCCCTGGGGCACACCACAATAAATCAATCTGTTGGATGAGGAGATGTTATTCCACATTACAAACTGATTTCTTGCTGAAAGGTAACTCCGGAACCAAGACAAGGATATTCCATTTAAACCGTAATGTGAGAGTTTCTGTATCAAAATGTTGTGATTGACCGTGTCGA
Organism: Electrona antarctica; assembly: GCF_951216825.1. Classification (NCBI taxonomy): domain Eukaryota; kingdom Metazoa; phylum Chordata; class Actinopteri; order Myctophiformes; family Myctophidae; genus Electrona; species Electrona antarctica. Next base: position 46,174,954 of record NC_136806.1, on the reverse strand, counting down.
ATGCCTTCGATAAATCCACAAACACACCAAGTGTAACTTCTTTATTGTCGCGAGCTAAGGAAATATTATTAATTAATTGGGTGAGAGCCATCGAAGTGGAGTGTTTTTCTCTAAAGCCATACTGATGGGTATAAAGTAGGTTATTGTCGTTAAAGTACTTACTCAAACGATTATAGACAATCCTTTCCAATACTTTGGAAAAGCATGGGAGTATGGATATGGGTCTATAATTTGAAAATGTGGCGGAGTCATCCGCTTTGTACAGTGGTATAACTTTGGCCATTTTAAATTGCTCAGGGAATCCACTCAGGGAGTGGATTGACAATATATGGAAGGCATTTCTTCAGAATTTGAGATTTAAGTTCGTCATGGCCAGGTGCACATGATTTGAGTTTGTTTATGGTATCACTAAGCTCCTTCTCCGTAATGGGATCAAAGACAAATGGATGAGAAGGACATTTAAGCCCTGAAGTAGACAGCAGTGTGTTTGGTATTTTGTCTGCGAGGGAAGGACCAATATTGACAAAGAATTTGTTGAATTCGTTGGCTATTACGGAAGGATTGGTAATAGTTGTGTCAGCCATTTTAAATTCAGTTTGAGAATTAGACCTGCTGTTTTTTTTATTTATAAGTTCATTAATAATCTTCCAGGTAGCTTTCATGTCATTCTGTGAATCTGAAAATGTATTGTCATAAAATGTTCGTTTTGCTGACCTCAGCAGGTGATTTAGTTTATTTCTATAAGTTCTATATCGATTTAAATTTAAAGGAGATGGATTAGTGAGGTAATCACGATAGAGTTTATGTTTTTTTTTTATTGAACGTTTGAGGCTTGCGGTTAACCAGACATTATTCTGTTTTCTAACTTTATTTATCTTCCTTTGTAGTGGGAAGGCCTCATCAAAAAGTTTGAAAAATATAACATGGAAGGTGTTATATGCAGCTTGGGTTTCATGTTCATTTATGACCGCATCCCAATTTACTGTGGATAGTTCATTATTGAACTTTCCGATCCTACTGTTGTTGAAATTTCGTACAAAGAAATCTTTGCTGGGGTTTGTATCTACATTAACTGATTGAGGAGCAAGATAAAACACAGGAAGGTGGTCCGAGAGGTCACAGCACAAAACACCTGGTACACCATAACTACTGTTATGATTTGTGAAAATATTATCAATCAGTGTTTTACTGGTGGGCGTAATTCTAGTTGCCTTGGAAATGAGAGGACGGAACGACGTGGCGTTAATTACGTCAATGAATTGGGATGATTGATTACTAAATAAATTGATATTGGTATCACTTAAGATATAGCATGTTTTATTCTCGTTCGTAATCTTGCCAAGTGTATTATAGAAACAATCTATGAAGACATTAATATTTGAACTTGGAGGTCTATAAATGCAACCCACTATAACCTTCTTTTTAAAGAAAGGCTCAATAAGTTCTATAAAAACAGCTTCAGCTTCATCTCCAATTAAAGTTACAAGGTCGTTGCGTGGAGAGAATTGAATGCCCTCTTTAATAAAGAGAGACACACCACCTCCACCACGCTCGGTTCTATAGCTGGCGTGGTGATTATAGTTGTTAATAAAGACATTATTGACTTTGTCTCTGTCCAACCATGTTTCCGTCAGTCCAATAACGGTAAAGTTTATGGATAGTATATCAAGATAGTTATTGAGATTTGCATGATTTTTGGGATTATTTAAACTGCGAATATTTTGATGAAACAAGGAAAAACAATTGTCATTGCTAATCTTTTTCTCTACACAGATAGACTTTAAAGAGTCTTCGGAGTAATAATCACAAGTTGTGCCTTGATTAAAAACTGTAGAGTTAATATCAGGGTCAGCATTAGCCAATGGAAAAAAGTACTTATCGTCCTCATGGGTGGAATTTGAATGCATCGAGGTGTCCGTCATTAAAAAAAACGTGTCAAATTATAAAAAAAGAAAGTAAAATAAAAACAAGATAAATAAAAATAACGTCAAAATAAATTGGGCTACTTCTCCGTTGGAGCAGTGCGAGTTAATTCCATATTATACAGGTTGAAGAAAGCTTAAAAGACAACTTTAGTTTTAGGTTCATGTTTTAGGTTGTTATTAGAGAAAGTTAAAGATTTTTTTCATTTGCAGCTTTCTTTTGTTTTAGTGATTTTTGCTATTTTTGACAGGGGGGCGGGGGTATTCGAACATGGGGCTAAATACGTCTTTTTTTACAAAATATTGTGGCGATTTCTATCTTCTATTCTATTCTAAAATATCACCCACAACATAACCAGAAACACCATGAAGTGCTGGAAAAAGTATTTGTCAAGCGGACAGTATTTCTTTTTGTGTTTCTTTTTTTTTAATGTTTTTTTTTTGCGGCTTTTTTTTTATAGAGGGACAGACAGTAGGCTGACAGGAAATGGGGGAGTGACATGCAGTAAAGGCCGTCGGGATCGGGAGTCGAGCCCACGGACTCTGGCTACCGGCCAAGGTGCCTGGACCGCTGAGCCACGGCCCAGGCCTTTGTGTGTGTTTCTAATGAAGTTGTGGGTGATATTTTTAAATAGAATGGTACAGTAGCAAGCCCCAGAAATCTAACTTGTATGTCTATTTATGTAGTTGCAGTACCTTAATATTTGGATTTATATAATTTCGCCAGAGACATGTACCAAAAAAATGGTTTTGGGGCCCCTGAAACTAAAAGACCCAGAGTTGGGGGTGTTCTCTATCATTTTGAGATGGTGGCACGGTGACACGGTGGCACAGTCGGTAGTGCTGTCGCCTCACAGCTAGAAGGTTCCCGCTGGGGACACTGTGGGCGCTGGGCTTCTCTCCTCCTGGACACTGGGCTCAGTGCCCATACCCGAGGCGGGGTTGGCGAAAGGGCCTTTCTGTGTGGAGCTTGCATGTTCTCCCCGTGTCCCCTAGGGTAAGTACCCTCACAAAAAACATGCAGTAATCCTGGTCTCTAAACTACCTCCCCCTGACCAGCCGGGGCGCCTGATGGAGGGGAAAGGAACTGGTTGGAATAACGTGTTCCTTCCACGCGCTACGTATGGCCGCAGAAATCGATCCCTCCTGTCAGGTGAAAAGAAGCCGATTGGACTCCTCATGCATAGAAGGAAGCATGAGGTCAGTCCGCTGCCCTCCCCAGGTTGGCAGAGGAAGTGTAGCGCCCAGGATTACATTAGATAATTGACAATGGGTTGCAAAATCGTGGGATAAAAATTTGTAAAACAAAAAGAGATGGCCCATGGTATATGCTAACAGGAAGTAGTAAAGTAAACTAAACAACAGCCAAAAAAGAACACGCACATCCAAGTGCCTACTTGCCAGGGTGCTGGATTAAACAAAGTCACAAGTAAATAAAATTTAAAAATCCGCTCACCATTTTCGGTGTAACGTGGTAACGTTTGGAGCCGTAGCCCTTCTTCAGAGTTCAGACCTTCACATGTGAAGGTCTGAAGAAGGGCTACGGCTCGAAACGTTACCACTTTAAGTAAAGAAAGTTCTGGGAGCTGAAAATGGTGTGCAGATGAAACATTTATTTACATATGCTAACAGGAAATCATAGTGGGAAATAAAGGTAGCAGAAAACATGAGGGCTGGGCCTGGCTCCCGGATTATTATAGAAGGTTGTGAACTAAATTTGACCTATTATGTGTCTGCATGCTGTTCCTAATATGTTCTGTTTTGTAATAATACAAAAAACGAAAGTGTGATGGGGGAAAGGGAGAGCTGTCAGCCTTGGTATGTGGTGTCAGTCGACCAAGCTCTTTAGCACATGGTTAATGGACTGAGGTCTTCGGTGTCAATGGCTGTCTTCAAAACCACTCATTTGACCTGTCCTTTTACATGTGTGTCTGTCAGCAAGTTGACCTTTTTGCTTCAAGATGGAATTTGGGGTGTGGAGATGAGGACTAGGAGCATATAGTTTATCCTTATCAAACATTTATTTTAGGGCTGCAACAACTTTTAGCCCTAGCCCCTAGGGGCCCTTTAAATTCAAAACGTTTGAGAACCACTGGCCTACATACAGTATACTTGGGTGGCATGCAGCTCCAAAATTCAGGTTCTACAGACAGGCCATTAAAGTCACGTGGCACCATCAGCTTGTAACTCATGTTTTTTGTTGGGGAACACCCACGTACCTATGCTTTTGGGAGCTCTGATGTTGGCTGTTATTTATACACAGTACGAGGTGTTGACCATATGCATTGTTGACCAAGAAGAAGAAGAAGAAGAAGAAGAGTATCAACCTAGGGGCCCTTTTCAATTAAAAAGTTTGAGAACCACTGGCCTGTCGCCTACATGTACTTGGGTGGCAGCTCCAAAAAATATATCTTATATTCAGAGCCCGGCCGATATATCGTTGGCTAATATATTGGCCATTATTTTTCTATTTTGACGACAGTTATGTAGCCAATGTGTCCCGATTTTCAACCACTTTCAACCTGGACCGGTAAGCTGGCCCAGGCCAATAAAGTTCAGTTTAAGTGTGTATTTTATACTAACTTTATTTAAGTTTCGTATTAAAATGTATATATACGGTACTCAATTTAAAAATATATATCAAAACATTATTTGTGTATTTATTTCAAGATTTTGTACTTACTTTCTTACCTTTTTTCTTTTCAAATGCTCTCTCTCTCTCTCTCTCTCTTTTTCTCTCTCTATCTCTCTCTCTCTCTCTCTATATATATATATATATATATATATATATATATTTATATATATATATATATCCCAAAGTTAGACATGATAATATGTGATAGCCTCTGACAGTACCCAAGATGACTTTTTGAAGGGGCTTTGGGTACTGATTTTAGTTTGTAGTGCTAATATGAGACAGGTGTAAAAACTCAAATAAAATGTATATTACACTCTTTGTATATTTTTACATTTTTGTCTTCTAGTACAAATCATGTTTTCATTACATTTACATGGGTACAATACTCACCATAAAAAAATAGCATAGCTGATTTTCTTGCTTATTTTTGGAAATACAATTTCAAATGGTTTTACACAAGCATAGCCTCCAGATTAACTAACTGAAGTCGTTTCAGTAGTAGTTTCCCATTGAGACCTCTGGCGTCTCATTAAGCACCCCTGGAGCTTCTGACTTATTAACCCCTATTGGAGTATCTTTGATTTATATGCCCCCTCCACCCCTATTTGCATGCCTGCCCTCACCAGCAGATAAGGATCACACAGGTAGAGACAGGCTTAAGGGCTCTTGTAGTCCTTAATGGAAACTCTCCTGACCTTACAGACACCTCACAACTCTTTCTGTGCTTCTCTCTTCCTGTCTGTGTATTAGATATAATCACCCCAGCTTCAGGGCCCTTATATGAACAATATAACAATAATTATCTGCATAAAACTATTGATAATTAACAATATATAAACAATATATCAGATGGATTGAATATGAAGGACCCCAATGGAAACAAGCGAGCTCTTGCTGAAATATTTTCATGAATCCTACAACTGCCTTGCTTTCATCTAAGCACAGACTTCCAGCATAAGAAGCCTTTGTAAGACACCTTGTGTTCCTTTATCACAGCTATATCAAAGTGGGATACTATTACCCCCGGGGGTACGTGGGTAGATCTAGAGGTGATTTCTCTACCCAAACAGACCTGTTGAATAGCCATCCTGGTAGGGCTAGATTTATGGTCCTTGGCTAACCAGCCACCCACAAAGTGTAGTAAGATCAGCCCACTGGTCATAATAAACAACAAAAATAAACATGTTATTTATTGTTGTTTTAGTAAAATAACCTGAAAAAGCCCTCTTCTGAAAATGATATTCTTGTTAAAAGAGCTGGACCGTATGTCCATCTGACTCTTTGTCTTTCTTACTGTCCGCAGCTATCTCGCAAAAAGCCACACATTTGCTTTGCACGCTGCCAGCAGGCCAAGGAACCCCATCCGCAGATATTTTTCCAAATATGTCAACGACAACCATGTTTTCTTTCTTTTGATTATTTATGACCTCAGCCCCACCATCTGTCCAGAATATGAGATCCGGTCAGAGTACGTCTGATCCCAGTATTGCACAATTAGGGAATTCCGCACCTATGTCGTCAATATGACATTAGTCTTGCTCAAACCATAGAGTTCTAAAATAACTATGTGGTAACCAGAACTCCCTGTCCATTGGACTGGAGTTGCTCACCAAGCGCATACTCCTTTTTCCCCCTTCTGCATGTTTGGGAACAATTCCGGCTTGTGAGTCGAACCTATTGGTCGAAACCGTTTTTCGCTTGTTCATGCATATAAGGCCCCAGGAGATGGGCCCCACGGGCTTCACGTTTCCCTCTCGGTTCTGGGACTGTGGCTCAGACATGTCGTGTGTTCTTTGCCTTACGTTTGCGCTGCTGTACCACTATAAGTGATAGCATGTGAGATGTAATCTGGGGTACTGTGGCTCCCTGGTGACTCATTAGGGAATCCGGAACACCTGAAGAGCCAGGGTGCCACAGCTAATATAGAGCTGACTCTTGCGTTCACTTTCTCTGTCTATGTGTCCTAGTCTGAAGACCTGCAAGATAGCATTTATTCAGTATAGCCTGGAGAAAACACATAACATCAGGGGGAACTTGCAGCCATGATGGCAACATAAAAAACTAGAAAATGTGCTCCTCAGAGCACAGGTCTTCGCCAGGTAGGTAGGTTATTATGGAACAGCAATGTTGATGGAATATGAAGAATCGGACAGATCCATCTTGATCACATGACTATAGAGCACCAAAGTCTGACATAATTTGCACATCCTAGCTGGTGTTGCTATATAACAGGCCCATGTGAGCAATAATTGGACCAGAGGTTCTGCTCTGCCATCCAGGGGGAGTGCGTGTGCAGTCTGTGCACAGTATCGCCATGTACAAGCCTAGAGCGTCGCAGTCCCGCCCCCTCGAGAGACCCGGAAAAGAAATCCCCGTTCATTTTCCTCATAGACTTTTCAGAAAGTATTTATTTAAAGATGTTTACGCCGCGGACAAAGCCAACTCTTGTTGTGACAAATCATGACAATAAACACAATGTTTTGGGCCAAACAAAGAATTAGAAAGTAGAAAAAAACGGCAGGTTACAGCACTTTTTTTGTTGTTTTTCTTCTTTGTAATTATTTGTTTGGTCCAAAATATTGTGTTTGTTGTCATGATTTGTCACGACTCGAGTTGGCTTTGTACGACACTTAAAAGGTCTTTAAATAAATACTTTTTGAAATGTCTATGGGAAAAATGCATTGGGATTAATTTCCTGGGCCTGGCGTCGTCATGAAAGGGGGCGGGACTGCGACGCTCTATAGTGCCGGAGATTAGTTGGTCACAGACACATCGACAGACGGACGGACGGACAATATCTAACACTATGTTGGTTTTTATTATAATCTCAGACCGTCCCTCTGTCCCTCCAGGCTATAGGATCAGATCAGTGTTTTCAGACTGACAAGGTGTTAGCCTAATGGTGTTTTAGGTCACAGGCCGGATTAGGTAAAAGGTAACATTGACTTAATGCGGGCTGGACCAGTTGTGCATGGCGAGCAGGTCATATGTCTCAGTCTCTCCTACAGCTATAAAATGTTTCACGTTCTGAATCTTGTAATGTCTAAAGACAGATTCAGAGCTCCGCAGCTGAATCTCTCGTGTAGAGTTGGTTGTTAGTAGGAATGAAAACAAAGACGCACCACTGGAAGAGGAGAGGGCTGAAGGAGAGTGAACTGGCCGACATCCGGTCTCTACACAGGGAATCGGCAGTGCCAGGGACGAATAGTTTTCATAATCCTCAAGGGGGATTATGAATTTTCCGCATTTTCCGCATCTGCCTTTTATAGCGCCACCAGGAGGCCGACTTTTGTAAAACACATTTTTTGATATTACTCCTCCAGATTCTGTCCAAAAATTTCACAAATCGTTACACAGTATCTCTATGGTCATGTGCTCAAGTCGGATCTGTCCGATATTTCATATTCCATCCTAATTGGCTATAATTGGCTTTCACAGTTTGCAAGATTGCCCCGTTTTGAACAAAAGCCTCAAATCATAAACGCAGCATGCAATTTACGTGAAATCTTTCACACATTTTCTTACTAGGCTGAGGAATATATCCCACCATTTTCACATTGGCCTGTTATAGCGCCACCAACAGGTTGATTTTTGTAAAACACATTTTTGGAACAAAATGCCTCAAGTCATCCAATTGCCATCAAAGGCAAACATGTTTATATTACGCCTAAACATTTTGCCAAACATCTCACACAGTCCTATCCTCCTGGTGGAGACCTGTGCCCAGAAGGGCACTTTTTCTAGTTAGTAGTCTAATCACTCTGTGAGGAGTGCATAGGCTATAGTTCCTTTTCTCCACAACGGACTTTTTCGCTTCTAAACCCCTTGTTTCTTTTCCCTGTGACAGTCACTCTGCAATAAGGTGAAACAGAACACAAAGATGAGTAGCCTATTTATTTTTTAACACGCAGCACCCCTCTCCCTCTCTCTCTCCCTCTCTCTCTCTCGTGTGCGCAATGTCTGTGACTGTGAGACTGTGACACAGACGCGGTCAATAATATATAGCATAAATAATAGGCCAAATATAACACTTTCCCTCTATCTGTGACTGTGATCAGCTCCTCACACACATACCTACCTGGCAGGTTAAGCACCCAGATTAGCATTTCAATGCCTGATCTGCATGTGTAGCCTACAAGGGACAGGCAACGCGGTCCACCCCCCACCACCCCCCGCCCCGGACAGTGAGGAAAACAGAGAGCGGCGCGATTGTATACACAGTCAATGCAAGACGAGAATTGCGCGAACGGGCGCGACCTGATGCGGCACAAACGGGACGAACCGAGGCGAATATATATTCAGGTCCAATTCCTCATGGGGGCCGAGATCCCTGGTCCAATTCCTCATGGGGGCCCTGGCCCCCCGGCCCCCACAGACTCTACGTCGTTGGGCAGTGCCCTCAAAGGCAAATTATTTTGCCAATAGGTTCCCAGATAGTGAATTTTGTTATATACAAATTGCATAATCTCTCTCTCTCTCTCTCTCTCTCTCTCCATCCGGCTTGGGGAGGGCAGTACGCCGGCAGGGGAGGGCGATCTCTGTCGCTGCCTTTACAACATGGAAAACAGACTTGAGAGTTAATTTCATTGGTCTTATAAAACAAGTGTTAACAACAACACCAACATCTGAAGCTATATGTCCCAACCACAGCCACACAGGCATATCAAACACACAACAACAGCAATACAGCTGCTGGGATTCTTCACTGGGGATGGCCGGATGGGGTTTGATTGTTATTAATTCAGGCCAATAGCCCTAATAAAAACACAAGTTGAATCCAACAAAGTTCAATATCGCTTAAAAGGCAGGTTATCCTGTGCACCCTCCACCCACAGGGTTATTCCCTTACTAACCTCAACGCACACTACATTCTTTCCTCCTCTATCTCCTGCTCTTCACTCATTTCAGTCTGACTGACAGATCAGGGGTTAGCTGCAGTACAGGCCTGTAGGGTGGCTTCTTGTGTGATGGATAGATGAAAGATATCAACAACTGGCTGGACAGAGTAAACAAGAACCAGCAATTACTAGTCACCAGTAAACAGACCTGACCCATCAAAGCTGCAACCTGCACGTATCGCTATGGCGACAGACTGACTGACACTCCTCATTTGTCCTCATCTTTCTTTCTTTCTTTGGAGGTTTCATCCAATGTATAGGTAACTATGTCCAACAGATGTATTAACACGGCTGAGTTACTGAATTGATGCACTGATCTCTCTTGAAAGGGAGGAAGACAGAAAAACATTTTTTCTCCTCAGCTCCAATTTCTTTACATCACAGCACATATGGACTATATGGAGGAGGAGCAATATGTAATTGTTTGCTGATTTGCGGCAAGAAATAACTACTTAAGTTAAAACCCCACTTCCCCCCGCCCAACACTCGCACTGCACTGCACGTGTGTGTGTGTGTGTGTGTGTGTGTGTGTGTGTGTGTGTGTGTGTGTGCATGCAAGCAAGCAAGCAATGCCAAGCAGCATGCACACCACATCGCGCACGCGCACACGCACACGCACACGCACACGCACACGCACACACACACACACACACACACACAGAGCCACCTCTACTTCTCAGGTATGGACGTAAAACTATATTCATTACACTTCCTGACTGCAGTCGTTATTTCCTCCCTCTATCAAACACGATCCTTCCTGGGGGCTCGGGAATATTGTGTTCCATCTACCGGCAGGCCTGTTGAAGCTCTAACTAACCCTTCCACTGCTCGCTGCTTCTATTGTTAACAGGAATTTACAATGGTAGGTTAGATTGTACACTTTGTCAGTTGCCTGCAGTAAGGTTATCAGCTCAAAGGAAACACTGATGTAACAAATCATAAATATCAGCAGCATGATAGATTAGATAGATTATATTAGATAGGTAGACAGCACAACTATTCACTGTCTCAGACCAGATCAACCTCCCTCTAAAACAGGGGTTCTCAACCTTTTTGGCCGGGGACCCCCGAAAATGCTTTGGCAACGTCTCGGGACCCCCACCCGCCCCCTCCCGACCCCCAATATAAATTGACTGCTACAATAACCTTAAACCATTTTGGGCGGGAACCCCTTTTGGTGTTTTAAGCATTGTTATAATTTAGCTATTGAAAAATAGCAGATCTACAAGCTCATAGCGCGCCACCGAGTGGCGCGCTACGAGCTTGTAGGTCTGCTATTTTTGAAAAATCGTGAAAATAATTTGGGGACCCCCTAAAATAATTTGGCGACATGTATATAAAGTAGAAAGACTCAAAAAAAGGAATCATCTCGTCGTAACAATTGTGGTTCGTCTCGCCTCTGCCTTAATCTCTTGAAATGCACCTATAACCCTGCTATGTAATTCAGCTATAACCTCTAGCTATAAGGTACACAAAGGGAAAATGTATGTAAGGGTTCTTCTATACGAACCATTCTATACACTACAGCACTATTACATGATAAACACAGGATAAATGGATCTACAATGGTTAGCATGGAATAAAGCACTAATGCAGGCTAGAGGGAGGATAATGACATGAAAGAGGAGTTATATTGTATACCGTAATGGCTAAACCCTATTCATAGTCTAATAACACTTTTGTATGCATGGGAATCAGCACATTTCTATAGACAATTAAGTATATTTTTGGTCGTTTATCCTTTGCAAAGGTGAATTCCCTGAGGACCATACCTCCCCCAAATAATTTGAGGTAGGTTCAAGGTTCACAGTGGTTTGCAACTTGCAACTACAATATCAAATAATTTAAGGGAGGTTCAAGGTTCAAGACCACCTTGAACCTTGAAGTAAGTAAGTAAGTAAGTAAGTAAGACTTGCCGAACCATTTGGCCCCTACAACCTTACCTCCATTAACTTCACTGAAGTTGTAAAGATTGGATTCTAATGGTTGCACACAATTGATACCCATATTTATCTTTAAACCTCTTAAAAAAAAAGAGCCTAGAACATGTATACATGACTGCTGCTACTATTCTGTGAAAGTGAGAACGAGAGAGAGATAGAGAGACTAAGAAAGAGAATGAAAAAGAGAGCGGAGAGAGACAGAGAGAGATAAATAGAGAGTGAATTCAATTGAGACTATCAATCAGTTGGGGAAAGCACGTGTCAAACTAACTGGTGCTGCTAAAGACAATTTGCTCCCAACGGCGTTCCTTTGGTAAACAGAGGATTAACTTCTGGGCATTGTGCATTTAGTTAGCACACAGTAGTCCCCATTCTCCACTGCTGCCTGTGGCTTGGCAAAAGCACCAATTTGTCTCCCAGTGGACAGGAAAAAATGGTAAGGAAAGAAAGTGACCCAGATGGGGAGGGTTGAGCCCATGAGCTAATGGAACACCATTTGGAGAGGATTAAGAGGGATAGAGATGTTTAGGGATGTATAGCGGGGTCAGAGAGAGCAGGAGAAGGGTAGAAAAGAGAGAGTGAATCAATCAGAGAGCAGGAAATAGGCGAAGCTAGTGTAGTAGGTGAGGTAAATTATATGTTTTTTGTTCTTTGGTCCTCTGTTTAGTTTTTTTGGTGGGGAGTTGATTTTCAAACAGATAGCTTTGATAACTTAACATGTTTGAACAAACCCTTTGCGCCTGGCAAATTGCACTGGCAAAACAGTCACAGACAATATTGTGTTTGAGCTCGGAGATCAGAACCAACTTGTCCTCACCTAAGCATATTTTCACAGAGCTTCAACAAAGAACAATGGGACTCATTTTTAGTCTGAGAAACCAGTGATTAGTCATGTTTGGAAAAGGTATAATTAGGGATCACTCAGAAATTCAGCTATTCATACATTGAGCTCCCATTAAAATGGCAAATCCACCCTAAAACACAATGTATAGGATTCACATGACAGTGTTTTGACAGGTAGATTTTGCATTGGCCATGAAGGTAAAGCCAATTAAACTTGTCCCATCATCTGGCCACTTCCACTTTAGATAGTTGGGCTTAGAACTTTTTGTAATTTGTAATGTTTATATTTTCGTCAATAAAAAATAATCTGACTTGTGTAAAGTGAGGGGCGCCCATGTGGCTGCCACATGACGCCACGGAGGCATGCTGAAAATGGGGGGTGGGGGGATGCTGATTTCACTCGCAAACATTGGCTGCCATATGGCGTAATTTCTGAAAGCCAAATATCGGAGGGGCCAGTACCCCTCAAAAATAAAATGTACAATAATAACAATAACAATAATACTAAGACGCTTTATTGCAGGTTTGATTTTGCATTCTGGGAGAATCAGACTAGGATATATGCACTCATTCGACCATTAACAATATGATATCTGAAGTGAGAATTGTGATTATACTGAATAATTACTGTACGTCCATCCAACACTGTGGTCCTGAAAAATATCTGGTCAACCACCAGCGCACCCACCTAGTTCAAAGGGTGGCAGTCAACCGGTCGGTTTAAACCACTTAGTCATTTTGGGTGGAAGGAGCCTCTAGGGCAGGCCTGTCGAACCCATTTTGGGGTGAGGGCCGCATTGGTCAAAAGGTCACTTGATGTGGGCCAGAACCAGTTGCGGACCCGCGCTCACACGTATTCACTCATACAGCATTGTTTTTCAGTCTGTTTTCTCAGTCACTGCTATAACTACAGTATTATATATATATATATATATATATATATATATATATATATATATATACTATGCCATATATATATATATATATATATATATATATATGGAAGACTACTATTAACAAACAATGCAATAAGGGGCCCCAATAAAACATTTGAAAGAACAATTCAATTTGAAGTGAGGATATTACCTGTCTAGTAACATTATGCAGACCTACTTTCAGCAATCAAACTCAGACAATTGAATTAACTCAGTTTAGTCTTTTTATTGAATTTCACAGAATAATGAAATATTCAGAAAATGTCAATAAAAACACTCAATGCTTCATGCATGCATAATCAATTTAAAAAAGGGGGGAAAATAATAACCCAACAGAAAAGGCTCAGCTCAAAACATCACACAAATACTTTACTTCGTGCTGTTTCCAGACACTTGCCATGTGAGAGTTCAATTGTCTGAGAGAGACTCGGGGGGAGAGAGAGAGAGGGAGGACCCACCACACACACACTCACACGCACTTTTCTTTATAGTTTCATGAGAACGCTTTCTTTTTTTCTGCTATGAGAGGGAGAGAGAGAGGGAGGGACACACACACACAGACACACACACACACACACACATTCCTGGTACTCAGCTGTTCATTGTTAAGCAATTAACACTTTGTGCCCACACACCACTTTAAAAAAAAATCCAGAGTGCCCACGTTTTACATTCATTTCTTTGACATATTTTCTTTTTTATAAAAACCAAAAAAAAAAAGAAAAGTTTTTTTTTATTTTTTTTTTAATGGCCGGCGGGCCACATTGGGTGGCTCCGCGGGCCGCAAAATGCCCGCGGATCGCCAGTTTGACACCACTGCTCTAGGGGCCGTAATGAGGGCTTTTAGCTTGCTAGATGTGAATTGTGAGGGCTGTGTTTTCAGATATCGTTTTAGGGTGGCTTTTCCCCTTAGGAGTTTTTGCCAGAAGTCAAAAGGCATGAGCCACAGTTAATCTGCACTTGAACAGCGAGTCAATTGTGCTGTCTGTCAGCAAACTGCTGTTGACACTTTGGCACTGGATTTGTTTAGTTAGTGAATGAATTGCATTTTAAAGCTGCAATCCAGGACTTATTTTAATGAATAAAACATTGTACTTTAACCAATCTATAGGCCTACAGTAGAGCACCTTAGACTTATAGTCATTGGAATGTGTTCTGAGGGCAGCATTTAATTGCATTGATTCAGCCGCCCATCCAATCAGTGAGAGCAGTCACTTTGACTGGTAGTTGTGCCTTGTGACCGTTTTGTCCTGACCCGACCCTTTGATGAGGTTTGGGCTTTAGATTGAACCGGTCACGTAGGTCGGACTAACGGGATGACAGACTTATGGGCAGTCCCCACAAAAACTATGCCTAATGTGGAAAAATCTGTTATCGACCAGCACCCACCCCTCTAGACCAGAACTCATACAGGTTGGACCAGGCTAATGTTATTGTGACTGGAAGTGTAACACTGAGCGTAGTATACGCCACCGAGGCAGCTGGCAGAATCTGGTTTCGGTAGTGATTTGAATGTCATGTGAGCCTGGTGAACTTGTTTTGGATTGTAGCTTTAAGTTATAAATAAAAGGTACAGAATATTTATGGTTATAGGATGATTGCTGGTAAGAGAAAAGTGCTAGGAAAATATAAAAGTAAGCCTTGCCAAGCCCTGAGGACCATAGGGCCTCCCGTTTCCTTAGCATGAGGCAGATTGATGTATTGTACAAGTACACCCCCTGCTAGTATGTCACAGGGACTTACCCCAATCCAACCCATGATGCTGAGTGATGTACAAGTACACCCCCTGCTAGTATGTCACAGGGACTTACCCCAATCCAACCCATGATGCTGAGTGCCAAGCAGGGAGGCACTGGGTCTCATCTTTAGAGTCTTTGGTATGACCCGGCCGGCGATCGAACCCCGACCTGACGACCTCCCAGTCTCAGGGCGGACACTCCAACCACAGGGTCGCCGAGCTGGTAAGCAGGAAAATAAAAGCAACAAACATGTCATTACGATAATCATGTAGAGAAGAGCACAGAGGCCAAGATGAAAATATGAAATTCAAGCCCTGAGATTTTCTTCAACCTTGACTGATATCCTGTCAAATTGTATTTTGGATTATATAGTAATTTATCATGCTTACTGGAGGCAAAATAATGATTTGCCCTTACTTGTTAAATAGTATTCAGTAACAGAAACTGAGGAATGTGATAGTTATTAGGGTCACAAACGCTCCTCTTTCAGTTATGCAGCATAAGGAGGCTTTGTTTCGATCTGATAATGAGTAGGGAAATGTTTCACGGACAAGATAATAGGTTGCTTTGACTCGCATGTGTGTCTCCAAATATGTAAGACAATGACTAGAAATATACAGTATAAGATGGAAATAACTTTATTTTCAAAACTGCATTTATTCAGGGCGATTAAACAGGCCATCCCACAACCAAGGCACCAGTGTGTCCAAGCGACAATACTCCTATAGACGCCTCCTGCACTCTGAACTGTGTGTATCTGTATACTGTACACAGGTATGTGAGCCCCAGAATGATGTGACAAACAAAACAAACTTAATTAGTAATTACACTGTTTGCATTCAGGCAAATGAGGCGCTAAAAGAACATTGTTACACTGAGGAGCATTTAACTTGCAGTTCTCTATCGTGTTCGAGACTGGCTCTCCACTACATATTTCAATATGTACGGGAACTGACCCCACGGGGCAGTGGACGTGGATATCTCTTTAAATCTCTTTTTTTGGCTTTCGCCTTTATTTTATATTTTTTATGGAGGGATAGACAGTAGGCTGACAGGAAATGGGGAGAGAGATGGGGGGCCGTCGGGATCGGGAGTCGAGCCTGCGGCACACTGCCAGACTGGATTACTAGCCACGGTGCCTGGACCGCTGAGCCACGGCCCAGGCCAGGATATCTCTTTAAGACTCATCTTCTATGGTGGCCCTGCCCTGATGCCAATCAGCGGGCTATTTAAGCCCCAGATCTGGGCATGGCCACTTCGATTTTTTGATTTCCACGAGAGCAGACGTTTCGTGTATCTCATTGTGTGTAAAAACATAGGCTTTGGAGACCGAAATTAGATAGGCACCAGCTGCTAAAAACCAGATATCACTTCTAGCATTTGAATCCATCCTGGCTCCCAGTTTAATTCAAAGTACATTTCAGGAGGGTCAGGGCTAGTCAAGTCCTGTATCTGTATGGGTTCATCTTATAGTATCTTAGAGGATAAAGTTTCTCCCAGTCTCTCCTCTCTCTGCCCTGGGGTTCCTGTCTCACTACACTTTCTTATCTATCAAATAAATGAAGCATGACAATGGCAAAAATAAATTAAGGGTTAGAATGGGCATGCTTGCAAAAACCTGTGTGTGTACCATATGTGGGAGATTGAGCCTGCTCTGTGTGTGTGTGTGTGCGGCGCGCTCGTGTGTGTGTGTGCGTGCGTGTGTGTGTGTATGTGTGTCTGTGCGTGCGTGCGTGCGTGCATGCGTGCGTGCGTGCGTGCGTGCGTGCGTGCGTGCGTGCGACCCGTGCGTACATGCGTGTGTGTGTGTATGTGTGTCTGTGCGTGCGTGCGTGCGTGCCGTGCATGTGTATCAGAGGAACAGGAAGGTGATTTGTTATAGTGACAGTGAAACAGTAACACCTCAGCAGCTTCCGTTGTCTGGCAGAGACACACGGTATACAGTATTAGCACTCAGTCCACAACACTAATACTGTGTGAATGTGTGGCACATGTAGCTGTGTGGGTGTGTGTGTGTGCGTGCGTGACGGCAGGTGTGTGTATGGATTCTTAACTGTGCTCTATGGAGGCACGGCGTCCTGCATGACATCACTTCTAAATCCTCTGTCCGTGCTTTCAACAGCGAACAGCTGATCAACCAGCATTAGCATGCTGTGTGTGTGCGTGCGCGAGCGTGCGTGCGCATGTGTATAATAAGCGGAGGCAAAAAGATGGACAGAGAGAGAAAGGGAGAGCGGAATACCATCTGAGATAAATGGACGAACAAGAACAAGAGAATGAACCACATCTCTGTCATTCTCTATATAATGTAGAAACTGCACATCCTATACGGTATATATATATATAAAAATGTGTGTGTGTGTGTGTGTGTGTGTGTGTGTGTGTGTGTGTGTGTGTGTGTGTGTGTGTGTGTGTGTGTGTGTGTGTGTGTGTGTGAGAGAGAGAGAGAGAGTATTGGTATGCCCATGTATCAAGGGACAGATGGTGTTGGGGCAGGGGGTACAAGACCGCCCAGTCCTCTTGTATATGTATGTGTGTGTGTGACGTGTGTGTGTGTGTGTGTGTGTGTGTGTGTGTGTGTGTGTGTGTGTGTGTGTGTGTGTGTGTGTGTGTGTGTGTACATTATCAGTGTTTCAGTGTGTGCATGCATGCGTGAGTATATCTATCTATCTATCTATCTATCTATCTATCTATCTATGTATCAAGCCTTAGTCTGCTGGTTTGCCCAGTCTTAATTATTTAATTAAGTCCAAGATAAATATTTGTTCTTGTCAGCATCTCTCTCTCTCTCTCTCTCTCTCTCTCTCTCTCTGGGTGAATGTAACACAGTGTGCATTGGGTAGGTGATCTTCTCTCTTGCTTTATTCTGCACCCCCGCTCACTCTCAGTGGAAGGGTGAATGAAACATATTGTTCCGTTTGGATAACAGTGCTATAGAAATGCAGACCATTTATCATTCTCTCTCACACACATTCTCTCTCTCTGTCTCTCTCTCTCTCACATAAACACACACACACACGCACACACGCACGCACGCACGCACGCACGCACGCACGCACGCGCGCGCATGTTGAAAACACTGAGCAAAACAGCCAGAAGTAAGAGGGCAAGGCAAAGGGTTATGTTTTCACCCATGTCGGGGTATGTCTGTGTGTTTGGCCATCCACTCGCAAAGTAGAAGACTGCTCAGTGTCAAATTTCTGGTGCATGTCGCCAGCAGGACAGGAAGGAACTCAATCACAGAATAATTTTCACACCGGTCGCAGACAACTACAGTACAGTACAGTAAACGTGTCTGTGATGCTATGGAGTAGGGTTGGCTGGGTTGCCTCACAATCAGCCGATATCGATACCGATGCTGTGTGTAAGGGGAAAATTTTAATATTTCCCAAATTATTATATGTCAAAAACCACATCAAAACTGTTCCTGTGTGTGTGGCGAGGAAGGGGATAATGTTTAGGCCTGTCACAAAGATGCAAAGCGAAGCTATATTATACTATATATCTGATTGACTTTTATACCACTTAAATGGTATTCTCCAGATCGGGTAAATTTGCGATCACCGATCGAGTCATTTGGAGTGAAAAATGCAATTTGGTCCTGGTGGCTGCAATTGTGCAACTCTCACAGCAACAATGAACATATGCATTCGTTGTGTTGTTTTGAAAGATTGCTACATTTGTTTAGAGATGAACCTTCTGCCCACCACCTTAACACTTTGATTGCTACAAGATCTCGACAGGCCTATTTGGATGTTGCTACCGTTTAACATTGCACAAAGGCCTTGTTCGGGGGCCCACAGCAAAATGTTCTCTTATAGCGAGAATCACACGCATACAACAAAAGAAAGCTGAACTTGTCCACTTCAATTAAAAAAATACATTTTGATTTTACCATGTTCCATTCTGGAGATATTGACCTTTTTGCAACACCTGCATTTGCCTGGAAGTGGTTATCTTGAACAGCGAGCAGAGTTATGGATGGTTTAAAGTCAGAGACATTGACAGGCAGATATAAAATTGAACCCAATAAATATCCTATACATCCTATACACCGAATGAAAGCCCTGAATGTGTACTTTTACGAGGAAAACGGTAAACATTGATCCCATCTACAGTTAGACAGTAATTGGTTATTGAATGCAGCTTGTGCCCACCAGATAACTTCAGAGAAGACATGGACGTGAACTCCTCAATATTCACAAACCAATAAACCTTTTATTTACAGTTTGGTCTGTAAACTTCTACTGTAATAATAAAAATCACACCCCTGTGAAGTGAGCGGTGCAACTGTTCTCTACCATTGCACCGCGCAACTGTAGAGAACAGTTGCACCGCTCACTTCACAGGGGTGTGATTTTTATTATTACAGTAGAAGTTTACAGACCAAACTGTAAATAAAAGGTTTACATGACTTTCTGTCTCAGTCCGTATATAGCGAGCTGTAGTGAATAAGTACAGAACAGTTGCAACGCTCACTTCACAGGGGTGTGATTTTTATTATTACAGTAGAAGTTTACAGACCAAACTGTAAATAAAAGGTTTACATGACTTTCTGCCTCAGTCCGTATATAGCGAGCTGTATTGAATAAGCAGAGAACAGAATATGGGACAGAGTTGCACCACTCACTTCACATGGGTGTGATTTTTATTATTACTACAGTAGAAGTTTTTTTCTTATGAAAGCAGATAGTCTTCTGTTTCATACGGTATATAGTATTTATATGTCGCTATAGGCCTTATTTTGTGAATATTGAGTTCGGGTCCATGTCTTCTCTGCAGTTATATCTGGTGGGCGCAATGTGCATCCACCCAGTATCCAATTTATGACAAACTGTACATGGGATCAATGTTTACTCTTTTCCTCGTAAAAGTACACATTCAGGGCTTTCATTCGATGTATAGGATGTATAGCATATTTATTGTGTTTATTGTTATATCTGCCTGTCAATGTCTGACTATAAACCTTCATAACTATGCTTTCTTTTTGATGATGATGATGATTGCCGCCTCGCCTAATCTATCTCACTGCTTTCATTGTTTTGATCGCAGTAACATTGGGGGGGGGGGGGGTCATGGGCACATTGGGCAGCAAAAGTCTTGATCCGTACGGCTATAAAAAGTCCCATTCCACCGTTCGGTTCAGAACTATAGTATAACGGTGAGAAATAGTATGTCCGAGGTGGAAAGCCTGGTGAGGCGAGGTTAGGTGAAATTTGATTCTTTTCAAACACAGACTAGATCGGCATGGGCGCAGCCATTACACTGGCTTCTACACGTAAAGCGGCCCGCCCTCCTGTTTTCAGGAGGGGAGGGTTTTTTTTTTTTTTTTTTTTTTTTCTGATCACGTGAGCTGGACTAAGCAGCAATGATAGGGCGATGGTTCTTCATTGTCCGGGTGGGTAAAAAGATGAATGAAAGTATGCTATAAAAAAGTGATTGAAACGTATTGATACGTGATCCGCACCCGACGTTTGATTAATTGATAACGTATTGATACGCGATTCGCGTCGGCTGTGTTAAGTTGCGTTGCCTCTCTTCCACCCTCTACCGCACCCTCGAACCCTCTACCGTCCAATAACCTTGTTGAACTGTGAGTTTAAATTGTTATCAAAGCTGTTGGCGCTATATGGAATCCATTCTGCCATTCATTATCTCTTTGCACCAGACATGTTTTATTTGAAAAAGGCATTCCTTCTCCAGCCGTTGACGTCTGTTCAATACAATCTATAATGTCTCCAACTTTAATACCCATGACCAGGCTTTGAAATCTTTAGAAGCTGAGAGGCATTTTATAGAGTTGAGCGGAATTACCGTTTCTGTTAACCCCATCTGTAACAGCCAGAATTGGGAGGGTAGAGCGTGCGTACATAGGCCTATCTGTGCAAGGCATGCTTGTCTAATGTCTATGACGCTGTATCACCAGCCTGTGATAAGTGTTAGCAATATCCTGCAGACCTGACAGATACATGCGCACGCACACATGCACGCACGCATGCGCACACACGCACACACGCAAATATATATTTGACAGGGATCTTTAATACCCTATGAGAGATAACTGTGGAAAAAGTAGAACCAAATCATTGCATTCCCTAGAATCCCTACATCTAAAAAGATGTATTCACTTTTACTCACCCTGCTGGCTAGTGGCTAGAAGATTAATCTTGACCAATTGGAAATCAACTGCATCTCACTCTTCACTCGATGAGAGACATGCTTTATTCCTGTCTCATTTGGTTCTTATTCAGTTCTCATTTTATTTGTAATCCTGTATTAGTCCTTGAAACACTTCTTCCAATACGTCATCTGTCCAACCAGACAGGGTAAATTATTGGAGCAGGATTATGGCACCATTAGGGGAGCTTATAAATCTTATGGTTTGTCAGATAATAGCACTGTTCATTTTGTGCGCTGCAGTGCTGCCAGTGCACACCTATCAATCAGCCCTGGGAGGTGGGGAAACTGAGCACAGGGTTGTACTTGTTCTAGTCTGTAATGAAGCATACTGTTTGTATAAATGTACTTAGTTGGTATCTATTTAAAAACTCATGTTCTTGAGATGATCTCACAGAAATGGTAGGCATATCTCTAGTTACAGTGCCATCTCTTTTTGTGAAAATAGGATTCCACACAAAACATTATATTTCTGCAATAATAAAATACCTTAAACATGCTCTTATAGTATTTATAAGCTCTTATATGATATGATATGATATGATATGATATGATATGATATGATATGATATTATATTATATTATATTATATTATATTATATTATATTATATTATATTATATTAATAATGAAAGGAGGAAGACACACTTGTAAAAAAAGAAAAAGATTAAGATAAGATAAAATCAGGTAAAGAGAAGTAGAGAGTGAGCTGAATGATTGGTTCTCCTGGTTGGCTTGGAAAGGAATTAAATCCATGGCTAACCTCATGGGACACAAAACAATAACCTTTGCTATTGCTGAATTGGTTGAAGAGTTAAACAAATTCTACTGTAGGTTTGATACTGTTGAAGCCATTCTCATGTTAAGAAATCTTGTCACTGGGTTTCTGAACTGTCCATATATTATAATGAACATGATAATGAGCATTAGTGATGGCCAATTATATGAAAATGGGTGATGTGGTATACAGTATGTGAAGGGGTGAAGTGGTATATTTTGAGGTCTTTTTTTACTTTACTTGAGTATTATTATTTCTTTGACAAGTTATACTACTCCAAGCTACATCTCACTTGCACTTTTTAATCCACTATATTTATTTCACAGCTTTAATTACTATGTAGTTACTTTGCAGATTTAGATGATGAATGAAGTGGTTAATGATCAATATATAATCCAATAACATGATATATATGAATCTGAAATGGGCATTGTGCATAATGAGTTTTTTCTATAATTTTTATCCCACAATTTTGTAACCCATTTTTCACCCCTGTGTCAATTATCTAATGTGATCCTGGGCTCTACACACCCTCCGCCAACCTGGGGAGAGCAACGGACTTGAACTCATGCTTCCTTCATGCATGAGTGTCCAAGTCGCTCCTTTACACCTGGGGGGGGGGGGGGGGGTTTCCCTGGTTGGACGTAGCGCGTGGAAGGAACACGTTATTCCAACCAGTTCCTTTCCCCTCCATCAGGCGCCCCGGCTGGCCAGGGGGAGGCAA
The DNA here is from genome assembly GCF_951216825.1 of Electrona antarctica. Classification (NCBI taxonomy): domain Eukaryota; kingdom Metazoa; phylum Chordata; class Actinopteri; order Myctophiformes; family Myctophidae; genus Electrona; species Electrona antarctica. Next base: position 46,152,358 of record NC_136806.1, on the reverse strand, counting down.
TTTAGAGACCAGGATTACTGCATGTTTTTATGGGGGTACCTACCCTAGGGGACACAGGGAGAACATGCAAACTCCACACAGAAAGGCCCTTTCGCCAACCCCGCCTCGGGTATGGGCACTGATGACGCGGAGGAGAGGACACGCCGCCAGCGCCCACAGCGTCCCGAGCGGGAATCGAACCCAGGACCTTCTAGCTGTGAGGCGACAGGACTAACAACTGTGCCTTGGACTTTTGGTACTTTAAGTATATATTTTGATGCCAATACTTGTAGTAACATTTTTAATGCAGTACTTTTACTTGCAACTTTTACTTCACTTAAGTATTTACATTGTTGTAATTACTACTTTTACCTAAGTAAGAATACGGAGTACTTCTTATACCGCCACTGCCGTAGATCTTAGTGTTGAGCGTTCTACATTATGCTATAGGAGGGAAATTATGTGTATACGCTGCCAGGCAACTGTATAGTATCGTTTTTTTTCCCTCCTTATATTTTCCAGTCCTCCTAGAAAGAGCAGAAAGTTCTTCATGAGGAAGGAATCTATGCCAGTGGCAAAGGTTATGTCTCCTGAAGTAGTGATTGATTATCACCCTGTTGGCCTTACATCCCTGTGCAGTTTGTCTACAGGGCAATGAGGAAGTGGAGGATGCCATAGCTATCCTGTTAAATCTTGAACTGAGGCACCTGGAGGGAAACAACAACCATGCATATTTGCTTTTTATTGACTTTTCTTCTTCTTTTAATCGTATTCAACCGCATGCACATTGCACACTGATCTAATTTTAATATGGATTTTTTTTTGCACAGTTAGTTTGGCCCACTGACTGTTTAACAAACAAACAGATCTGACAGGGTCCCAGGTAATCCCTGTCCTGCAGGGGTGTATGGGGGGGGGGGGTGCGGGGAGCAGCATCCCCCCACGTCTAAAAGTAGCACTACAACACTGCTGTCCTGTAAACTCTCATCTATCAATGTCTCGGTACCCTCAGGGCTGTGTGCTTTCACCACTTTGATTGGTTTTATATTCAAATGGGCATCAGAGCAATCATGCGTCAAGATTTGCGTGACGATGCCTCTGTAAGCCTTCTGCAGGGTGTGCAGCAAGATCATGGCCCAGTCCATTTTTTTTTACCAAGTGTGCGTAACGAGATGTCAGTAGCCCCCCACACGGGGTGGTCACCGCAGGCCCTCGACCGAAACCCCCCGCATGGCCGGTGGTCTATAAACAGCGGGGTACTGTACAGTAGTTGTGAACGTACCTGCCGCGATTGTGAACAGAGTAACCGCAGCTCAGTATAGAGGGTCAACATTGTGTATGATTATGGGTGAGTATTGGCACCGTCCTCGACGCCATTAATTACGGTCAGTGGTTCTAAAACGTTTTAATTTCTAGGACCCCTAGTTTAAATGCATTAGGCCATGGACTCTCAAGTAAAATATAGATGAGAGTGGGTAGTCAATTGCTGATGCTAAGTGATCCAGACCCAGTTGGGATCTGTGTTGCTAGTCAGGCAAGTGTCCTAAAAACGCAACTACAACAAGATACAAACCCTCTGCAATTCACTAATGGTTTATAGTTTGGAACTGAAACAATGGTAAGTTGTGTTGAGGGCAGGTGTCTGGACAGGACACATTGCATAGATGTGTTGAGATAAGATGGGGGCTACTGAACTGTCATTTTATAGCAAAGAGCTGGAGATGTGTGCCTCAGAGATGATAACACTTAGAAAGGCTCTTTGTCTGAAATGGGGGGATACAGTGCATGCACAACCACAACACTGTCTGTCTAATCACCCACTGACCATGACCCACATCTCCCACAACAACGCTTTCAACAAGAAAAGGATTAGATAAAGTGGAAGTGTAACAGTGTACCACAGTGTACCAAGTGTAACACATACGGCTGGCCCACAAAGCAGCTGAATAATAATACAAATTTCTATGCATCCTTGTTATTGAGTGCAATCCTGTTCTTTTGAAGGGTTTCACTCGATATATACTGTGGGGGTATTCTTTTATTTTTCAAAGAGGCAATGATGGGAAAGAAGGGAATTGGGTGTATACATAGTGTCACACCTGAAAATAGCAAAACAGGTGTGAACTTGGAAGTGTATATTTATTTGATAGAAATGTAAAACTCGAGAATATATTGTCCTGGTAGAGATATTGAAAACAAGAGATTATTTTTCATTTCCAAAGTGAACGTGTAGGAGAAGGAGGGAGACGCACACTGCCACTTGCTGGTTCAAGAGCTTTTTATTTAATGTCAAAGTGCAACATTTTGGTCCTTTAGTTTAAACCTTCCTCAGGCATGGTCGCTCGCAAGCACGTGCACGCACACACACACACACACACACACACACACACACACACACACACACACACACACACACACACACACACACACACACACACACACACACACACACACACACACACACACACACACACACACACACACGCACATTAATACAAAGGAGCTAACACACACTCGCATGCATTTGTACATAACCACACATCCTATGCATGTATGTATGCACACATGTACTGTACGCACGCATGCATGCAACCTCATACATATGTGCGTGCAAACACACACACACACACACACACACACACGCACGCACGCACGCACGCACGCACGCACGCACGCACGCACGCACGCACGCACGCACGCACGCACGCACGCACACACACACAACCCCACTTTCACATGTTGTACTAAACACACAAACAGATACACTTGCGGCGCACACATGTACACACACATGAGCACACAGGATCTAATGAGAAAACAAACGTCGTTTTGATTTTCCATTTCCCCATTTCCCCGTCTATGCATTTGCAAACAAATCCATGTAATATGTATTTTTTAAGATTTCATAAATATTAATAAGCTACTCCCAAATGACAGTCAGTGATGCTGTGCAGTCAAGTTCAAACGAACATGAAGTCTGTTGTTGATATAGATTTGAGTTCCAGGGAGGCACAAATAGTGTAAATTAGCGGCATACTGTAAGTCAGATTGTCACAATGTTCTAGACAGAAGTCAAGGGGCTCTTTGTGTGTCTATAGACTCCTTCCACAATAACAAAATAAATAAAGATACGACACACACATGCACACATGAAGATTTCGAGAATGACATGCACAGAAAAGGGACGCTTTCGTTAAATTGTTTCACCAATAGAGCGTCGCAGTCCCGCCCCCTTTCAGAACGACGAGTGGCCCAGGAAATGATTCCCCATTCATTTTCTCCATAGGCTTTTCAAAAAGTATTTATATAAAAACGGTTACGCCAACTCGGATCGTAACAAATCATGACAACAAACACAATATTTTGGGCCGATCAAATAATTAGAAAGAAGAAAATAAAGGCAGGATACAACACTATTGTTTTGTTTTTCTTCTTATAAATTATTTGATCGGCCCAAAACATTGTGTTCATTGTCATGATTTGTCACGATCCGAGTTGGCTTTGTCCGCGGCGTAACCGTCTTTAAATAAATACTTTTTGAAAAGCCTATGGAGAAAATGAATGGGGAATAATTTCGTCATTCTGAAAGGGGGCGGGACTGCGATGCTCAATACTCTGTTGTTGGCCACTGAGCAGCTCCACTGATGATTGGAGATGGGAGCACATACACACAAATTAATGTCAAATAATTTCTATGGATGAGGAGAGGAGTCAACCCACAGAGCCTAGTCCTTCCACGCGCCAGAATCTGGTTCTCCCAGTCCTGGCAGAGTAGTTCCGGAGCAACGGATTGTGTGGCCTTGGTCTTTCCCTAATCATGGGACTGATCGAGGGTAGCTACTGGGACGTAAGTCGGGACTTGATCACCCCGGCTGGGTCACCTGAGTGAGGGGTATGATGTTGCCAGACCCGAAACCCCGATGACCTTGGGATACATCAATGAGGATACGTACCAGGTGATGACCTTGGGATACATCACTGAGGATACGTACCAGGTGATGACCTTGGGATACATCACTGAGGATACGTACCAGGTGATGACCTTGGGATACATCACTGAGGATACGTACCAGGTGATGACCTTGGGATACATCAATGAGGATACGTACCAGGTGCATCCATGCGATGTTTTTTAGATAAGGAGCAATTTCTCTGTTAAAGGCTTTAGATTTTGTGAACTTTTACTTCAGTCATTTAAAATGGTACTGTACTTACCTGAATAACTCAGTGATTGTTTAAAATGGTACTGTACTTGCCTGAATAACTCAGTGATTGTTGTTTAAAATGGTACTATACTTGCCTGAATAACTCAGTGATTGTTGGCTCAACATTATTGCGTTTAATACGTAGGTCATGGAAATCTTGATTAAATTTCCAAATCAATCTTTTCTAAAGGGGGTATTTTCATCTAGACTCTTCAAATCAATTCACACTTTAAAATGCATTAAACACTTAAAAGCATGCTTAATTATTCATGTTGGGTTATCTATCTTAAGTAAATTACAAGTCTCTCCAAATTGATTTTCATGCCATACTGAAATTAATGGAATCCATTGGCTTCCGTGAAAATCAAACAAACAAATGTATGTTTTGCAAAGTGTTGGCAATAATGTCAAGTATACCATGAGACATAGTCAATGGGCTAAAACACATGTAAGGTAACGTAATACTATTCTATAGACTAGAGGGTATGTGTATGCATAAAGTGAGTGACAAATCGAGTGGAAAAGTATAACATCGTTTAATGCAATCATCTTTTCTGAGTGTGTGTATGTATGGGCTGTCAAGGCCAGAAACGATTGTTTTCCTCTATAGATATATATTGTGGCCATACAAATCCAAAAGGATACAGCACAAGAATTGAAACATGACTCATGTTGTCAGATACAGTGCAGGGCTCTGAGACCTAATAATGCTTACTCGCGCACGCACGCACGCACGCACGCACGCACGCACGCACGCACGCACGCACGCACGCACGCACACACGCACACACACAATGTATTTATTGTATGCCCGAATGCAATCACACAATAGCACGTCCATAAACTCACAGGTACCAACACTGCACAGCCACGAGGCATTACATACGTACAGCACGTGCACTCTGGAATGCCCAAACTAATATAAAGTGATAACAGTAGAGCCACAGTCTTCCACTGTCCAACCATGCAGCAGCCTTCTTGTCACGTCGCTGTAGCCGCCAGGCCTCTGCCACCCTACTATATAACTGACTTCAAAGACATACCCCCATCCTGGTGCCTTCATCTTTTTTGCTGTCAGCCTCTAGCCTACTTAGTCCAGTACAGAGGTAAGGTATCTAGTGAACAAGCGATGTGTCAGTATCTGTCCCAGCAAGCCTCAGCAGCGGACTGCAGACTGATTGAGATGTCTCCCGACACTCCTGAACATGAATTACTGTCACTGTCCCTCTCACCATCTTCTTGTTTCTTCCTGCCCTTTCCCTACCCTTCCTATCTGCCTCCCTCCCCTCTTATCTCCCTCCCTACTTCTGCAGACCTTCCTGTCCTCCCTACCTTACCTTCTACACTTGTTTCTCTCATTCCTCTCATTGGTGACGGCTTGAGCAACATCTGACCAAGTGTCAGACGTTTGGCACAACAGGCTCCCCTAGGAAAAAACACTAGAATGTCTTTTGACGTACCATGTATTCAACGCCATGCACCGTCTCATCGCATGTTCACGAGGACGTGATTTACTATTCCAAGACTATTGGAATGCAACACCATTCTGAGTTCTCAGAAGCAGTCTTGAATGCCATGAGGCTTGCATGTTTTTACTGGTGTAACAAAAAGCACAACCACATCCACTCGTGCTGGGCTGAGGTCAGAAATTAATCTAATAAAGAATAGAATGCACACAAAAAAACATTTTGGTTGCTTTTTACAACATTGGATGTGACCTTTTGAGCCTACCAGCTATTCATCAGCCTTATTAATATGTTTTTACTGGTGTGTCAATCAAAAAAAAGTGATGTGACAGGGGAGCTTGTCGAGTCAAACATCCGATGCAACAGTATATGTTGCTCAACACACACCTGCTGCGCTCTCTCTCTCTCTCTCTCTCTCTCTCTCTCTCTCTCATCTTTTCACATAAGGTGGAATCTACTGTAGATATGAAAGGTGATCAGATCCTTACCAGAACTCTTTTTTCGCCACCATCACACAAGTTGATGTATATATAATTAGCACAGCGAGACCTCCCATTTAAGCCACCAAGAGGCTTAAAGGGTAAGCAGTCTGCATTTACAGCACCTTCATCCAAATATTTACAATGCACATTCACACACCAACCGTGGAGGAAACCATGCAAGGGACCAACCTGCTCATGGGGAGCAGTGAGGGGATAACCGGAAAGCTTTTGCTTCCCAAATGGCCACCTCCTGAGCCGCAGCCGCCCCAGGCAGAGGATGCATTTCTCTGTACATTTGGCTAACCCAATGCCCTACAATGTCTTTGAATGGTGATTGACCGTGCCACAAATACCTTTTGTCTTGCACTGTGACTGAAAGGCCATATACAGTATATACAGTATGCTCTATACGCTGACATCGGTGAAATGCTTTGGCTCATACACGTATCATAGATCACTGAAATCATAATCATTTGGGTGATTTATTTAGCCTGTTGACTAATGTGCTCTGATGGAATAGATAAAAAAAGATTATTTATATAAATTACTTGGGAGTCTATGTTCAGTCTGCATCTGATTTATAAACCTTTGTAACACACACACTTATTTACACCATAGATTATGCGTGCGCTGCGTTGCACACATGCACATGCTTCATGCCCCGAACAGATTTGTAATCAATCAAGTGTTAATGCTGCCTGCAACCCTGGACTTATCATAACGTCTCACCAGAGACATGATTTATGCCTCCTTCCAATGTATGCAGCTCTAGCTGGGCACTGCCGTAGACGGCTGGATCATTTGTAAACTTAAAGCGGGAGATTTATCAATAACAGGAATTTGCCAGTTTATTCGCAGAGCCAAGCATTGTTTCTTGAGATCTATTGATCAAATTGAACCGGTGAACACGTGCCAAAGAGATTTGTAAAACTTTTAAAAAGGAGTCGGCAGCTTTTGTATATTGTTCTTTCTTCTTTATCCTTTGAGAGATCAGTTGCACAGGTGAGAGTAGAAAGTATAAGGTCACAAGAGGAAGTCTAAAGGCTAGTCCATACTCAGTCGAACAACAGTGTAGCTTGTAAAATATCTATTTACAAGTGAAAATGCAACACCCACTTGTTGCATTTCACTATGCAAATAGGGCTGGATGATCAAATATCTTTTGAACTTTGAAAATGTCAAAAGTGCCTGTTTTATCTATAAATGTCTAAAATGATTTGGCTCCTCCTCCTCTCAAGGAGTTTATACACAGGAAGAGAAACAGCGGTTATGATACCAGATCTGTATCCAGGGGTGACTGTGAGCTGTGAGGTCTATGGCAGAAAGTCTACCTTAAGTCAAAATGTTCTTTCCATCAAAGGTTGTCAATACTGGAATGAGCTCCCTGTCACACTGAGGGAGATCCCCACCTTCACAGCTTTTAAAGGGCAATTGAAACAGTGGTTAAACAAGAAATGATCACATAGTGATATTTGTCAGGTGAAAGAAGAGCTGTCTCCGTTGTGTTCTCCCCCCGCCCCATATTAGTATGATTATTATTTTAGTAACGTGTAAGTTTGTGTGTCACAACCTCGCGCCTCGTGGCCGTTGTTTGCGTGCGCTGTCTCCGTTGTGTTCTCCCCCCCCGCCCCCTGTGTTTTGTTGTGGCTTTGCTTTGGCTGCGCCGTTTCAGCCACGTTTGGTTTGAAGTTATATCGAGTACTAGTTATATCGATACTCTTCCTTCCCCGTCACCCCGTGAGTGTGACTGTGATCATGCAGTGCTTCTCTACTGCGTTGCTCTGCACTGCAGCCTGCGTGGCTGCCAGGGATATTTGCCCCTCCTCTTCCCATTGGCCAGAGGGCAGCTTTGCCGTTTCTTGGTGTCCCAATGGCCAGAGGAGCCAATCAGGTTAGGCCGTCAGTATGACTAGGGCTAGAACTTTAGAAGTTTTCATGAGCTTTCATTAGTCAGGTGGTTTCACCTGACAAAAAACAACCAGTCTTATGACTCTCAGTCCACAATAGAGTAGGCCTACCCTAGCAATAGTTTTAATCTTATTTCTCTCAACTCTTATTTTCTCTTTTTACTATGTTTGAAATGTCATATGTTTTTGTATGCTGTCCTCTCATGTCTTGTTATGTCAGTTTTGTTTAGTGTTCAATGTCCGGGGACTACGGATGGAAAATAGCATCTCTGCTAAATATATAAATACGCTACATTTGTATGTAATGTTCATTAATATACTCTGTCCTGTCCAAATATATTGCTTTATAGCCTATACAGTAGGTAGAAAATGTTTTGATATTAAAACTACATTAGTCTGTTATCAGCTTTCAGCAACTGGGAAGGCACAACGTTGACAGTGCTCAGCACAGGCACTCACTTGGCTTATGGCTGTCTTTATGTATAGAGAGGAGTCGGACACCCTCAATGCGTAAAACCCACCTGCACGGCCTTTACCCCTGACCTCAGACGTACAATTTGTACATCAACAAGTAGAAGAGGTGCATTCTTTCAGTGGATACTGTCACATGCAACAGTGCAAAGACGTCACACCCCGCAGTTAACACTGAACATCTCTGCACTCTCTTAAATTGACCTGAACGAGAGTATAGAATCCATCCATGTACAGTATACGTTATTGTTCAACTGAGAGACTCACTTGGACAGGTGGTAGACTGGTAGTCACACATGCATATCAAGCACGTCTGCACGAACACTTAAAGGAGCATTCAGTGATTTGGGTGATTTGGAGAAAAAAAACGGTCCGCCCCGGTAACAAGATGTGCACATGCACACGCTCTACAGTGGGGGGACGTGCAACAGGCCAACAGCATGGCCCGCCCCCACTCGATCATGATTGGAGGAAGGCTCCTCTCATCCTGATTGGATGAAGCCTGGGCCCTCTAGCCAAAAACTAAACCTAAGGTTGGACCGACCGGGTTTGCTGAGTTACTAACAGATATAAACTATAAATGTAAGTTTCAATGAACAATCTAGGAGGGGTAAAAAATAAAGTGTGTGAAAGCATGCACACTCACAAACGTTGTCTACTTTTAATTACAGGTAAGGTAACCACAAAAATGGAAACGTGATAGCTATGATAGAAGCAGTGCTCAACATGTAAATAAAACTGTCAAACCTTTATTGATTTTGGAGATGACTCTATGACCATATCTAGTAGTAAAATGTAATGATTCAAAATGAATTCCCTACAGTATCTCTCTATTAATTGACATTGATCTCTCTCTCTCTCTTTGTGAGGTGAACAATGCCAGTGATGCAACAAAACCATAATTGATACACCATACTAAATGAATTATGCAGTATCGCTGCATGCATCTGAATGGAACATTTTCAGCGGTTGAAACATAACTCCAACACATTCATATAGTACCAGCCAAAATATATCAGGGAACAAGACACTGACATTCAGCAAATAAGAATATCTTAATGTACACTCACATAATACGCACGCACGCACGCACGCACGCACGCACACACGCACGCGCGCACACGCACACACACACACACCTTGTAAATGCACTTTGAAATTGTGCATTTGCATAAAGAATGCAATTAATTTGAGTATATTCCACTCTATATTCTTGTACGCACATGTATGCACATACAGTACACATTTTACATACACTCATACAGACTTACTTGCAGTATAGAAGTGCACACACAAGCACCTCATACACACTCATATTCTATTAGGAAGAGCTCAGCATTAACAGAGGTTCAATATCTCCTACCACTCAGTTTCCCTGCGAGTTAATCTGTTTGAGTTATGCTCATGGGCCGCAGGTGACAGCTTTAGTTTAAACACAGACCTTGACCTTGACTGTTAATTTATAGAAGGGTTTTGCAAAGGTTGGCACTGGAGTCTAATGTGTTGGAACTCTGAACTCCTTTCCGTTCAGTTTATTGCCTCAAGGTGTGTGGGAAGCCCTTTGTTAAACAATGTACAACCCATGTTGATGTGAAGACTATATACAGTATGTAGTATACACTATATATATTTGAACCTTTGTCAGTAGCAGAACAATATGCACCAAGTGTATATTATAGTTTTGAAATATTTCAGAACTCTCCGATCTACAAGCTCACACCATGTCTTGAGATGCGCTGTGAGCTCGTACTTCTTCAGTGGAATCTTTCAAATATGTCTATATGTGCCCAAAATTGGGACCCCAGGGTTAAAATGGTTAATAATAATACATCACATTGGGATTCACTGGATGAGAACTAGGCTGAAAACATAACTGACATCTCATGGTGTTTTTTGAAAACTCTCAGACACATCGATAACGTGTCACTAGTGGCACCTGGAGGAGCAGCTACTGACAGCTGTAAAGATTGCCTTGGACATTCATTATGGTTATAAAGGTATACAATGCCACTCAATGAAGCTATGACGTTCTCACATTGCAAGTAGGGAGAAATGTGGGGAGAAAATGTGTGTGTGTGTGTGTGTGTGTGTGCATGCGTGCGTGCGTGCGTGCGTGCGTGCGTGCGTGCGTGCGTGCGTGCGTGCCAGAGTAAAATTCAGGGAATCAGGCCCAAGTTTTAACTGCAATGAAACGCAGTTCTACTTCTTTCTTAGCTCTGATCCATAGCTCTAATGCGTTGCATTTAGAGCTATGTTACTCTCAACTTCCGCCGCTCGCATGAATGCAGACCAGCCTCTCCTCTTTAGCGTAAATAAAAAGAACGTTTTTGCTACTCACCAAAACAAAGGCGGGTTGTGTCATTAGAAAGCCTACTTTTCTTAGTGGACGCGCTCTGAGCCCCCCACCACACGTATAAACTGTACTTTTTGGCCAACAGGGGATTTTGTTTCCACCGGGAAAAAAATACTTTTAGTTACTCCACTGCGCCTTCTACCGATATTGCCCAGAGAACTGCCTCATAGAGAATATTTTTCCTCCGGTGAAAAAAATCCCTTTCTGGCCAAAAAGTACAGTTTATACGTGTGGTGGGGGGCCCAGAGTGCGTCCACTAAGGAAAGTAGGCTTTCTAATGACACAACCCGTCTTTGTTTTGGTGAGTAGCAAAAACGTTATTTTTATTTACGCTAAAGAGGAGAGGCTGGTCTGCATTCATGCGAGCGGCGGAAGTTGAGAGTAACATAGCTCTAAATGAAACGCATTAGAGCTATGGACCAGAGCTACTTCTTTCTGTGCATTCCTATTTTTAATCGCGCTATTCTGTTAGATCTTACAATTCACAATGGCAGTGAGGACGAATAAAGAAAGCTAGATAGAAAGGAAGGAGTGAAGGAAAGAAGAAACACCAGTGGATAAAATTGTGTCTCATCCTGATTTATTCAAACTCTATTGTACTTGTATTGTGGTACTGGTGCATCCCCAAACAAGGTCATTCAGTGATACAAGGAATAGCGTCTGGGTACTGTGGCACTGATATTATAATGCAGATGATTTAACAACAGTTGCTTTTTCTACACCGATGCATTGTGCATTGTTCTGGTTACAGCTGTCGGCTACATACCTAAAATGTAAAAAAAGTTAAGTACCACTATAAGACTTGGCCTGTCCTCCAGGCTAGAACAGGTCTGAACGCTCTGTACTGCGCTGTGCATGGCTAAGATTCAGCATCTAGATATGGAAATACACCGCTTGAGCAATGCAAATGATGATACTCCCCATGTCTTGGCTAGGTCATGCAGGGGCTTAGGATTAGTAGTTAAGACAATGGGATTCTTCCACAATGGAACAGTGATTTGTTTTTCCTTCAGACTTGCTGCTTTCCAAGAAACAGACTCACTGGCATAAAGAAACAACATGGTATGGTCACTTGAAGTCTTGAACTAGGCCAGAGAAAGAGCAAGACACACTGAGGGAGAGAGAGAGAGAGAGAGAGAGAGAGGAACATCATAAAGTAAGAGAGAAACACATGCACTAAACAGTGCTGTGCCAGCATAAAGCCTTGACGAGCCCCTATGCTGCCTGGCTTGTTTCAGCAACACACTGGCCATGGCATGCACCTTGGCATTACAAAACACAAGTGTAAAGTTAGCACTATATTCCAAAGTAAACAAATACATCCACTAATGGAGTTCAGTTTAGTTAAATTTTGTTCAGCTCAGTTAAGTCCAGAGAGATTCAAGACCAATTGCCAATCTACAAGCTCACAACTTGTTGCATCACGATTTATCGTGAGCTTGTAGATCTGGCATTTTCACTGAAATGTTTTGAGATTTTGAAGTTTTTACTTTTTTTTTCTTCTTTTACAATAATGGCAAGCCCAAAATAATGGCAAGCCCAAGGGCCATTTTCTTCTCCTTTACAATTGATTTGGTCCCCCAGTGGCCCCACCCCAAAACCTGTGTGCTATGCATTGGATGAGGGCTAAAGTCTTTGATGTCCCATGCAGGAGACCTGGGTTCAAATATATACGTGGTTAAATAAACAGAATAAATACCTAGAAAATCAATGGATACAAGCACAGTGTGACAGCATTAACATGTAACATGCAGCAATGTAAATGCTACGTCTGTGTTAACAGCCAGACATTTATTCTCTGGTGGATAGAGATTTTCTGTTTGACAGAGATGAACTGCCAACCCTGGGGCAAGGGACGGGGGGAGGGGGGCCAAAACCTCAATGTACTATAACGATTCTCCCGCCAATCAATTGTTGTTTCCCGTGAGCCATGCGGTCAGTAGACTGACTGGAGTGCAAAGGAAGTAATGGCCAGAAGGCATTTAGACTGCCCTTTTATTGAAATGCCAATTTAGCCTGAGCCAGTGAAAGGATGGTAGACAGAGTAAATAGCCTACTGTATGGTATTGGTTCTCAAACATTTTCATCTCAACGACTCCCCAAATGTACTGTATATATATGTATGGTTGTGGACCCACATTTCAAAAGGTTTTGTGCCAAAAAATAAAACACTTCCTTTTCCCTCAAGGAGCCACTTTGAGAACTACTGGCCAATGCAGCATGCATGTGTAACCAGTGATTTACTGGACATATTGGTAGAAGAAGCATTTTTGGAGTTTTTCTCTCAGGAGGGAGGGAGAGGGGGAGAGAGGAACATCATAAAGTAAGAGAGAGGAGCACAGAAAAGTGAACACAGAATAAGAGGATGGAAATCTATACTACACCGCCATCTTGTGGCTAAGAATTGAAGCATTAATTTCACACACAAAAATGTATTGTACACCAACACCACTATTCTGGACCAACATAATTTATAGCAATAGACCAAATTTACTAAAAATGGTTTGTCTTTTGGTGAAGGGGCCCTCGATATAGTCACTTCTGTTCAATACTAAAATCATGTTTGGTGGATTTGGCTCCACAGCATCACACACAATAGCAAAGTTGTTTTTTGTTGTCTCTGTCTGAAACATTATACAGTTTGCCTACAGATAAAACAGGTCAGCAGACAATTACCTCATTAACATTGGCTTTCAAAGTTTGCAGGATTGGTGGCATTTTTGGAACAAAATGCCTCAAATCATGAACGCAGCGTGCAATTTACGTGAAATCTTTCACAGACTTTCCTAATAGGCTGAGGAATATATGCCACTCTTTTCACATTGGCCTGTTATAGCGCCACCAACAGGTGGATTTTTGCAAAACAAATGCCTCAACAAAATGCCTCAAATCATCCAATTGCCATCCAAGGCGTAAGAAGAAATGGCACCCTTTTCACATTGGCCTATTTTAGCGCCACCAGGAGGCCACAACCTGACCTGCCCTGGTGGAGACCTGTGCCCCGAGGGGCACTTTATCTAGTTGACAATAGTTCAGTATTCAACCCTAATGTGTTGTGCCCTCCGAGCTCTTCATCAAGCTCAGAGACCTAGGATTCAATGCGCTGTGCAGTTGGACCCTGGACCACTGGACCACCGGACGGACGGACGGACGGACGGACGGACGGACGGACGGACGGACGGACGGACGGACGGACGGACAGACAGACAGACAGACAGACAGACAGACAGACAGACTCCAAGTGGTGCAGAATGGCACCAGCATCTCCTCCACACTGACTCTTTAGCACAGTGGAGCTCAGCCCACTGGGGCTGTGTGCTCAGCCTCATTCTGCAATCCCTGTTCAGTCACTACTGTGTGGCCATACGCAGCTCAAACTCCTTCCTAAAGTGTGCTGATGACAGTGACACCACCGTCACCAGCCTGATTACAGACAACGACATTGCCTACAGAGTGGAAGTGAGAGCCCTGATTACAGACAACGACATTGCCTACAGAGTGGAAGTGAGAGCCCTGATTACAGACAACGACATTACCAACAGAGTGGAAGTGAGAGCCCTGACATCATGGTGTCAGGATAACAACCTCCATCTCAACATCAGCAAAACAACAGAGATAGTACATATTACAGCAGGCTTCAGGGAACAAATGCCCTGAATCACAATTCACGGAATGCCGGGCCGGTGTAGAGAGTGAGTTAAGCTTACACACAACAACGCTTGGGCACCTTCGTTAAGGTAGCAAAAATAATGGCTCTTGTTCCTTTTCTAGGCTGAAGAGAATCTACAAGGACTGCAGAATACTCTGCAACTTCTACAGGTGCACAATTGGGAATGGTTGACTGGTTGCATTACTGGTACGTACGATGCTCCACCCACGACTTTTAGGCCTTAGACTAGGGTGGTCTTACTGGTTAAAAACCAGTAAGACACCTGAGGGTGAGAAGCCTGCACGCATCCGCCTGGGTGACAGCAGACTATGGGCGAGTGCTGGCGCTTTGGAATGGGGGATCAGATCAACATATTCGCCTGGGTGACAGCAGACTGCTGGGTGAGTGCTTGGCATGGGGGGTCAGATCAACATATGGAATTAATTCTGTACTGGCCATATATGGAGCGTGTCTTGAGTGTACAGGGTTTGATGAGGTCAGATCAACATTCAACATATGGAATGTCAGAACAGGTCAGCACAATGTCAGAACAAGTTCTGACATATATCCATATATGGAGTTCTACGGGTTTGAGGTTTTAGGTCAGATGTAGAGTTGCTGGCCAATATTGATGATATCAGGGATCTCCATATATTGGCTTAATTGCGACAGCAGGTCGCATTTACTATCTCCATCCCTGATGATGTCACGTGATGTTACGAGACCTGGGGACCATATATGGGGGCTTTCCCATGTATGGGGATTTTGAGTGATACACTGACTGACTGACAGACAAAAACGTACGATTTCATAGTAAATGTGACCTGCAGTCGCAATAACTTTAAAAAACATTCACATCATGGTACACATGCACACAGAACAACACAACATAGAAACAACAACTAACACATATTCCCACACGTCACACACACGTCACACACACACACACACACACACAGACACAGACAGACACAAGGTGTAAATTGGGAGGAAATAGCGGTCATCTTGCACACACGCCAACACACACGTGTACATGCACGTGTGCACATGCACACACCCCACACCCACACACACACACACACACACACACACACACACACACACACACACACACACACACTACCTTGTATACGGTTGTCCATCGAATCCGGTGATGACGTCCCCTCATGTCCTCCTGGCAGCACATGTTGCAGGTGGGGCATGTGTAGGTTGTATGGGTGGTGGTAGTGGTACTGGCAGTGTGTTCCTCCTGGGTCTCTGTTGTTGTCTTCTGGCAGTCCTGTCCTCCTCCCTCCAGCAGGCAGCGCTTAGGGCTGTCACAATTACAAATTTAAGTTGATGATCAATTGTCACCCGAATACAATAGTATTTGTCACACAAACAAATAGTTTGCCTTTTAGGCATAATCACAAATTGCACAGTGCAGATATGACAAATAATTTAACTTATCTTACCAGTAAGACGACTGAGGGCAAGAAGCAACTACAATTCCCATAATGCTTTGGTGCACTGCTCCTCCTTGTGGATAGGGGGAGGCAGGGGTGTCGGACTGGGGGGGAAAGTGGGACACACTTTCTAGGGCCCCAGGGTGTGTGGGGCCTCAAAAGCCTGGATTACACATAAAAAAAACACAAAAATGTGTGTGGGGGGCCCAGAATTTGGTCAGCCAACTCTATAGCTCCAATCATCACCCACATAATAAACCTCTCCATCAAACAGGGACAGGTCCCCCAAGATTTCAAACTGGCCAAAGTAACCCCCCTGCACAAGAAAGGGAGCAAATTAGACCCTGGCAACTACCGCCCTATTTCTATTCTAAGCTCCATCTCGAAAGTGATGGAAAAGATAGTCTATGTTCACAGAGAAGATTGTGTGCACATCTCAATGCCTATACTAGGCCAGGTGCTGGATGTCAGGCATCAAGGCAAACATCAAGGAAGAGGAAGAACATCCGCACACCAGTTTGTAGAGCTCCGAGACTTACTTTATTTTAAGTTTCGCCCGACTAGGTCTATTCAGGGGAATATTTGCCTGCTGAAGAGTAAAGACCTAGTCGGTCGAAACGTTGCATTTTTGACTCAAAGGCTAGTATGGACCATGAGCTAGGAATTGACCAGTTGTAAAATATTTTACAGCCCTATTTTACTAGCCAGTGGATCAGTGTTTGTGACATCCACCCAGTAATGAAACCTCTTTCATAGTCACGTAGACACGTACCAATACCATAGTCACTTTACACCTGGATCGAAAAACATGGGTGTGCATCTGCATTCTGCACAGCATTTTATATGCCAGAGTATGTTATGATAGTAGATAGTAGGCTATGTTAGAGTATCATATCATGCAATCCCCTATCTATTATACATTTGAAAACATGTGCCCAAGCGCACGCACAGGAACAAAAGGCACCAGCTACTACGTCACTGACACACTGCAACACGCTGCAACACACACTGCAACAACACACTAACACGACACAGCCTTACCCTCCGCGTCGATCCACGGCTATCTCCTCATGTCGCGCCGCACGACCACATTCCACAACACCCGCGTAAACACTGTCATTGCACTGCCACTAAAGCCGCCTCCCGTCCACACTCACAAACAACATCAATATCAATAATAAACACAAACACGCCACAAGCACCGACACCCCCGCCTAATTTGTTGCCAGGTCTATGAAAACTAGCCCAGAAAAAATGCCATTCAACACGCTACTTACAACTCGCTTACAATTCGCGGACCTGGCAACACTGCATCCTGTTTTCCCATTGCCTACGGTTGCTACAACACGCATTTGCACTGCATGATGGGAGCAACACAGCTTAATGTAGGGGTCACCGATTGCTGTGCTACATCCCCCTCATGTTCTCACCACCCCCTTGGCGATCCCCACGCAGCCAGCCACACACACACAACGGCCACGTTCGCAAATATCGCACTGAGCGCACTGTGCAAATGCAATGCAAACTAATAGGCGAGTGTGCTTCGCCGCGGTATTTCCCAACGCGCCCATCTCATCGACACAACGCGCGCAGTCGGATGCCAAGCTCTTCCGCGATGTATTCCTTTCCCAGTCTCACCACACCACGGACTCATTGTAACCTCGCATCAGTGTCACTGCAGACACGTAATCACACTGTGGAGGATTTGTGACTGAGTGACTGTGTGTGTGTGTGTGTGTGTGTGTGTGTGTGTGTGTGTGGGGGGTTTGATTTCAGCATGTTTTGCAGTGCACACCATGGGACAAATCGGCTTTTCACCCCCTGCCACTGTGCCCACAAACGCATGTACAAGAGGAAAACAATCTAAACATTATATACTAACGTCAGCATCGGGCAGATTAACACACACAAGCGTTATTAGTTGAGTTTTCTTATTGAAGTGCCTCTGATTTGTAACTGTGCGTTTATGTCAGTCACCGCTGCGATCCGTTGTTATTCAGACACCAGCAGCAACATACGCACGGACTGGAGAGAGGCGACGTGTTTCTCTCCCTTCGGCTCATGTAGCCCTCATTGTAACTACAAATATTGTTCCCGAACAAACAATGTGGGGTCACTGCAATCCAAAATATTGTAGGCCTACTATAATGCAGTCAAGGTCCCCACAAAAACATACTACAGTATGTTCTGCTCCATTCTCAACATCTTTTGGTTTCCAAAAACACTAACTTATTGTAAGTAAACCAAAACAGTAAAAAGCAGTTTCATGTGTGCTTATTTTACATTACTTTCATTTGCTTTGATGTGAAAATAAAATACAACAAATAATAATAATACCCATCTGTTAATACATGTGAAGGGCACAATACTGGGTTTAAAAACACAGCTGAAACATGAAGTGGAGTCTGTCAAATCTCGCAATTTCCTTCTTCCCATTGCGCTGCAACGGAACTAGGATGAGCCGCCCGAAGGGCGGCGAAATTCTAGTATGGAACAAATGCATTCCTTGTTTCTCCACTCAGGGGCACTGCTAGTACTGTACTGTACTGTACTGTACTGTACTGTACTGTACTGTACTGTACTGTACTGTACTGTACTGTACTGTACTGTACTGTACTGTACTGTACTGGTACAGAAGTAGCCTACTACAGTCAGTCTGGTCTTCTTGAGTTATATAAAACGGGTTGAACCGGTTCAGTTCTTTTTTCCCCCGCCTAATACAAGTTGTTCGGATTAACTGGAACGAAAAATGGGCGCCGGTTCCGTGAAAGCACCACCAGGTTTAGGTTCCAAGAATCTAAAACAGAAGCAGTTCTAGAAGAACTAAAGTTATTTTTGGTGGAAAAGGGGCCGCCTTACACATGTATAGCCTACCTGTATGCTCGGGTTGTGTTGGGTTTGTTGCTATACATTTTGCACAAGAATATGTCACTTCCACAAGTTCCACAACTGTGTAGCCTGTTGGTTTTGAACCTTTTAACCTTTTGAATCTTTTTTCCCCGGAACCTTTTATTTTGGAACACAACATGGACCGGATATGTCATGTTTACATTCCTGCTGTCTTGACAGACTGTTGTTCTGAGAGACAGGGCTGCAGAGGAGGGAGAGATGCTCTCCACAGCAGCTTGTTCATCACTATTCCCATAAGAATCAATTAAAACGACGTTACCGAAAGTCAACGACGTGCGTCAGTTTCGTTTCATCGCAAACGCGGAATTGCAAAAACACGCAATACCGAAACACAAGAAAGACAAGCGAGCAACAGGAGAAACAGTATTAGCTATATAAGCCGTGGCCTATTATTCACGCATATAGCCAGCAAGCTAACTCGCAAATCCACTGTCTGAGCCCCTTCGCCTTGGCTAGCATTACGTTAGCCAGCTAGCTACCTAGCTACCCACATAGCTAACGGTAGTTAGCTGGTTAACTGGACGTTATGGACGAGCTAGTCGTGGAAGTGAGAGGGACTAGTGGGGCTTTTTACAAGGTAAGATACGCATTGTTGGAGCGCTGTCACCAGACCCTGCAATGTAGAAACACTATCAGCTAACACCTACCTATCCAGTCGTCTAGCTGGGGAATCATTGGGCCTCCCATAGCTGCCTCAAGTGTGCAGGAATCTTTTAAATAACGCTTGATCTGTTAGCTGCATTGATGCTACACGTTTATCCTCACTGATGGTTAACTGACCAATGTTACTGTATAGATGGCACATGGATTTCTGCGTTTGTCATGATCATGTAATGTTGGCATGCAGCACCTTGGAAGCCTGGCTGTCATGCATGCAGATCTGATGTAGAAAATACCTGTCTTATTTTGTGAAAATAAGTGGGATAGTGGGATGTAATGCACAGTGACAGTGACAAGATCAGTTATGTATGTTAATAATTCACCTACTGCTAATGGTTAGTACATCGATTTTATTTTTTACTACTAAAGGCTGTCAATTTTATGAGCTGATCTGCCATCAAATTGCCACCTGTTCTGTCATGCACACGCATTGCACATTGCAGAGTTCAGATTTGCAGGGTCAGCTAGGGTGAGTGGATGACTTATCTCTGGATCAGTGTTGCACACATTCATAGTACCTGGAGTAATTTTGGGGTTGTCCACAGGCATTTCATCAGTCGTCCAGATAAGGATTACACACATACTTTCTCTGACATTCTGGGTGTTTGAACAGATAACTTCAAACCTACTTCCTTAACGTTAAAGTATAGTCTTATATTATACATGTGTTATTGATAGTTCTTGATAGGGTACATGATATGTATGTATGTGGTGTTACCCAACAATGTAGCCTGAAGCCTCTGTTATAAGGAGGTCTGTCTGTAATATGCACTGCACTCCACATGTATCCTCCTACCTCCTGAGGAATCTGTCTGTAGCTTTCTTTATGTGTGCAGGCAGAAAGGTCTGTGCTAAATTATGCTGAAAGACAATTGGTAGCAGTGTAGCACAAATCTCTTGATAACATAAAAATGATGTAAAATGGAAGAAATTGCCAGCGACAGCAATTAAGTTCATACTCGTTGCATCTGCATCCATGGTATTATCAATAGGAGGATAATGGTACCTAATTCTCCTGTATCTTTTATCTTACAGTAGCTACCATTATTGGCTACATTGTCATATTTTAATTATGTAAGTAAGCTTCCAGTGGCAACCATCCGGCTGCCAGCCGAACAAGCGCTGAGCCATGCCTGTTGCCACTTGCTAGGCTTTTCTGATGAAACAGTCCGCCACACAGGATTATATTTCAGTGTATATATGACTGCTTTGCACTCCGCTGCTGCTACACTGTCACTACACTGACCGATGTTTCATATTTGCTGCCAACTGGAGATGTCTCACCTGCACGAGGGTTGCAGGCAGACAAGAGACGATACACTCAAAGAACTGTTTTACTATCTGCTGCTACTGTATTTAAATCAAAATGGCAAAACCACATTTTATATCGTTTCTTTTATATTTTTTTATACATGCACGTTATCTGACATCGCTCCTTTCGTTAGGATATTTGACATATCTGGTCCATTTTCCCTGTTTGTTTCTCTATTCTTTCTTTATTATTTAACCCTTCTTGAAACTGTAAGTGACGGGAGCATGTACGTCCGACAAAGAACTTCACCCACCACCTTTAATGCTGTGATGTGACAATTAAGTTGAATCTGAATCTAATGTGTTGATCAAATTGCGTTTGTATTTATGTAGGCTTTCGTGAAGGATGTGCACGACGGAACAGTAACTGTTCAATTTGAAAACAAGTGAGCAACACACACACACACACACACACACACACACACACACATACATCGCATCTCTCTCTATTAATGTGTGCATGCATTCATCTGTGTATGTGTTGTTGTTTACAGTTGGCAGCCAGAACGTCAAATATCTTTCCAGGATGTGCGTTTCCCTCCTCCAACAGGTGTCTGCAAAGAGATTAATGAGAGCGATGAGGTGGAGGTAGGACTTATCCATCACTTTAAGTAATTACCTCAGAAAAAATGCTGTAGTCCAAGTGACACAGGAGGTACTTGGTTTTCTGTGATATTTCTAGGACCTAAGTGATAATAAGTGCACCACTTTAGTAGTTTACCAATGATGGCATTTTTCATTCATTTGGTGAAATCAGAATCTGTTTATTGGCCGGTACAAATCTAACCAAACATGTTAGAGTATATTACACACACAATATACTCTATGAGGCTTCTTGGCTTTGTGTGTGAAATTAAATTAATGCACAGTATTTTGCCTCTGCGGTCTAGGTGTATTCCAGGGCCAATGACAAGGAGCCTTGTGGATGGTGGTTGGCAAAGGTTCGCATGGTCAAAGGAGAGGTGAGGTCAAAAGGAACAAAAGTGCATGCCATCAAAATGATGTAATTGTAGCCCCTCTAACTGTCGTGTTCAGGGGATCTGTGTGAGATTATGCACGCCCATAACATTAAAACAAGGATGACATTACTGTTGCAAAAAAAAAGAAAACTGTCTTTGTCAAGGATTGGCTGAGAAAAGAGGTTGATTCTGTTGAATATTTTTCTTTCATCTTGGATGGGAGGGATCGAGTACTGTCACTATGGCATTCAGAAACACATTAACCACTAAATAGAGTTAATACTATTATAGTTTTAATGTTTCTTGAAAATAGAAACCGTTAGGGGTCACAGTCTGTCAGCAACCCCACAACTAACCACCTCTCTCTCATTTTCTCTAGTTTTATGTCATAGAGTATGCCGCGTGCGATGCTACTTTGAATGAAATTGTCACACTGGAGCGGTTACGGCCAGTCAACCCAAACAAACCAGCCTCCAAAACCACCTTCCTCAAGATCAGACTGGATGTGCCTGAGGACCTACGGCAGATGTTAGTTGGACTGACTCACACACACATACACATGCATGCACACAGGAGTTGGGAATTTGATAGGTTGAACAGTTCTTGAGATACACAAAAGGCAGATACACATGTGCACTTAAAGATTTTGCACATTTATAGATGGATTAACCAGAGAAAACGCAAGCATTTGTGACGTGTTAAGAACTTGTAGCTCGCTCAGTACTTAATGCACTGCGTATGCTCAGGAGAAGTAGTCTATGATTCCATAAGTAGTGTACCTTTGCCACCCGCTTCGAATGTTATCAACCGATAATCACCAGTAGGTTACTTATCACTCGAAGTAGTAAAACTATGCCTAACCCTAAACGTATTTCTAACCTTATTCTCAGTAAAACAAAATAAAGAATACAAGAACCGCCGCACCGAGCGGTCGGCGTGAGGTCTGTGGAAAAAAGCGAGGGCGAGATGGATTATGGGCGACCGTACCTGATACCATACTGGCTGCGATTAGGAAACGCGGAAGTGATATTACTGCTGCCGAAGCGAAAACATCGTGAAACTGACTTACATTTAACGCTTATGACCGATATGAGATTAGGGGACTTACGTGGCCGGTTAAGACTGAGGTTAGGGTTAACGTTACGGTTAGTAATAGGCTGACAACGCGACCAACGGTCTCTGCGTTTCATAATCACAGCCAGTCGGCTCCAGGCGAGCCTGCTGGCTCGATTGCATTCTAGTGATAAGTAACCTACTGGTGATTATCGGTTGATTTTCATACGAATCCGTTGCCTTTGCAGTACTGAATAGATTATTTTAATGGGCAGATATGATTGCTCGCAAGGACCAGGTCAATTCTCATGTTTTTTTTTATATAATATGAGAAGTAAGCTGCAGGGCTTCCAAAACATGTCCAGAGAAGCTTCAGTGTAAAACAAAATTACATTTGGCCCAGCCCTAGGACACACAAAGAAGGCGCATGTGTGTCCATATACAAAAATACAGCAGGACTGGGTCAGTCTCATGCCTCCTGCCATAACACCATCTGCCCCTTGGTACCTGGATACACTAGGTTTTTCCAACAAATCCCTTAATGAAATAAACTGTTCGGTCTATCAGGCACAGCTGAAGAATCTCACCAGCTTTGTTTAGGTCTAAGCAGGCAAATTCTTTTTTGAATTGACGAAAGCACGGGAAGCAGCAGATTGGGTAGATCTGCTGCAGCCAAATGTAGCCGTCATTTTAAAGTAGTGTTTACTAAACCATGGGCAAGTGGGAAGTTAGACGCAAGCAAGAAATATCACAAGTCAATCAAGATAGAGAATTAACACCTAGTACATTGAAGAGAGTACATACTAAAAACAAAACTCGAAAAGGTAAGATGTGCAGACGTGTTTTAAAAGACAGTGATTTTGAGTCCCGAACCTCTGTACATTTCTCCATATCTCAGAGTCATCATCATCATCATAACCTTTATTTCAATTCGGAGTACAATTGAGGGGCAGGCCCTCATTTTCAATGTAGCCCGAATACAGAACACAAATCAACAATATACAAGTCAGCAATTTACAACAGAAATCTTAAATATACGAATCAGAAAACATATGATACCAAAACTAAAGAACTATAAGAGACAGATAATTAATGAAAACAATTACAATGTTGAGCAAAAGTGCTGGAAATAATTTCCCTGAATTGTCCCAGGGAAGGCAGTGATGTGATTTTTAAGGACTTCTGGATCTCATTCCAATCAAAAGGAGCACTAACAGAGAATGCTGCTTTACCTAGCTTTGTGTTAGCAAATGGAACCTTGAGGATCTGGAAGTCACTAGAACAGGTTTAATAGGTACTTAATAGGCAAATGTAAGGGGGGACCATTCCTGAGATGGCTTTGAAAATAAATAAATACCAGTGCTTATCACATCTCTCGGACAGAGAGGATAAGCCTGCGTTCCCATAGACATAGAGTGTACAATGATGGGTACCGTAACTGTCACCAGTGACCCATCTTATGGCAGAATGGTACACCGTGTCGAGGTGCTTTAAAATGGATGGAGCAGCAATCCTGTAAATAATGTCATGGATAGACTTCCTTTCTCGCTGGGAAGTTAACCCATTTTGGGCGGGAACCCCTTTTGGTGTTTTAAACATTATGTTATAACTTAGCTATTGAAAAATAGCAGATCTACAAGCTCATAGGAGCTTGTAGGTCTGCTATTTTTGAAAAATCGTAAAAATGAATGTTTTTAACTCGGGTCTAAATGGGTTAACTATGGAGCATACAGGACTGTTAGACTATTGTATTCACTAAACTATTTTAATTTAACCTTTTTTCAACTGTCTGCTTGCGTGTGCTTGTGCCGTTAGGTGCTCCAAGGAGTCAACACATAAAGACTTTAAGAAGGCTGTGGGAGCATTCAGCATCACCTTCGATTCAGAGAAAAAGCAAGTGATCATCCTGGTAGGTTATATTTGCCTTTCACAACAAAAATAACCATTTGTTCCTTATTCGTTTTGCAAAGCACACAAAAGACTATAGCAGCGTCATTCAGGGAAAGACGTCCTGCCCGACTGACCACGATGAGAAAATAGACACCAGCCGCTTGGTTGCCCGTCGAACAAAATAAACAGTCACTTTACCTCCTGTATTTCTTTTTTTTGCCAGACGGTAAAAAGATTAGGAATAAACGTGAGATTATTTGAGCAAAATATTTGATACATTATATTCCATTCTGTCAAACAGTGGGTCTACTGGGAACTGTGGGTAGTAAGAGAGTGCATAAGCTCTGTCTGGAGGAAACCTTGTACAGTATGTTCAAAACTGTACATTTTAAGGAAATAGAAAAAAGTGGTTAGTCACAAGCTCTTGTTAATACTTTTCAGTGATTAAATAATTTCCCTTGTCGCTGCTGACCTCTACTGGTTGGTTTGTTAGGGAGGGTGTAGATGAGCATGTCACCTCTGGTCATCAAGCAATTTAATACAATGCCTTCATCAGTGAAATAGGTGTAGGCTGAAGCCTTAGCTTATTGTGCCTACCCTTTTAATGTTTGAATAACTATCAAAGATAAGGAAAGTACTACATGTGACACTGCCAGTTGCCAGGTTCTTTTCATCTGACAGTGAGGGGAGGACATAACGCATGTGGAGGACCATGCTATTCCTCTGAGTTCAGCTGCACCCTGACCAAATGAACACGGACAATTTTGTTCGTTGAGATGCCCAGTCAAGACAAACAAACAGTTTATAATGTCAAGCCCATGGTCAAATATCATTGGGTAATATGATATTCTTTGCATATTATGTGCATTTATGATAGAATTGATTGATTTCAGTCGGTGAATGAGGTTTCAACGAAGAGAGCCAATATGATGATTGACATGCACTTCAGAAGTCTTCGCACCAAAATGTCTTTGATGCAGAGGAATGAAGAGGCTAACAGGCAACTAGAGGTACACGCACGCACTCAAACACACACGCACACACACGGCAAACTCTTATGCAGTACTTTGCTAGAAATCAGGATACTGGTTACGCTGAAATATTAGAAATATGTTTTGTTTAATTGAAAAAGTTACACAGTATGACTTAAACTATAATTATTTAAGGAGGACATCTCCCTTCTCCACAATTAGAAAAAGCGCTGTGTGCTTGAATCCATTAAGATGTAATATTTGATCCGCCGTGGGGCTGCCCCTGACAGTCAAGTGCTATGATTCTAGCAGGGTTCTTTTTTTTGCCTGTCACCCCAAACAAATTATTCCTTTTTCTTTTCATTTCAATGAATAGTTTAGCATTATACCGAACAGTGTCAACTTAGTTGAAATTAAACTGGACCTCCAGTAGGTGGACTTCAAAATAAAATCTGTTGGTATTTATCAAACCAGTTTGAAATCGACCTACTTTTTTGGAGGTCTATGAAGCTCTCTTAATGAGGGTCGAATGCAAGCTTTTGGCTAAACTCCCATTTTTACAATATAAACCTTGACCTACACAATCTACGCACTCGTTCCTTCTCTTGCCACCTCTGTTGCAGTAGACTGGGGAGTTACTGTAGTGCAGGGGTATTCAACTAGATTAGGTCGGGGGCCACAACTGTAGAATGATTGTGTGTGGAGGGCTGCACAGCGTGGATTCTACAAATGTATTTTGTGTTCAAACACAAAGATTTAGGCTATGTAGGCTAATACATTTGTGCACAGTATGAGCACAGGGTGATTTATGTCTATACAAGTATATGCTATACCTTAGAATAGACCTATTTGACAGAACGAGCGTCAACGAGCACTAGCTGAAAATACAAACGCAGACACACACTCTGCAGGAGTCTGTCTAATTTCTCTCCAAAAGCCCTTGAATATGATAGAATATAATTTAGGATTACTGTCATCATCATCATCATCATCATCATCGTCGTACTATAATCATCATACTTCATCATCATCATACTATAATTCAGTCAATGTCTGTCTGAATGAATCAATGTGTGTCAGAAACACAGCCGTATCTCCTCACCACCTGCACCAATCGCTCCCACTTTTCACACAGGCATTGACCATAATAATGTGGAGGTCTTAACTAAGCCCTTTTTTTGATTTTACACATTAATGATTAATAATGAATGTATTAGTGAATTAAAAACGCACACAGGGCGCAGTACCCCCGGCGGGGGGGGGGGGGGGGGGTCAATATCTCACAACGGGTAAGGGCTAGTTATGATAATCTAGCACTTTATATATTGCACACATCATACCTGTAACTTTCTCTCTTAAAAAAAAAATGTTTTTTTTCTTTCTTTAAAAAAGAAAAATGACTCCAAGGGCCACTAGGGGGCCCGGGCCGCCAGTAGCCCTGTGTAATTGTAATCCAATATGATCTGCCCACAGTAGTAGTGTGTCGCAGGTATGAACAGTACTCTGAAGACAACATTCATTAGGCATGTCCGTCAGAATGCATGCCTTTTGTTTAGTATTTATTCTTACAGCCTCTGCTCTGTCCTTTTTGTCGTCTTTGTGCTTCCTATTTGTTCTTTCAATCGCTCCACTGTTTCCGTAGAGTTCGAGACAGCTGGCGTCAAGGTTTCATGAGCAGTTTGTAGTGAGGGATGATCTAATGGGTCTGGCCATTGGGACCCATGGAGCAAACATTCAGCAAGCCCGTAAGGTCCCAGGAGTCACCACTATAGACCTGGATGAAGAGACCTGTACCTTCCACATCTATGGAGAGGTAAGGAGTCACCACTATAGACCTGGATGAAGAGACCTGTACCTTCCACATCTATGGAGAGGTAAGCTAACCCAAGCCCGTAAGGTCCCAGGAGTCACCACTATAGACCTGGATGAAGAGACCTGTACCTTCCACATCTATGGAGAGGTAAGAGTCACCACTATAGACCTGGATGAAGAGACCTGTACCTTCCACATCTATGGAGAGGTAAGCTAACCCAAGCCCGTAAGGTCCCAGGAGTCACCACTATAGACCTGGATGAAGAGACCTGTACCTTCCACATCTATGGAGAGGTAAGTCCCAGGAGTCACCACTATAGACCTGGATGAAGAGACCTGTACCTTCCACATCTATGGAGAGGTAAGTCCCAGGAGTCACCACTATAGACCTGGATGAAGAGACCTGTACCTTCCACATTTATGGAGAGGTAAGCTAGATGGACCCATGCATATATACTGTATATATATGGACCCGTAAGGTCCCAGGAGTCACCACTATAGACCTGGATGAAGAGACCTTTACCTTCCACATTTTTTGAGAGGTAAGCTAGATGGATCCATGCATATATACTGTATATATATATGGTGCAAAAAAAAGAGTATTAACGAATAGATTCATCGCGATGCCATCATGAACGATTATTCAAAGGTCAAACTTCGATTATATAATGTATTTTTTGAGTGGTGCAACCACTCCCTTACGGAGCTATGTGTGTGGCTGGGTAGCTGGCTGGCTGGGTGCCTGGCTGGGTATGAGCATGAAAACAGCATGGTTGTTTTTCACCACCTGTGCGCAACGTAACGCGCACACAAACGCACGCACGTATATATATGATAGTAGAGGGTACAGTAGAGGGACCGTCACACGCTAACTGTCATTTCTCAACCGTGGGGTGGCACGCCGGAACCGCCCGGCCCCCTGTGCGCGTTCCTGGGGGTCTGGAACATTTCGGACACGGGGCTGCTCGGCACCCCCCCCACCCCCACACGGAGTTGCACCACTCACTTCACACGGGTGTGATTTTTTTTTACATAACATTACCGGAGCGAATTGGCGGAACTAATCTGGGACTGCACTGTGGCGCCGTACCGGACCCTTTACGGTGACGCACGCAGTGCTCTCACACACTTTCACTTGCAACAACCAAAACAAACTGAGTCGCCAACGTGGAGAGAACGAGAAAAAGGATGACAGAAAGGGAACAGCGTCTGTTTCCGAATAAATGCACCATCCATAAAGACACATTGATTGACATGCAATGTATTTCTACCTCAGGATCAGGAGGCTGTCCGTAAAGCCAGGAGTTTCTTAGAGTTCTCTGAAGATGTCATCAAAGTTCCTAGGATCTTAGTAGGTAAGAATCCTGAAATTACTTCATTTCGTAATCTGAAGGTTACCAGTTAGATCCCTGGCTCCTCTTGGCATAGTATTAATGTGTCACACTTGAGCAAGACACTTTGGTGTGTGACGAGGTTGGTGTTTTGTATGGTTGCCTCAGCCATCGTTATGTGAATGTAATTCACATTTTAAAGCGCTTTATAGGCACTATGTAAATGCACTATTTAACATTTATTTACCATGACCACTTGTAACACTGTATTCCCCCTTTTTCTGCCCACCA
This sequence comes from Electrona antarctica, assembly GCF_951216825.1. Taxonomy (NCBI): domain Eukaryota; kingdom Metazoa; phylum Chordata; class Actinopteri; order Myctophiformes; family Myctophidae; genus Electrona; species Electrona antarctica. The sequence continues at coordinate 46,123,213 of NC_136806.1, read as the reverse complement.
GGGAAGGTGATCGGTAAGAACGGGAAGCTGATCCAGGAAGTGGTTGATAAGTCTGGTGTGGTACGGGTTCGTATCGAGCCAGAGAGCGACAAAAAGCCTGTAGCTCCAGATGACGAGGTCAGTAGGACTGAACTCAGCCATCACAAATGTATCTTAGCAACTTGTTGGCAAGTGTCTGGGCCATCAGCTAGCAGCGTCTCAGCACAATATCCCAATGGCTGTTGTCATTTATTATGTTTTTTATTTGTGTAAAGTATCTGAGTGAAGAGTTTGACATTACATTTATTGTTACCGGGTTACAGTGCTTTAATTAGTGTCGCACATCACTAGAATCCATATCTACTCCATGAGAGGGGAATCTGTTTCATTCACTCGAGTGCTATTTAAACAATTCGGATGCCACTCACTCGTTATTTCTTCTATCTATCTCTCTCTCTCAGGGATTGGTTCCATTTGTGTTTGTGGGGACCAAGGAGAGCATTTCCAATGCTAAAGTACTGCTGGACTACCACCTCAACTACCTCAAGGTTAGTGTGGACACCCTTATATTCCTAAGACAAATTTGCAATAAATGGTGTGATATCTTGACTAGTACTGTATGTGACTACATGTTGCCATGCTGTCATGTCACTTGCACAGGAGGTGGACCAACTTCGTCTGGAGCGTCTGCAGATAGATGAACAGCTGAGGCAGATCGGAGGGGGTGGAGGGGGCGGAGGAGGCGGAGGAGCAGGGTCCAGAAACCTTAAGGACAAAACCTACATCTTTGATAACGGCATGGGCCAGGGTATGGGGAGGGGAGGAGGAGGAGGTGGGGGTGGAGGGAAGCCTTACGCTGGAGTTGGA